>NC_134487.1:161583839-161936231 GCF_040206685.1 Ascaphus truei | reverse complement strand
GATTTAGGCCGCTGGCGATCCGTGCTGCGGCTCTATTAATTCCCCTGCTCGCGGCCAAAATTTTCAAATTTTTTTTTTTTTAAATAAATAAATAAATAAATAAATTCCTCTCCCTGATTGGTCTGACGTGGGGAAGAGGACTGGCTGGCAGCTCTGGGTCAGCCTCTCTCTCCCCCCTCCCCTGCCCACGATCCCCGCTTGCTGCCAGGGGCTCTCACTTCCGTCCCCAGCGCGCACGCGCAAGCAAAGTTGACTGCTGGATCCAGCGCGTCCCCGTCCGGCCACGTTTCCCATGCGGATGTCCCCCGCATGCCCCCACATACTAAATTTCCCCCCCAATGCCCCCAGATGTCACCCGCAGACCTCGATGTCGCCCGCAGGCCCAGATACCCACATACCTCTGGTGGGTGGGATGACTGACTGGGTGGGTGAATGGGTGGGTGGTTAGGTGACTGACTGACTGGGTGGGTGGGTAGGTGACTGACTGACTGGGTGGGTGGGTAGGTGACTGACTGACTTTGGTAGGTGACTGACTGGGTGGGTAGGTGACTGGGTGGGTAGGTGACTGACTGACTGGATGGCTGACTGACTGGGTAGGTAGGTAGGTGACTGACTGGGTGGGCGACTGACTGCCTGGGAGCATTTAGCCCCCCCCCCCAAGCCTGTCTCTCTCTTCTCCCCCCCCCAGTCTCTCTCTCAGTCCTCTCCCCACTCCAGCCTGTCTCTCTCTCTGCTCTCTCCCCAGTCCAGCCTGTCTCCCCCTTGCATCTCTATTCACCCCCCCAACTCCGTTCACCCCCCCTTACCACCGTTCACCCCCCCCCTCTTACCTCCGTTCACCCCCCCTCTTACCTCCGTTCACCCCCCCCCCTTACCTCCGTTCACCCCCCCCCCTTTCCTCCATAACCAGTGTCTGGACGTCTCTACATCTCTCACCCTCTCTCCGTCTCTCACCCTCTCTCACCCTCTCTCCGTCTCTCACACTCTCCGTCTCACACACACTCTCCGTCTCACACACACTCTCCGTCTCACACTCTCTCCCCGTCTCACACTCTCTCCGTCTCACACTCTCTCTCACACTCTCACACCCTCTCTCACCCTCTCTCTCCGTCTCTCTCACCCTCTCTCTCCGTCTCTCTCACCCTCTCTCTCCGTCTCTCTCACCCTCTCTCTCCGTCTCTCTCACCCTCTCTCTCCGTCTCTCTCACCCTCTCTATGTCTCACCCTCTCTCTGTCTCACCCTCTCTCTGTCTCACCCTCTCTCTGTCTCACCCTCTCTCTGTCTCACCCTCTCTCTGTCTCACTCTCTCTCACAATCTGGATCTGGATAGTTTATTTACCTTGTATATCTTAACTGCCCTATACAACACCGAAATAACCTATACTGCTTTCTTCCAGATCTAACTCTCGAGCTTCACACAGAAGACATCGGAATTCCCCGTAACCCAGAAGACAGATAGGGAACACCTCCCCTCCAATGTATAACATTGCGGGAATGAAGTACCTGGACATTGAGGGTCTGCGGATCAGGTAAGATCCCAGGCGGGATTGCTGCTTTAAATATTGTAAAGCGGGGACATCCAGGCACTAGTTAAGGGGTGCAGGAAACTAGTCCTTCACATCTGGCTTTTTTTTCTAGATTAGACATTTATACACACACACACAAGGACTAATTGTAGTATAATGTAATACAATAAATAAACTTATGTCAAAAACTAATGTTCTTACTAGGAATTTATTCAATTTATTTCATTTATGGTTTTTTTAAATGCGGGTCTGGGGGCGGGATTAGAGGCGGGGTTGGGGGTGGGACTAGAGGCGGGGTTGGGGCGGGACTAGGTGGCGAGTAGATTTTTTGGTTCGGCGAGTAGATTTTTGGGTGATTTGTCAAGCACTGTATATATATATATATATATATATATATATATATATATATATATATATATATATATTATATATATATATATATTGTGACAAACGGCTTACTCCGGGGCTCCGCCGCCTGTCCGGGACTGTTAGAACACGGTCTTTTAGGGTAGGTTAAATGATGAGGCATCACATGCTGTTCCTTTAAACAGGCTATGCCTGGTTTATTCAGTCCCCGGCACTGAGACTGCCACAGTGCATACAACAGAAACACATCAAAACAAAAAGCTGCTCACCTGAGCGATAACTTAACTTAGATTTTCCCTAACTCAGGGTGGAAGTGGCTTTTCCACTTCCAACAACAAAACAAGGTACTTTTCAGTTTTAGACAAAAAGGAACAGAATCATTTAACCTGTTTGGGGAGAGGCTTTTCCCCTCTCTGCTTCCAGCAGCCTTCCTGTCTCCAGGCTCTTGGGGGAGAGGAAACAGGAAATCAGTCTTACATACCTGATTTCTAATTAGCATGACAGGTGACAGAAATCAGGCAGCAGACAAACTCTGGTCTGGATCCCTCATCCCTCAGTTCCAGCGCTTGCCAAACTGTGGGATGGAGTGCATGTATTATGAGGCTGCACTCCCAGGCCAAACAGGATAGAAACTGTTCAGTATCCTGGGAGCCCTATATATGGAATTTATTACCATCCCCTGGTTTCTGTCACAATATATATACTGCTAAATTCAAGGCCTTGATGTGTGCAAACAGGCCTTGTTGTAATTATATTCAAAGTTCATTAAAGTTTATAACATTACTGGGTCAGTATGCTTGAGGGCCTAATTGAGTCAGCTGTGTAGAAGTTGTATTTAACATCAAACAAGGCCTCTTTGCAGCCATTAAGGCCTGTTATGTTGATCCTGATTATATATATTATATATGAAGTGCAAAACTAAAGGCATTGATGGTTGTAAGCAGGCCTTGTTGTAATCATACTCAAAGTTCAATACAGCTGACTGAATTAGGGGGTCACTCATACTGATACAATAATTGTAGCAAGTGTCCTAAAATTTCTATATCATTAACACAAGGCCTGTTTGCAGACAACACTGGCAGATATATATATCTCTATATATCATTAAATATATATACACACACACACACACACACACACACACACACACATAAAGATAGACAATGTGTGTGTGTGTGTGTGTGTGTGTGTGTGTGTGTGTGTGTGTGTGTGTGTGTGTGTGTGTGTGTGTGTGTGTGTGTGTGTGTGTGTGTGTGTGTGTGTGTGTGTGTACATATATAGATAGAGATACAGAGATAGACTACAGATATATTCATACACACTTACAGATCTGTTATTGTAACCAAAAATCATACATGATCACATGCCAACATGATGAACTATGAATAAAGATTAAGGTAAGTAATGTCATTCAGAGTTAAGACACAAGAAAACATAACATTAAAATGTAGGCTGTCATATGGGTAATTACATTCATTTGTATGTCAATAATATTAGCATGAAATGACAATCTAAATTACAATCATACACCTGAAACATCTCATACTGAACAAGAGCTAAGTGAATGTCATCTTCCATTTACATGCAAAGTGTGTCATAATGGATTAACATTAATCAACTGATGATTAATAGATATTCATGTTCTAAAATATGCCTTCACTCATTCAGTGAATGAACATTTATAAACATTCATGTGTACACAGACATACTTGAGTGTTTGCAAGCATCTGTACATGATCATACATACACTATGCATGAAAGAGTCTGCAGTAAACAACACCACTACACAAAATAATTTATTGAATGTGCTTATTTATTTTTGTTTATCCTTTTGAGAGCGAGTCACAGGCCTGCTTGTTGGTAGTTGTGTTCACCTTTTCCCTGTTCCAAGTACTCTTGCCTTAACTGTAGCACTTGTACTGGCCTGTGGCACTTCAGGGGCACTGAGTGTGGGCTGTGGCACTTCAGGGGCAATGAGTGTGGGCTGTGGCACTTCATGGGCACTGAGTGTGGGCTGTGGCACTTCAGGGGCACTTAGTGTGGGCTGTGGCACTTCAGGGGCACTGGGTGTGGGCTGTGGCACTTCAGGGGCACTGGGTGTGGGCTGTGGCACTTCAGGGGCACTGGGTGTGGGTTGTGGCACTTCAGGGGCACTGGGTGTGGGCTGTGGCACTTCAGGGGAATTGGGTGTGGGCTGTGGCAGTTCTGAAACACTTGAGATACATTGCAAGAGTGGTGGTGGAGCACTTTCTTGTGTTTGTGTTTTAATCTTCTTCCAAAAGCTGGTGATTAGTAATTGTTGACCAAACTTTCTTTTGCGTGTCTCATTTGTAGGTGTCGGTTCAATATTTTGAACAGATGATATAAGCGGTTGGATGTTGACAGGGACCTGCACAGAACTTGCACCTACTGTACCGGTATCATCCTGATGTGGGGAATGAAGAAGTGATGACTCTGGAGAAAAATTAGCAGCATGTAAAGATCCATCCTCTGATGGGTTAAAGTGGAATTGTTGTTCTCTTGCTGTACTCCTAAACTGATTGGCTTGGCTTAAATTCAGAACTAGTGCTTGGAATGTCCTGTTTAGATTTTGGATTTCTTTAGGAACTTGGATGAGGACATTTTTTATTTGTGACATTTCTGATATTGACCGTTCATGCATCCTTTCATGCAGTGACATCATCCTTTCATGCATTGACATCATTTCTGAATGGCGACGATTTTCTTCACCCAAGATTCGTTCTTCAGAAGCTGCAATAGCTGAGAAGGTGTCACGAGCAGGAGGACTTGAATGCTGTGTTAATCCAGGAGTGTCAACATCTTCATGGTCACTTGAGTGAATTTGTCCTTGAGCGGCAACATCTAGTTCTACAAATAAATAAAGACATTATGAACTGACATGGAACGTTCACTTTTTTAGTAGCCTATAATGATAGTTGTTCTCATAGTGGAACACATAACATGTTTCCATAATGTATTAATTGTGTCCAATTAAAAGATGATGCTTGAAGCAACAATGACGTTTCGACTCAGTGTGAAAGAAGAATGAATTAAAGTTTGTTGGAACATCACAACTCCTAGCTGATACTTGAAAACACACACAATACATGTTGTGTCATGAAACACTACATCTCCTGTGTCACTAACTGATCTGAAGTTCATTACATGTGAAAGGCATTTATTTGGGATGGCAAATGAAATGCTTCCAATGTACACATTATATGGCCTGCACCTCATACACTCATCTTCTATTCTTGATGATGACATTGATGAGACAGGTGACGCGATGTGTTCTGTGTGACGTGCCACAAGTGACACAGGAGCTGCCAGACCAACTATATAGAAGAATAACATCAGAATTTCATTGTCAAGTGTACATAATTAACATTAAGTATCTGTAGTGGAAGTACTTATGGCTAAATATCAGCATCCCGTTACGAAAACACAATTCTATGGTTAGGGCAATGTGTATATTATCCATCTTAACACAAATGTGCATGTGAAACTAATCGTCCAATGTCTTTGAAACACCATACAACATACATACAATGTTAATGCAGATATGTATTAAGGAATGCGTTATAAAATTAACTGGTCTGTTGTACATACACTGCATATGTTGGGTATTAATATAGCTACAATAATGTACATCACTGCCATGAAAGCAAAGTTGACTCTGCTTATAATTCAGCACCTAATTGTGGAAATGTGTATGAATGTTTTTAGAGATCTGTCAGAACATTTAAGAGATTCAGGTGTAGCGCTCAATGTGGCTGACATTCAGCCAGCAACACATGCAGTGTGTCGCTCACAGATGGTACTGGTGTGAGAAGGTGGCGTATCTATAACGTTACAATAATTTATAACTGAGAGAGTGAGTAACGTACGTTTTAATATATCGTGGATTGGTGGTTGAAAGTAGTAAGATAATTACCATTTCAAATGAATGTGATTAACTTCTGTTCACCTTGTCAGCTTCTAACAACTGTAAGGCCTCCCCCAACACTTGACACCACCATGACCCCTGAGCTGATTCTCCCACCTGTAAGCCCTCCCACAAGACTTGACCCTACCATGACCTTATGAGCTGGCTCTCTGCCTGACACCACCCCCTCTGTTCACCTCTATGCTGTGATTATAGATTAATTGCAACTGGTTTCACACACCGGTACATGAGCAAAATATAAATATGAACTGAGCTACATATGAACACAATTAAATACCATATGGTACATGTTCCTATTTATGCTCACATTAGACTACATGAAAAGAAAAAAGAGCTTTCATAATACATAACGGAATGTGTTGGTGAAAATTATTCATGTTCGCCTTTCAAATGACAATATTCCATGCAACACTTTATTACGCAGTAAGGGCCTGTTTAGAGGTGTAACGTAGATTATCAGAAATATATATATATATATATATATATATATATATATTTTATGTATATATGGATCGACACATACATGAAATAGTGAATGATGCATTTGTGTGCACAGACACAGTATAACGAAGAACACAGTAATGTTAAACATTACTGTGACAAAGGATGACTGCGGGTGTGCTTTGTGGTTATGCATGTTAACCCATTATTTGTAAAAATATTCGAACATACATTCAGCTTCCAACTATAGGGGAAAGATGTTGAATGCTTTGTAAAGTAGAAGATTGCAGTGTGTGTTATTTGGAAGATCATTACACATAATCCCTTCATGCAGGTCAAGTGGTGTATGTTGACTCCTAATGATGTAAGCCACGATAGCTGAGCCAATACATGTTTCCAAACACACATAGATATTATATATATATATATACATTTATTGACAACTATATATATATAGATATATATATCGATATACATAGATATATATATATATATATATATATAGAGAGAGAGAGAGAGACATATATACAGATATATATGTAGGTATGCTTATATTTGGAACAAACAATAAGTTTCAGCGTAAAGATAGATAACAACTGTAACATAGGACACGCGTAGTACAGTAACATCTGTCACCTGCTGGAAATTGAGATGAATAAATTCTGATATCTCTGTCCCCTGGCAAACCCTCCACGACGACAGGAAGAAATTTTTCACGCATCTGCTCCTCCAATGGAGTTAAGATTAGAGCTTGTGCTGGCGGCCCACCTCCAGTGGCAAAAGCATGCATCCGTTGTGCTTGGATTTTTTTTTTTAAATTCGCCTTGATATCATCAAATCTCTTCCGACAATTCGTGCGGTCCCTGACATGATTCCCACACGCAGACACAGACAATGTTATTTGGTCCCACATTTCTTTTCTTGAGGCTGAACTTGTCCGTCCTTGAAAGACATAAAACATATATGACCTTACTAATGAATAGAAAGACGAACATTTTACAAAACTGCTACCTGTTCAAAGAGATACATAACATGCTGGTTTAGGTTGAATATGTGTACCACATGAGCATTTACGTGGAAACATACAAATCTAAGGAAGCTTGCATGAATATTCTATGAACATTGGCAAACTTTTTTGACTGATTGTTATGGTCGTTTTAAAGCATGAAGGATTGTGTGTAACAATTAACTTTAATTGATAGATATTAGAGATTAATAGTTTGATATTAACACATGTCACATGAGATAGGATAAAATGTCTTTGAACTATCAATGCAAAGATTGACTTACCTAATAAATGCCCATACAGAGAGTCATAGTGCTCCAAAATCCCTGTGACAAGAACTCTGTTTTCCTCATCATTGAAACGAGGATTACGTGGCCGCTCCACACGTTTCTTCCGACCACGTGCAGCCACAGAGCTTGGCTGCTGCTGACTGGACTCTCCTTCCAATGGAAGAGACTCCAAAAGCGGGCCACCACCAACCACCCCACCACCAGACACCCCAGCAGCACCAGCACCAGACACCCCAGCAGCACCAGCAACAGACACCCCAGCAGCACCAGCATCAGACACCCCAGCAGCACTAGCAACAGACACCCCAGCAGCACCAGCAGCACCAGCAACAGAGCCACCACCAGCACTCGCACTCACAGCAACACCACTCGCACTCACAGCAACACCAGTCGCACCCGCAGCAACAGCACTCCCCTGAATCCTATGCTCACTCAGACGCGTACTCACACGACTACCAGTACCACTCGCACTCCAGTACCCGGTTCTGCAACTATCTTCACAAAGGATCAGTGTGGGCGTAGATGACGTCACCCGTAGGTGTCCGGGGCGATCCCACCCAGACACGCTGCGACTTGGTAGCGGGGCCTGATCCCAGACCTCCCGCTGACTTAGAACTGTCCCGGTAGCGATCTTGTAACAGTAAGGGAATCTGGAACCTGTCTATGGCCAGTCCCTAGCTCAGCTTCACACTACTGGGATTCAGGGCCTAACTGGGCCTGGGGCATGCGGCCTAGGTAGGGGCGGACTGCCTCCCTACACCGGAGCTCCTTCTCCTTCTTCCTACAGCTAGCTCTGACCCAACGTGCGCCCCATCACTTCCTTTTCCTCCCTTCCTCGTACCTGATTTGCCCTTGCGCGTCACGGGGGCCTGCGGGGCTGCTGAGACCTGTAGTTCCCTAACTCCCCTCCTATCCGAGCTCTCCTCCTTCGCGGGCTTTGCTTCCCTTGTCTGCGCATGCGCAACCTTCTGCCAGGCCAGTTCTGCGCCGGCGCCAACCTAAACATGGCGGCTCCTTATTGCGCGGAACCTCCGTTATCGGAGCGTTCCCTAGGTGCAGCATCTCCCACCCCACAACAACAAATGGTGGAAAAAGTGGTCCCGGCTATAGTTATAATTTACGTGCTGCTTTTATTCCCATTGTGTATTCCTTTTTTTCCCTGTATTGTAATTTTTTTTTTGTAAAGCGATGCGCACACTGTTGGCGCTATATAAACAGAATTATACACACCTACCTACAAGTGCTGCAGCCTTCAGCAACCAAACACAATTATCTGAGCAGCATTTTTAAATCAGCACATCTGAGTATTTACCATCTAGGAACATCCACCAGCGAGGTCTGCTTACTGTTGCAGTTGCTAATGAGACAGCTGTGCATTCTTCATATTTATACTAAGTTCAGTACAGTACTTCTAGAGTGCAGTGCCACTCTGTAGAACCTTGTGCATCACTAGTGGTGCTTATACCACAGGTTGGGAACTGTCAGCTCACCTGATACGTTTAAATGCCTTCTCAGACAATTCAAAAAGGCAATAAAGTTCCTGACCCAAACAACAACATATTGAGGTTGAAACATAGTTACAACGTACAGGTGAAACCACGAGTATCCGAACACTTGCCTTGGAAAATCTGGGGCAATACCCCAGCAATGCTGCAACATTTCTGTGACATTTCTGCAGACAGACTAATGGCCCATCCGATTAACACAGCAGGGGTCCCTGGCAGTCCCATTCAAACTGACCAGGGACCCCCGCTGTGTTAATCTGATGGGCCGTTAGTCTTTCTGGAGAAATGTCAGAGAAATGTTGCAGCATTACTGAGAGATTGCCACCGGATTTTCAAAGCAGTGTTCGGATACTCGTGGCTGCATCTGTAACACTTTCACTACATACTGGTTTAGTTCAGGTACCTAATTTAATCTAGTAAAGGGGCCACTGGTGCAGCATTGACATACCTTTCCTTTCGAAGGTTAACCGCTGAAAAGTTACATTTAAATTTAAGAGGGGTTCGTAACATAATACAAAAACAGTATTAAAATTAATTGCACAATCTTTTTTTTAGACAGACTGAAGGGGCTGTAGACTGACCCATCTGAGTGAGATATGTGAAGCGCTATCTACATTAATGGCGCTATATAAATAAAGATTTACATAACTATGGCTGAACACCAGTGTTTGCTGCATGTGCTTAATGTACTTAAGCAGCTGGGGTCACTTTAAGAGTCCCCAGAAATATAATTGTACCGCAAAATTTCTCCAACATGTAGAACTGTTGGATGATTTCACAATGAAATACATTATCTAAATGAAAAAGTAAATTTGAGGCACTGTCGATATTTTATTTTTTTCTTAACTAAGTGCACCGTTGACCCTCTAACACTACAGGGGTTAAAAATGTAACTGTTGAGCCTGTTTATTGATTTGTTTGTCTGTGTTGTAACCATGGACATAAAAGAATAAGATTTACAGTACATCCGAATCCTCCCTTGTAATTGGTTTACATGAATAAATACATAAATAATCCCTCCCGTTCTACTGGACACTGGACATCCGTGTTGGAACCTGATCTACTTGCTTGTTAATGGAATAAGTTATATTGCTTAGCAAAAACAAGCCTCCCACGTCATAGTGACACATTCATTGGTGCCAGGAGCTAATTGAAACTTATAGGGCAATATTTGTCACAGACAAACAAGAAGCGCCAAGCAACTGACTGCATAAAACCTGGAACATTCTCAGAAGATTTTCTAATGTAGGATGCTCTCTTGTGTTTTTAAATTAGTCACTCTTAGGTGAGATTAAAATGAACTTGTTATAATATAACTATTCATTATATTCCATCCCACCTTGTCACTGTCTAATTGTAAATCCCAGTATATCATGACATTTGTCGGCCACCTTTGATTAATCTCCCTCTGCAGTAACTCCACACCCACAATTCTAGCAATCTTCATTGCTTTGCTTGTTCTGTCAATCAACAATGACAAACCTTGAATGGATCTGGCTTGGAAGAGCAGATCATATAAACCATTTATCAGATGGCACAAAGGGGGTTATATTGTGGATCAGGGCCTAAATTTTAAAATGCAATATAGAATTATGAACAGTTGTAAAGAGTGGCATCTACGATCCAAGGCAGCAGGAAAACTCAGGGGGGATTTCTCCCACTTAAAAATATTTAAGAAGGTTTATTTTAAAAATCTGCTTTGCTCAGGCATTTGAAATAAAAAGTGTCCAGGAGGTTAAAATGGAGCTCTCCAAAGAGTATGGTCTAAACGGTTACCATGGTAACCTCAGACCCTAGATATTAAGGAAGTAATTATTTGTAACACTAAAAATAACTTTTTTTTATATATTAAAAAAAGCAGGACATGCTTAGGGAGCAAAAGACTAACAATATATGTGTTTAACTTGTACAGTATTCTGGGCAAATAAATGGTTGAATGTAAATAAATGGCCTTTAGCTGTGTAAATAAATGGCCTTTCAAAAAGAAAGTATGTTTTTTTTTTTTTTTTTTTTTTTTTTAAGAATTGAGTAGTAGAGGGGATTCTACATTTAACACCTTGGCAGGTCCTGTTGGCTGCAAAAAAAAGTTAAGCTGCACCTACAAAAACTAAAGTAATCCAAAGTTTTCAATTAGCGCCTATTACTTTCTTAGTAATTATCATATATTTTCTCTGTGAATATGCGTTATTTGTCACCTATTTATCAACGCAAGCTGTAAGAGCTCATGCATGAGATATAAAACCTATCCTCAAGAGAGCTTATGGATAACAGACAGATTTGCTATATATGTACTGTACATGACATGTTCATATATTAGTAAATACACATGTGCAACTTCATTGGTTATCCCAACTTTCTTCATTGTGTGACACATGATATATAATTGCAAACTGGAGAAAAAGAAATTTGGGACAGAAATGTGACATTTTTAAAACTTGTATTGCCTTGCATTGGGATGCAGGAATTCTCTTTAGAGAAAAAGGAGAAACATTATATATTTTTTTTAGCTACAAAATCAGAGTCTTCCTGATAGATAGCGGGAGTTCGCTGGCACGCTAATATGTTACAGGTTTTCTAACTCGTTCCCTGACATCTCACTGCAGTTTCTACTCATGCAAATGTTTTACTTATGGGAAATATGAGTAGGGGTACAAGCTTTAAAGCAAGGAACTATGGACATATGGTTATTCTCAATGCCCATTGCAAAACAACATCTGGCTGCTCTTGCACATCGGCGGCAAGTGGCTAGTGTACTTTGCTCCTGCAGTCACAATGGATCACTTGGTCTGCCTTCCAATGGCCACACATTCCTGCTGTTCCCGAAAAGGCAAAATGTTTCCCAAGTCTGGACATCTTTCAGTCATGACCAGCTTGAATGGGGACATTATCTATACATTAAACAGTCCTACTAACACCTGCACAATCCGAATCCTAAATATATATATATATATATATATATATATATATATAATCAAAAAATAAATAGATGATACCGTTCTGTGGCTAACGAAATGCTTTTATTTGTGCGAGCTTTCGAGATACACTGATCTCTTCTTCCGGCGATGTTACAATGAATTTCATTGTAACATCGCCGGAAGAAGAGATCAGTGTATCTCGAAAGCTCGCACAAATAAAAGCATTTCGTTAGCCACAGAACGGGATCATATATATATATATATATATATATATATATATATATATATATATATATATATATATGTTGGCCTCAAAAATCCGATCCCTGGTAAGCAGAAGCTTGATCCTCACCCCAACTCACTTTCTGCATAAAGTGTGGCCGCAGAAATACCAGATTGACCGTAAAGGGGGAGAATTTGTTAACATTTTCCAGAGCTTTTAATAAAATAGATAGGATTGGCTTCAGATTCATTCAGATTTCCTACTGCAAAAAAACCCATAATCAATGCATTTAAGCACTTCTTAACTGATTGAATGTGGAGTGTAACTTATAGGAATTTTAGAAGCAGAAAATGTCTACCACCGTACTCAAATGTGAGGTGAAGCGACTGCCAAAAGAAAATATTAACACTCTGCATACTTTCAATGCCAAGCAGCCCTGTTTTCCAGCTGCTTAGAAAAATGACAAAGTGGTCCTTATCTCTTTTGTGTTCGTAAAGCAGTGCATTGCAGGCCCACAACTGAGATAGCTCAGTTACCAGAAGCCGATTGCTTTGCTGCCCCTCTGGCAGGTAAGGGGCTAGGTGGCTCTCATGGTCCATAAAACTTGTGGCAGGTGTATATTGCCTCACGCCTACTCCTTACACAAGTGATTACACACATTGGTCAAAGCACATTAAGGAAATGAAGTAGTATTGTATGTGAATGCAACATATCATAATCCTATTGAACAAAAAAAAGTCAATGCTCCGTGGATTCATTATTTAAAACGTTTATTCTTCAAGAAGAAAATGCGATTCTAGAACAGGTAGTTCAATCTTAACCTTGCAATTAAAAATATAAAAGTACTTGTGCTCAGCGCTGTTGAGTACCCCAATACAATGACCACTCAGAAGTTGCCAATCAAGCTCTTCCAAAGGGGCACACCTGCTGCCAATAGATCACTACAGACAGCAAGCGCTTTGTTACTAGTGACGTCAAAATGTGCAAGAAAACATCAACATTTCAGATATCTGTCTTTATTTATACAGAAAGATGGGGGTGTACTCCTGCTACAGCCTAGTTATATATAGAGGGGAGAGGTGCACAGGAAGAAGTATAAGTTAATAACAAAAGAGGAGGGGAAAGGCATCTTCTTAAAGTATGCACTCAGTCCCTAGATTCACAGAGTTATTTAAACTTAAACAAGTCCCCAAGAGCAGCGATACTCGTGTTAAGTATTTGCACTATAGACAAACTGTACTGCAATGAAACAGACTGTTGTGATGTTAGTAGATCAATGAACAAGTGCCTGTGAGGTATAGGTGATCTAAAAAATAATTTATTAAGTAATTAGCAAAAATATTAAACAAGTGCTACAGTGACAGACGGAGACTGTTTGGTCGCCACTATGGTGACGCGAACAGAGAAAACAGGTCAAATCAAATCACAACAGATCGTGATTAAAAAGACCCAGTCAGGTGTGAGCCCTTATTATATAGACTTAAATGGACTACTTTGCAATTTGTACAGGACCTATAGTTGCTACCATTACATGGCTGGATATTAACATGAATAGGGCCCATTTGACTCTATATACTAACAGCTCAACTCTGAGTCTCCACCACCCATGCTCAATAATCCACACCCCCTGCCCTACTGCAGGCCCAGCAAAGTTTGTTGCCCCACTGCATTTAAAACCTCTTTTCAGATACTGAGTACTGAGTATGTATATTAATCTTTGTTCTGTGTGGCTACTTTTTTGCGAGTACATATGTTTCTTTTTGCCCCATATAGGGTATATTTAACCTTTTACACCTGCACCATAGGGTTATAAAAACGTAAGAACTGAATTTTGTAAATGTTCTACATTTCAGAAAGTCACTAAACATTCAATTCTTTTGATATCAGTGACATCCCCTCACTGATTTTTAGCGTCAGTCTTCAGTGGCGTCTTATGGATAGGTCAGTGCTATAATACCATTAAGAATGCAATATTTGGCTCAACATTCCCATGAGGGTAACCTCTTTGGCCGTGACATGGTTAAGCAAATTCATTATAAAAAATATTTAAACCTACAGAGTTGTAGGTCTCACACTCATGACTACTCTTTAGTTCTGCCATTGAATCACAAGTTTTATCACAAAAACTCTCCTGGAAATTCTGAAATCCACTTTACATTTCAAAGTTCTAGCCTTAAAATGTACATGAGGCTGAGTTCAGGGTGCCAGAGACAGGAGGGCACACGTTCACGTGTGCGCGCGTCAGTCTGCTGAGCGATGTGTGCACATCATCCCCAGCAGACCTTTTCAAGCTTTCAGGAGGCGGGCGACAGACAGCAGCTTAGGGATCGGCTGCAAGCCAGCACCCTGAACGAGGCTAAGTACGTCCCCCCCATCCGAAGCCGGCACCCTGAGGCCTCGTTCAGGGTGCTGGCTTCGGAGGGAGGGCGTGCTGACGTGCGTGCGGCCGTCCGACACAATGTATTTAAAGGGAATTGTGGTTGTCAGGGTAGCAGCTGCTCTGTCTCCGAAGTACGGAGTTGACGCTGGCTACAGATCCAATAAACAACCCAAGTTGTTTATTCAAGTTGCAGCAGCGTCACTGGTACCTCGGCAGCCAATGAAATCATTCTTGAGAATGATTTCAAGACTGCAACTTCGATCCCTAAGGCCTCGTTCAGGGTGCTGGCTTCGGAGGGCGTGCTGCCGTGAGAAACAAAGTATTCAATTTGAATACTGATTGTCAGGGTAGCAACCGCCCTGTCTCCGAAGCCAGGAGTTGAAGCTGACTACAGTTTCAATAAACGAAAATTTCGTTTTTTGGAGCTGCAGCAGCGTCACAGGGACCTAGGCAGCCAATGAAATCATTCTTCAGAATGATTTCATGACTGCAACTTGGATACTTACCCTGCTGTGTGTAACCCCGCCCCCTCCCCAACGCTGAAAAGTCTGCTGGGGGATAAACACAGATTGCCCAGCAAACTGCAGCACTGCCTCCCTCACGCCCTCCCTCCGAGTCCTGCAGCTGGCACCCTGAACGAGGCCTAAGCTGCCGTCTGTAGCCCCGCCTCCTCAACTCCTGAAAAAGTCTGCTGGGGATGATGTGCACACATCGCCCAGCAGACTGCCGCTCGCACACGCGAACACCCGCCCTCCAACTCCTGCCTCTGGCACCCTGAACGAAGCCTGAGGCTTCGTTCAGGGTGCCTGCTTCGCGACGTGCACGCGCAGTTCGAAACAAAGTATTTAAAGTTAATATCGGTTGTCAGGGTAGGAGCTATCCTGTCCCCGAAGTACGGAGTTGACGCTTGCTACAATTTTAATAAACAACTCAAGTTGTTTTTTCAAGCCGCAGCAGCGTCACTGGTACTTCGGCAGCCAATCAAATCATTCTTGAAAATGATTTGAACAGTGCAACACCCATCCCTAACCTCAGGTCTGTAGCCCCGCCTCCTTAACGCTAGCAAAGGTCTGCTGGGGATGATGTGCACACACGCGGATGCGCGCCCTCCACCTCCTGTCTCTGGCACCCTGAACGAGGCCTCACACGACATGCAGAATCTTGCAATGCTGCTTACTATAGGAAATTAAATTTGGCTCTGTGATGGTGCAGGGTGAATCAAAACTGGGGCAAGGCCAATGTCACCAGGTCTTGGCACAAGGCAAAGAGAATTGCCTATTTTTAGAGGCTAGAACTGCCATGTAATTTAATACCATTACCAGTATACATTATTACAATTACCACTGTAACTTAAAGTGGAGGAAATGTAGATGGCGCTCTGATGTGTTGGGGGGTGGGGGTTAAAGGTTAATAAATCTGCCCTTCTTTGCCCCTTAGTGACACCCATGAAAATGAGGGCATATCTCTACACAGAAGCAACATATTGCAAAGCTAAGGTCAGCGCAAGAGTTAACTTGAAAGTAAATAATGACCTACAAGTATGTACAATGTTAAATATAGTGATTCAAAAGAGATGTCAGCTATAAAAAACCACAACAGAAGCTTTTTGTGAGGCTAAGTCCCAGAGGTTAGAGGTGGCGGCTCACATGGGGGCCGCATGCAGCCTCCTGGCCTCAGCACGCTCACACCGCTAGGCTATGCCCATGTCACAGCAAAGCTGGATACAGTACTGAGTCTGAGCTACAGGAGGGAGGGCCGTGGGGGAAAGGCAGTGAAGCGGGAAATGGTGGGTGTGACTACCGGGCCACTTCAGCTCCTGACACAGAAAACACACACACACGCACATCACGCAGCTAAAAAGGATCGATGGAAATAATACCCAAAGAGCAAATGAATGTAAACATCAGCCCGCCTAGTGTATGCATCTGCTGACTCCCAGTAAGATCCGTGCCCGGGCAGCGTGCTTATCGATCCTGCATTATTACTGCGTGAGCTCCAGTGACTTTGGCCTCCTACCATCTTTAGTTGTGGGGTTTTTTTTTTTTTTTTGGTTCTTTAACTCTAGAGGTCCCGGGAGGGAGCAGAGGAAACACCTGCAAATGTTATGTAACTCTGTCAGTGCCGGGGGGGAACTGACATGCCTTGAAAATAACTGAATGCGTTTTGCTGCTGAAGGCAACACGTTTAAATAATTTGTAGGAAGGGGAAACTTGCTATTAACTCATTTACTGCTGGTAGGGGACGTGCAGCTCATTACCATGCAATAAGAAGGTTAGTAATTAACACACCCAAGGATATATACACATACAAGATTTGTATATATGTATTTGTAGATGGATATATATTTACATGTACATTAACTTACTGATATATACATATATCACACATTTAAATATATGGTGCATGTATCATCTTCCAAACAGGTATTTGCTTTTAATAAACACCCCATGTGCAGATCCTTATAATTGGACTCCTGTATAGGATCAAGCTGAAAGTTCCAGTTGTCATTTGTGACATCCCTTCCCCAGGCCAGTTTCAGCATCATTATCCCATTATACACACACATGTCCTCCCCTCCCCCCATAGACTTTACTAGGACCATCCTATAACAGGCAGCACATATGTTTCAGTCGGATCGCCCGATTACACCCATCAGTTCTCCACCATCTCCAATGAGATCCCTATTTTCTGCACATCAGCCGCCCCCCCACAGTCTTTTCAAGTACTTCGCTACCAGAGGAACTTGGAAATACATCGCTGATCTCTTCGGCATCTGAAAGGTTAATGTTTTTTTAAAGCCTTTACACATAGATCAGCCGACTTTACTGGGATCGCTCTTTTACCCCCAGTAATCCGGTTAGTGGGCAGCGTTAGAAAGAGTGCTGGAAAGGGACCCACACCATTGGGCAGCTGTGCAGAACGGTGCAAAGAGAATAAACAAGCCCCCCACCTCCCCCGGACCCTTCTCTCTGGTACTGGGGCGGTCTGTGCATCTCCATCCATCAGCTCTTTAATCCTCTGACTTCCCTGCACTTGCAAGGGGCGTGCAGCCCCCCGCCCCTCCTCACTCACACCCCTCGCCCCCGCCATCTCCCCTGCTCATCCCACCCCAAATCCATCTTTTATTCTCAGAAACCCCTTTCTTTTGACGCAGGAGAAATTGTAAATTTGAAGTACGTCATTAATATGGCGCCAAAAGATTTTTTTTTTTTAAGCCCCTTAAGCTTTTTTTGTGTGTGAGGTTGCAGCCTTGCTGTGTTTTATTTATATATATATTATACACACACACATATTATATATATATATTATACACACACACATATACACACGCGCGTGTGTGTGTGTGGCTAGGAGGGAGAAATAAGGAGGAACAGAAAGAGAGAGTTAAAGAGAAGGAAGAATGACAGATAGGAGAGAGAGGGCAAAAGAGGGGGAAAGAGGAGAGAGAGGGTAAGATGTGGAGATGGATAGATGCAAGGGGAGAGGGAGGTGGAGAGATGAGTGATAGAGGAACAGAGAAGGGAGTGAAGAGAGAGAGAGAAGGGAAATAGAGAGAGGGGGGACAGAAAAAGAGGTGGGGGTCTAAGAAGAGTGAGGGAAAAAGTGTTTTGCTGGGGAGGGAGAAGCATTGCGAAACCAACCTGATCTGACTTGTAGTGCAATCTGATCCTTCAGCTGGGTTTTTTTTTGTGTGTGTTTTTTTTTTCATATCCTGTACCAAACAAGAGATGTGAGATTATATCAGATCGTAAAGGGGACATCATCAGACTGAGAGGGACATGGGGATCCGATCCCCCTACCTGGATCTCCAAAGACCAAGTCACACATACCACTCCAGCATGAGACTGACACAGGATTGAGTGGAAAGTAAGGCTTGGCAGCACCCACCCCCTTCCCAGGCAGAGCAGCCTGCAACCATTCATATCAACACACACACACACGTATATTTATTATTATATATATTTTTTGCAACGGATCAAGGAAGTCTGCACAAAAAGAAGAGATCACAAAGGGATTAGGGGGTTGCCACAGCGGCCATCTCCCTTGGAAGCTTTATTTTGGGGGGTGGAGGGGGGTGTTGGTTTTGGATGACATACATGGAGTTACTTTGTATCCACTCCTGAGAGAGAGAGAGAGGGGGAGATCATCTTTGGATACACTATGCAATGATACACTGGACTTCTCTGGGAAGCTCATAGTCTTATTTTTTTTCCGTTTCCGTAGGATCCTCCCCTATTTTAACCTGAGCAAATTTCAACAGTGAGGACACCCCAAACACAGCAAGGTAAATACAAAATAACAACAACAGAAAAGCTCAGCTCCCTGTCCTTCTGCGGGTGCATTGGGGCTGCTTCCTCGGGTTGTTGGCAGGGAGGAGGGTGGTGATGGAGGGGGAGTTGTCGCTGATCTGCGAGCTGGGTGGATTCTGCTTAATTTGTACTGAGCCCTACAGAGGAGGAAGCTTGTTAGGAGAGCGGGTGCAATGTGCAGCAGCTTTAGGCATTGCGCATGTTGGGCAGTCATGTTTAAAGAGTAAGAGGGAGGCTGTAAACAACTACTTAAAAAGGCTGTAATCAGAGATTTAAAAAAAATAACCTCTTTATTAATGACTGCGGCATTGTGCATAGAGGCACCTTGCTAAATCCATCCCAGTGTGATTGGCAATGCGTGGGGCAGGTTTTCTTTTTGCTAGGGGCATCTCGATCTTGGCAGCTTCTTGAAGGCATGAAGCAATGTGGACAGGAGCAGAGGGGGAAAGTGGAGTTTCATGTTTACATGCAGCATGCTCAGATCGCGCAGTTGCCGTCCATATGCACTCTCCCTCTCCCGTGGCATAACGTGTGTCTCTTTCCCCCTCCCCAGCTTTTCACGTGTGCAGCGGGCTGTATTTGCATACACATAGAATACAGCAATGCCATGTAAAGTAAACCCGTTCATCGCGCAGCCTTTGCAATACTTGGGCGACTCTGCATTGCTGATCTCTAGGATCAGGTTGCACGAGCTGTTGGTGACAGGGCTGGGACCGTGTTATAAAACAGTATGTGGTAGAAAAAAAAAAAAAAAAAAAGGATCTGCTGTCATCTGTAGCATGATAGCAATGGAAATGTACTGCTGGATCCGGGCTGCACGTTGGGGGAGAGGACTGTAGGGGGCGTGGCTGTTGTTTACCTTCTGAAACTCACACGGTTCCCATCGGACGCCTCTGGGGGCGTCTCTGCTCCTAGATTATCAGCTCGCTGTATAAACATCTCTCACTCCCTACTCCTCTGCCACACACGGAATGAAACGCAGTCACCTCCTCCCCTTTGCATGCTTCTTGCTGTCTCTCTCTCTTCCATTTCTTGCATACGCACTGCTCTGCCCTTCACTGCTCTCTGCACTGTCATCCCTAGCCCTCCCCTCTCTGATCAGTCTCTCTGCACAATTTATAAGATGCAGGGAGGTTTGGCCATTAAGGGAAGAAGGCTGGGATGGGTAAGGGCTTTGCAGACTCCCACACCTCTACAGGACTACAGATTAACCTATTTGGTGCTGGAACACCACATTAGCTGTAATATGTTTAGGGTTTTATTATACCATAATTATGTGTGCACAGCAGGGGTCAATTGAAAAACTCACTTTTATTGAAGGGGTTTGCTGTTAAACTACAGTCCTTGATTGTGATTAAAAGGGCCCCATCGGTTTGGAATACCACTTGGTTGTATTTTACCGATCTTTTATAATGATCTTCATTAATCTTTTCACTGCCAGGGGGGACTTAAATGAATGGTGTTGCAGGCTACTCTGTCGGTGATAGGGTTAACCTTATGACTGCTGTGTATAGTATTTTAGATGCTTCATTTATTTCTTTGAAATATACTTACTGTAGGTTTCTCTGTAGGACACTTACTACTTTTCTTAACCCCATTGCAAAGAATTTCAATGCGTTTGTGCCCTCTTTTGCAGTAAAAGGGGTTGTGTCCGAATGAACCATAATACTTTAATGAGATGTGAAAAGGTACTGTGAATCTGGGTACCACCTTGTATATTCATTCAGAACTAGTACTCTTATAGATTTTATTTAAATATAAACAACCAAATGAATTCTGAACATTGTTACAGTGCTAGTAACTGAGGAGAAAGGGAGAATGTATCGTGCAGGGCTTACAATCTCGAATTTTGCAGTTCATGGACAGGTCTTTTCTAGTCCTTCTGAGGCATTCTTGACTTGGCTTTCAAGACAGTGGTTGTATGATTCTTCAAAACATGTGTTCATTACCATGACATGAATATTTAACTTTGAAGTGCCAATTGTTCTGATACTGTTGGAGACCATGTGCAGAAGGCAGTCTTGGAGTTTCTTAACATCAGCATCTGTAGGAGGCAGCCTGTCGGTGCTGATAGGACATACAGGTGCTTTGCCACAGCTGTGCATCCTTCACTTGCCCATTCTGAAACATCTCTGGAGGGCTTTAGGACACTTTCCTAAATGTTCGGTCATCCTAATTGTGACAAAAAAAAACCCTGACGTTTTTCAACAACTAACAAATGCATGTCTCTGAACTTTTAAATGGAAAACAATTTGTCAGATTAAAAAAAAACAAAACAAAAAAACTACTTTACATGGATTATTTGTGGGCCATAGCTAAAGCGACCGGTCCCATTACTGTGTGTTGTAGGTGGGTACTGATAAAGCATGAGTGGAAGAGAGAAAATAAGTACATATTGGGACTGCCTCCAAGGACTATGGAGAATGTATCAGGGCTTTGAGGCCCACTTTCTACACTGTTAAGTACAGTTAGCTAGAAACTAAGATTTAATATAGTTGAATGTGGGGTAATGCACAGTTAACAGTGTATTAATTTCCATTCGCGTAAATGTATTTATTTATACAATCTTTTACCAGGAAGTAATACATTGAGCGTTCCCTCTCGTTTTCAAGTATGTCCTGGGCATAGAGTTAGGGTTACGTTAAATGAACAGAGGTTATACTTTCAATTTACAGACATTTCATGGCCAGTTAGAGATATCATTATGGTCGTATGTGACATTTACAGACATGATTCAAATTGTGTTAGGAGAAGTAGGCTAGGCCTGTAATGGAGGTTGATGATCAGTCATGGGATTTTCTTTCCTACTGTTTCATTTTTTTTTATTGCACTTATTGTATTATAATTCCCTGTACTGTATTGTCTCTGTTGTAAAGTGTGAGCGCTATGTAAACAAAGAAATACATACACCTCAATGATTATAATGAGAGATTGTAGCACATTTTCTAATAGGAATGCACCTTTCAACTGCTTCCTTTTACCTCGATTCTGTACTTTATGTAAAATCAAGTTCCTAGAATAATGTATTTGGCATTTAAATTAAGTTATTTTCAATTTGGACGTTTAACCCCTATGCTGCCAAGGGGGCAAGCAATGCATTTCAGAGTAATCAATACATAAAGTTACTTTGCCCCAGTTTTGTCCCACTTGAATTAGGCTACGGCCCCAATCCTTCCTGCGCGCATTCCGAGACTACAGCCGCGATCGGCGGTCTGTAGGGGAGAGCATTCGGGCGCAGCGATGACGGGGCATTTCTGCTCTGCCATTGGCTGCGCGTGGCCACATGACCGCGGCACGGGACGACAACATTCTTCTCTTCCCTGCCAGCGTACATGTTGCTGCGCTTTGCGCGCCCACACACAGCCACTGGGGCCGGCCCCATAGAGACATAAGGTATTAAAGACAGGACTTCAAATTAAAGAAGAATGGGTTGTGTTTAGAAAACACCTCCCATATAGAAAGGACCCTACTGGTGGTGCACAACAACTCTAACTAAATATATGCAGGTCTTCGGATGCGAACATGGCCATCTGTTAAAATGTAAACTTTATTAAGATGTCAAAAAATAGAAATAAAAGTTAAAAAGTAGGTTTTTTTTTTTTACATCTTAATAAAGTTTACATTTTAACAGATGGCCATGTTCGCATCCGAAGACCTGCATATATTTAGTAAGGTCTGATGGGCACCACCAATAGGGTCCTTTCTATATGGAAGGTGTTTTCTAAACACAACCCATTCCTCTTTGATGCACCATTATTACCCTGGTAGCACACATACCTATTATAACTTATCATCTATTAACAGTGGTTCGAGCGAGGTTACCCATCCTTTATCTTTCAGGATTTAGGATTACACACAGCTAGCCCATATTTCCTGTACTTCCCCAGACATTACATACTTTGGGCTGAAATAAGAATTACTTAGCCAGCCAAGTTATACGGTTTTTAGGGGTAACTAGCTGGGATTTCTCTTTATTAGGTCGGCCAGCTACCCCTACCGTCACAGCAGTGTCTGCCTGACGTGGCTTGTCTCTGCTGGGTGGGCGCGGACCACATGGTGACACCTTGTGGGCCGCATGCGACCCGCAGGCCGCATGTTTGACAGCCCTGCTGTAAGATGTCTTCCAGAGCTGGAATGTGTTATAGCATAAGAGTGCTTAGTGAATATGGACCAGAATCTCTCCAAAGCATTCTTCCACAATGGAAAACTATCTGAAAATATGTATACTTGAAATTACATTTGTAAAAATGTTACCAGTCATCTGAACAGCCAATAAACATATCCCTGAATCACAGCCCACCAAGGATGGTAATCACAAGGAGCTTCTGGAGACCTTAATCATAAAAGAAACGGACATAGTGCAGACTGGATTGACAATTTATAAAAAGTAAGTGGTAAGGGATACACTCACATGGTATTGGAAATATAAAAGCATATAGATCCTGCGAACTGGATCTCGGCAAGTGAAGCGTGTGTTCTCTGCCTCCCCTGTGTCTCGGCGTGCGTGTCACTGGTGCGTCTCACCGAACCCGGAAACTGGAAATGACGTCATCCGCTCGCAGGGGCTCCAAACGCTTTGGGATCTCACTGGTCAGCGTCACTCTACGCGTTTCTCCGCATTCGGTTTCTTCAGGACGCACCACTGACACGCACGCCGAGACACAGGGGAGGCAGAGAACACACGCTTCACTTGCCGAGATCCAGTTCGCAGGATCTATATGCTTTTATACTTCCAATACCATGTGAGTGTATCCCTTACCACTTACTTTTTATAAATTGTCAATCCAGTCTGCACTATGTCCGTTTCTTTTATGATTAAGGTCTCCAGAAGCTCCTTGTGATTACCATCCCTGGTGGGCTGTGATTCAAAGATACCTTTATGTGAATATCACTCACTATATGTTTGTGAGTATTTTGCACACAGACTCCTACATTTATATTTATTCACTATTTATCACGTATATTGCACTATCAGATTATTTTTCTGTTTTACATGGTTTGCGCTTCCCGAAGACCTACACCTCTTCACTCTGCATGGGATCGTGAGAAGGATCCCACACTGGGTTATAGCGGCATCCATACCTGTTTGTATTGGTATCACTTTTTTACTACACACAGTAAGATTGGGCTTTAGGCAGGTTGTATTATATTTGGTTATCCTAGAGCGCCATTATTGATAAGTTTGTTTGTTTCAATAAACATATCCCTATCATTAGTTGACTTTAGTCCTAGGTCTTCTAATTCAAGACCCAATAAAGAGAAGAGACACAGCCTATAAAATATGACATAACTAGGGCGGCAGTTATAATATTCTCTGCTGTCATTACACACTCTTAAATGAGCAATCCAAGCAATATCCTACTGTACATTATTATTTTTTTTTTTTAATAAATCAGACATCCCTGTTAACCACTCCCCTGACTTAGTGACTGAGGGCGAACGGCCGGAGCTCAGTGAGCGGTCCTGGGAGATGGTGCGGGTAGACCCTGATTTGGAGGGCATGAAACCTCAGGTGGCCGAGTCTGCCTCCAAGATCATGCCCGATCAGTTCCCCGGACCATGTGTGCTTTTGTACTGGGAACAAGCCCTGGTTGCTCCGGCCAGACTATGGACAGAGAGGGACCAGTTAGTGAGTCCCTGGGTAGATAAGGACCAGTTGTTGCAGGGGACTAAGGAGATCCTGCTGACAGGGGGTTGCTCGCACCAGAGCCCGGCTAGTGCCAACATTCTGCAGGCTGGAGGCATCCCAGGAGGTATCGGCGTTCTGCCGCACCTGGGATTTTTGCCAGCAAGAAGGCAGGCCCGGGGACAGTGTGAGGACTCCCCGGAGACTGTCACCAGGGGTATGTAAGCCCTTACAGCACAAGCGTTGGCTGTATGCAGCTCGCCACTGGGAGATCTGGAGAGCCAGGCTCTCCCCGATGTCCTAGGAGAGGCTAGGCAGGAAGACTCAGTGGTGCAAGGGGAGATCAGTCCCCAGCTTGCAGCTCCCCAGTGGGAGTGGAAGCGCGAGGTAGGAAAGATAGATGGGTCCTGGCTCCGGATAAGCCGGGCAGGACCCAGCCAGCTGATCGGCCGGTCGACACCGGTGATCACAGACCCCTCCACTGGACCACGTACAGGGTCTTGGCGGAAGGGGAACAGAGTTTACAGGGGGCTAAGGAGATCCTGCTGATGGGTCATCGGGGAGTTGCTCACACCAGAGCCCGGCTAGTGCAATCGTTCTGCGGGCTGGAGGCATCAGCGTTCGGCTGCGCCTGGGATGTCTGCCAGCTGCAGTGGAACCCTGCCTTTCAGGACTTGGACTTTAAAAGGGGCAAGAAGTTCGGCATCACGGGAAGCCGCCCCCCAGCAGGACAACCCCAGTGACATATGGACCTCAAGGACTTTCAGGCTAGGCGAGCCACCTGATGGGGTGGTTGCCCCAGAGCCCTCATCTTGAGGGGGAGATGTGATGGTAGAGGTAGCTGGCAGACCTACTAAAGAGAAATCCCAGCTTGTTACCCCCTAAAAACTGTATAACTTGGCTGGCTAAGTAATGTATATTTCAGCCCAATGTATGTAATGTCTGGGGAAGACAACAAAAGCAGAAGTGACCCCAAAAGGGTCACAGAATCCCCAAATAAAGCACTCAATACATCCTTGAATAAACAGTGACTTGGACAATAATTGTCCTACCCATTAATATGGGATAAAGCAGTCAATTGACCGGTGGAACCAGCTGTTAAAAATCCAAAAATAATAAAGCTTTAATACATATTACTTATAATCAACACAAACATGAAGTATATACATAGGAAATATAATAAAGTCTCATAAAATCCTCTTAGTGGTGTGGACAATTGAGGTTAAAGGAGTATATGTGTTAGTTGACATATAAACCAGAGTGAGTCCTAATAACACTCAATGACATCTCTTAGCTCCAATTAGCTAATGTGAGGAACTGTGTTGCATGTGGAAAAATAACGGGGTCAATCCCTAAATCACCCACTATAGCATAGGTATCCGAGTGGTGAGTATATTCACATTCACAGTCTCCTGAGAGTTACTAATAGGTGCATATGCAATTGTCCACACCACTAAGAGGATTTTATGAGACTTTACAATATTTCCTATGTATATACTTCATTTTTGTGTTGATTATAAGTAATATGTATTAAAGCTTTATTATTTTTGGATTTTTAACAGTTGGTTACATCGGTCAATTGACTGCTTTATCCCATATTAATGCGTAGGACAATTATAGTCCAATTCACTGTTTATTCAAGGATGTATTGAGTGCTTTATTTGGGGATTCTCTGACCCTTTTGGAGTCACTTCTGCTTTTGTTGTGCTACTTTCTCCATTTGCACCTACATCACAAATACCGTGATATTACTTTCATTTGGGTCTAATTAGGTGAGCGTTTTGTCTTTTACATAAATATCTTATGTTTGTATTTATTCCTGAGTTAGCAATTCTCCCCAGCTTAGATATTTGGTATTGTGTGGTGATGAAATTAACATGTCAGTCCTGCAAATGCAAATGATGTTATGTGCCTGTTCCTATAATTTCTATGGAGGGAGTTTCTGTAATCCATTTAGTTGATCTGTTCCATAGAAAAGATATGATCAGGACAAAGGTAGGGGACTAGTTAATAGAATCAGTTACCAGGTCTAAGCCCCAGGAGGTCTGAGCTCTCTTGGCTGGCTTCCCTTGCTCAATGTTAAAGGATAGCCACCAAGGGATATATAAGGAACACTGCTGTCACGGGAGACCAGGGTATTTACACCTTTTTACCAGGATCATTCATTGAGCAAAACAAGGTAATGAAATAAATTGAAGTTTGTTCGCTTACACATAATGATACATAAAATACAGACAAAAAGACACACTTGCTTTGAGACTGGGGTTGATAACTAGACTTTCCTAGATGCAGGGAACTCTATAGAACAGTTTTACCCTGTCCCAGACTTATCTCCTGGAACCCAAATCGGCATGAAGTTCCACACACCACCAGTACGTTCTCTTCTGAAATCTTGGTCCTTCCTGACCGCGAGTTATTCCAAATCCTCTGGAACTCAAATTAGCATGAAATCCCAGCCGCGTCCGCTTTGGTCGATTTTGAGAACTTGGCTGCAGAAAGCTGGACAGTTACTGGCAGGCAGGCAGGCTTTTCTGGCTTGAAATCGGAGCCGGTTGCTCTGCTATTCGTGCAGAGGCAACTTTGAAAAGCCCCCCAGTGCTCTTACTACCAGGAGAAATACAATCTGATTGGCTCACAAATTCTTATAGTATTCTGAATTTCATTCACTAAACTCAGCAACCAATCAACGCGTGGGAACATTCCCAAATAACCAATCAGCCAAGCCGGCTAGAAAAGCAGGGTCAGCGGAAAATCTGAAATAGCCAAGGGACATGCGCAAGCTTGTCACCTCCGTCCCTGGCTATCTCAATGCCACCATTCTGGGACAGGCTCTAACAGGTCTGGCAGAGCAAGTGGCAGCCCGGACGACTGCCATTGATCTCCGGACCTGGTACTCCGCCATTCCCTGCTGACCAAATGCTTTTCTCACCTCTGGTATCCTCTGACTGCTTTGAACTCCGTCGCCTATGGGTTAGCTCGGGCAGCCTGTTTGGACATCGGTTCCAAATGTAAAAACAGATTACATTTAATAAAGTATATTTTAATACATTATGGTATGTTTGTAATATACTTCTGAGTCTCTGAGTACAGGGGACAGAAGAAGAAATGTGTTGTACTTTTATTTCAACCTGCCTTATTCCCCACACACTATCTTTTGAACTCAGACTGGACCTCAGAGTCCACCCTCAACCTTATATACTGTTGGGGCACCCACAAAACCTACACTGGTTCTGGGTAACCTGGGCACTAGCTGGGGTACCCCCCTTAACCTAAGGATTTCCTCAGCTAAAGGGATACCTATTCATCCCTGTGCCTCATTCTCCTTTCTGGGCTATGCTGAAGCAGGGTAACCTAGTGGTGAGTCGCGCTTGCGTTTTCATGGGGAGGTATTGCCGGGACAATGTGCCTACATGTTTCCGAGAATCAAGCATGATTCCCGGGTACATTTATAGGGGAACCGACAACTCCGGACCCCAACCTCCCAGGCACATTCTGTTAACGGATCCTCCGCAAAACCCACTTTGAAACTCATACCCTAGCAATCCCTGCTTGCTGGCATGCCCGGAATGGGAAAAACACAAAAAATACTTTTATTTCAGATAATACATTGGCATGGTACAATGTCACTGGGGCCAAGAGCTTACTCTCTTGCACCCTTATACACGGATCAGGGGTAACCAAAACGGGCTTAACCTTTATTTGAGAGCCTGGTTACCCCCTACCGTCACAACTGCTGATCAGAGCACTAGTCCATTTGAGAGACACTCTGGGAAGGAGTTTGGAGTTTGACTGTGACCACCTGGAAATACATGTCAGAGTGGCTGCTGCGCAGGTGAGTCCGTCTGCCCAATCGCCCCCAAACCCGATCCCTCCAATCACAAGCCTCGTTCAGAGTGGGAGAACGGAGGGAGAGAGAGAAAAGGTGTCCTGGGAGAGGGAAAAAAAATCTAGCTCAACCCTGTAATAGCGCGATCCGCTATAACGCGGTCTGAGCATTGCTCCCGATTTTAAAAACAACTCTATTATTTTTTTTTTAAGCAAAATGGCCACCACGCAAGGACTTATCTTGGACTATCTTGGACTTTATTATCAACACTATGATGTAGTGGTATAGAATCCTTAACAGTGTATGAAGGGTTATGGGTTCGATATCTGCATGGTATGCTAAAATTATTAGTGTAGGGGGGAGGTGTGTGTTTGTGTATGTGTGTCCGTTAGCAATAAAGCATTGAATGTTATAATAAAAAATAACCTTGGAGATGTGCGCTGCGCACGTGGACACAGCCTGATGAAGCAGGGAGAGAGGAGAGAGCTGCAGAGATGAGAGCGCTGCAGATGCTGGGTAAGTCCTCGCGTGGCGGCCATTTCGCGATCCCGGTTATAATGCGGTCTCATTATGTGGACCCCGAGCACCGCATTATAATGGGGTTCAGCTGTACTTGTGCAAAACAAAAGCTGTGCGCAATCTGATGCTGGTTTACTTTTTTGGTTTGGGGAGAGGTGCGATGGGGAGAGTGAGAGTGAGAGAGAGAGAGGGGAGGGAGAGAGCTGATGGGGAGAGGGATACCAGTGACGTTTATATATTGTTAATAAGGAACGCTAAAGAAAAAGTGTACACCGTAGGTTATAATGACTATTTTATTTTTTAATTCCGCCGCTCTGATGGAGCGGCCCAAGTCTTGCAGTCAGACTGACCCCAAGCTATTCTGCCTTTAATGGGCCTGCCTTACAGCCTGTTAAGTCAGTGGACTGTTAGGCCGCGATTATAGTGCCCGTGAATGCAGCGAACAAAAGGCCGTATGTACCTCCATGGCAGGCCATAGAGTGCGCGATTAAGCGCGTGATTTTTCAAAATACAATTGAATTTGTTTTTGCAGCGCACCGGCCGCGTCATGTGAGCTGTTCAGCCAATAAAGGCGAACCGCTTACGTGACGTCACGGCCACGCCTCCCGATCGCCTCCAGCAGTAGTGCATGTTTCACAAGTGACATCACGCGCTCAGTCGCCGCAACTATAATTGCGGTCTTAGGTGTCTTAGACCAGGGGGGCGCAAACTTTTTTCCCTGCGCCCCCCTGACGGCTGTCCCCTCACTCCCGCGCCCCCCCCAACCCCAACTTACCTTCGCACCGGCGTAATGACGTCACGTTGCCATAGCAACGTGACGTCACATGACCTCGCAGCGTCATTTTGACGCCGCGTTGCCATGGCGACGCCGGGAGGAAGCCGCCGGAGCCACGGGTAAGTATGGTTTACAGAGGCCCTGCAGCTCCCCCGGCACTTAATTTAAGTGCCTTCGGGAAGCGCGCGGGGCCTCTGTAAACCCCGCGCCCCCCGTCGGCAGTCTCGCGCCCCCCCTGGGGGTCGCGCCCCACAGATTGCGCACCGCTGTCTTAGACCACTACAAGATATCATATGGTAGAAAACTGCTAAATAACTATGGGCCTATATATATATATATCTTTTTTTAATAATAACACTGTTTATGTGGCCTTTTATTAAAAGGCACATTGTCAAATTTAAGGACATTGTTAAACTCCACTTTTTCCTTTCATCTGATAAAAAATAGGGGGCATAATTTGCCAAAAAGCAAAAAAAAAAAAGCATTAAGTACCTTGTTAGATGTTGAATTACACAAGACACACTGAAAAACACATTTTTCACAGGATAAAAAAAGTTATATTTTTAGTTTGAGTCATCTACTCAATCTTTCAGATAAAGCCAATTACATGACATAAATAAACTCATGTTTGTTTTACAAGCCTTATCTTTAGGAAGTAATCCAAACACGATATACCACTACCCACTCAAGTCTTATATCTTTAAACTGCTTTGACATCAGTCTCTGAGGGCTCCAAGATGAAGCTGTATTATCTCCATGACCTCCAACCATGATGCATCCCATGACTCACATTGTCCCTTCCGTAGTGAGTGGCAGTTGAAGTGACAATGTGCATCATGAAACACATCTGGAGTGTTGGTTATGGAGGCTTTCTTTTCAATGGACAGCAATAGACGTTGTTAAATAAATGAAGGATCTGGGACCACGTGGTGTTTAGAAAATAGCATAATAAGCCAGATAAACCAACAGCATAGGTAAAGAATAAGCTTAAGTAATGTGAAGTTTAATCAAGTAGGAGCTAAACAGAGTGGTCCAAGAGGCAGAACATGCTTCCAATTTGTGCAGTGTTTTCTATTCACTGAGATGCATTCTAACTACAAGGGCTAATTGCCAATCAGAGCCGGCTCTATGGCGATTCCATCTTATCGCCCTATGCCCTTCCCCACAGCAACGAAGCCGACTCCCAGGGGAGTGTGCAGGGCCCCTGTAACTGTCTCTTACCTTGTCCGGTGGCACCTCCACCTGCAGGGTCCCATTATCATGGCGCCACGACGTCAAATGGCGTCATGTTGCCATGATGACACTGCTTGAGGAGGAGGAGGTGCCGCGCCGGAGAAGGTAAGAGGCCCCTGAACGGATCCCTGCATTAATCCCAGCCGGCCCTCTGGCCAATGCTCCGTATTTTAGTGTTACTTTAAAGCGGGAGTCCTGCTTAGGATGAACGTGAACTAAAGACACTGGCATGTTTTGTTAAGTTAAATGTAGCAGATTGATTACTTTATAAAATTATGAAGAGCAACAAGTCCTTGGTGCTGCACACCCCCATGTGGATTTCTTTTTACAGTTCCATGTAAGCATGTAGGGCCATATTTGCCAAGCAGACTTCTACGATAAGACACCTTCATGCGCTGTAAGATATCATAAATCTCGTTCAAGTCGCTGGTGTAAGGTGTCTTATGGCAGAAGATTGTTTAGTAAACATGGGCCTTTATGACTTTTAATGATAAGACAATTTGCCAGTCCTCAAATCCCTAGGTAAATTGTCAACTTTTCTCCGTCTTTTGTTTGAAAAGTAATTATGAAGCCATCTTTGGTCAAACAGATAAGCATAAGTAATTTATAAGTCTAAATTTAGTGTTCCCGACAAAACAATGATGCATATTAATTTCTCACAAGATACGAATAAGCAAGACAGTTACTTTAAGGTCGATTGAATCTTTCTAAGGAAGTCAATAACACTGATAATCTGTCTCAAATTTTTGCTTGCCCCGCTAGGTTAACTGCCCCTTTAAACTGAAAGCATGTAGGCCAAGATCCACAAAAGGGATCTAAACTTTAGCAAATCTTTACTCCCTGTAAGAGGGTGGATTCCCTTTCGCATAGTGAGACAGGGAAATCCTGTTCACACAGCCTGATACAGCACTGAGGAGCCTAATCCCAAAACAGGCTAGTTTGATTAATCTCCTCATGTAACTCAGGCCTAGCTCCCCAACCCATAGATGGGGTGTATGGAGAAGTGTAGTAAGCGCTCCCAACAGGAGGTTGGCTGTTTTGTTTTTCTGTAAACCATGTTTGGCTGATCATAAGCTGTTTATGTTGTGGCTAATAAAAGCCTACATTTGTTTTCCCCTAAAAATGTGTCCTGTTGTAATAACCTCTGCACGCATCTCCTACGTGCATCTAATAACCTCTGCACACATCTCTTACACTTCCATTCATATAAATGGGTGCTGAGGCATGCTTTAGCACCCTTTTGTGGATCTAGGTCTTAGTATTTCTATTATTGAGGAACAGCACATTTGATAAATATATGGAAAGTGGTTGTTTATAACATTAATTGCCACTTAAACTTTGCACTCTTAATAGTATCTATTCCATAAAGTCAAATGCAGCATTTTGGTCTGAACTTTCAGGTAATTGTGATAAAAGGCCTCACAACCTGCAACAATACATCTCCTAAAAGTGATGGCTCTTCTAAACACATTTGCTGCAGGCATGCCTTGCATAGTTGAGTTGTGCTATACCATGCACAGAGGCTGCAGTGCATTATCCAATGAGAACAGTTTGTACGTTAGCAGAATCTTCCTGCTCTTTTCATCACATGTCAAGCTTACGATACAACCATCTCAATCCTTGCCTCCTCTCTTTGGACAAATAATATATTGTCTCCTGCAAAAGCTTGATTTGGACAGACACTGTACACTTCTCTGCGGATTGGTAATAAAGTCAGTGTATCTTTCGTTTTGCTTTCTAGTACATGGGGATATTGATTTATTTTTCATTCTGTGATAGTTTGGCTCTCTCACCTACACACTAGACCTCTAATTATGCATTGTCCATGCTTCCTTTCTCTACTAAGACTCTGTCTAGCTTGGATAGATCCAGATGTATACCATACATGTCTACCATGCAATCTGCATGGGAGAATGAGTGGAGCCTACCTGCTTCTGATCACTTTATTTCCCTGTGCCCCAGATACATTTACATTGTATGAACCATAATATTTTGCAAACGTTAGATTAAAATGAGCTCCAAGATACTGCAAGACTGGCAATATATTTAAGAGTTACTATAGCATTTTGGCTCATTTTTTTACTCCACAGTTTTCTGCCAGCTTTCAACGCTGGAAGACACAATTCACCTGACTAAACTGTAAGGTGTCTTCAAGTCCTGGAATGTGCCTCAAGGTCCACTTAGTGCTCATACCTACAGTAACTGAGGAAAGGATGATGCATAGCAGTGTAACACCCCCACCCCCCTCCATTTCCTGATGTTGGTTACTAATGTAATCTAAGGAGTTAATAGCAAGCAGTGGATGATAGGCTCTACCCTGTGATGACATATGGAACTACGTGGCAGGGGGTATAAGAGTCAGAGAAAATGTTCCAGAAGGAGAGTAGGGGCCTCGGGGAGTAGAGGCTGGGGGAAATCTCCCCACCCCCAGTAAAGAAGAGGTTAGCCCCCCCCCCCCTGTTGATTGAGTTTTAGTTGGAGTCAGTTCCTTAACAGTTAGGATCCCTATAATATGGACAACAGATCTATGCAGGTCCCAGAGAGGGAATGTAGACATGCCAGAGAGATCTGCATAGACAGGGTTCCAGGATGTCAGGGGATCAGCCCTACAAGCGGATCTCCATATACAGAGTTTACAGCGCCTGAGAAAGTAGCAGTATCCTGTCTGGAAAGGAGTGTAAGAATAACCTCTACAGGACAGGATCTGAAAGGGGCCGAAATTGCAGGATCACATGGATAGTGCCAAGCAAGCGAAAAAAGGGGGTCCAATACATGTATTCCTGTCAGTAACAAGTGTATGCACCTTCCAGGAATGTTAATGGAAGGCACTGCAGGAAGAACTATGTGATAATAGTATGGATGAAACGTTACAACTATTTGTAAATGTGAATGCAGTGTTCCCAAGCCGGGGAGCATGAATAAAGATTGAAGTTGTACTATAAAAACTCCTGGCACCCATCTTTTCCATAGCCCAGCTGACCACAGCCAGCACCCTGAGACAAGGTAAATCTATGCTGATGTTCAATACCCAAATACACCCATGTAAACTCCCACAGGGGCCGGGCAGGGAGGGTTACAGCAATAAAGATAGTTGCTATATACAATCAAAGCTTAGTTGGCCCCAAATATGCTTTCATTAGACACTGTTTTTATGAATTCGACAATCAACCAGGACTGAACGTAGGGGAAAACATAGTTTGCCACAAGAACAGTGACGCAAACGTTATTACTGGTGGTTTCCCAAAAATGCTGATGACTGAGAAGACCCTCCCTCCTCTAATGCCACTCAAATAATAGATACCCATGCTGTGAGAGCACTCTTGATGGTTCCAGCAGCGATGCCTGTAACGCAGTGCTCACCACAAACAAGGTGTGACCGCGGGGCCGAGATGGGGGTAGATATAAACGCCACCCACAGCCGCGAGGGCACGTCTGGAGAATAGGATCGTCGAGGTAGCCGGGTTGGGATTGGAGAGGTAAGGATAGTCGGAATACTTGTCTGGGTTGGAGAGTAGGAGATCGTTGCAGGTACTATAAGCCGTGGTCTGGATTGGAGAGTGGAGAGTAATCGAGGTACGATGCCGAGGTTGGGGTTGCAGAGGTGCAGATCGTCGAGAGTAGCCAGGGTCGGGAGTAGAGAAGAGCGGAGTCCAATAGAAAGCTGGGATCAGGAACAGAGAGTTAGGAACAAAAAAGAGCAAGACAAGACTTTGGAAGCAAGCAGCAGTGAACACTACGCAACATACAAAAACAGAAAGGCCAGTGTATCATACAAAATGACATAATAACGCAATACCTCAGTGCTTATCTGCTCATGAAAAAGGGTCATTTAGTTAAACCCTTTGGCCAAAAGGTTATAAGCCTGCAGCCACTTCACGGCATGCCCAATCTGCAGGCCCACACCTCCAAGCAACAGCTGCATAACCCATCAAGCTTCAGAACCCCAAAACCCACCCTCACATCATAAATACAGCATATATATTTGTGTCAAAAAGCAGTGCTACAGAGCGTGGCAAGATATACAAACAAAAACAGAAAGGCCAGCGCATCATACAAAATGACACAACTTATAGCGCAATACCTCAGTGCTTATCTGCTCATGAAAAAGGTTATAAGTGTAGCACTGTTTCCCCAACCCTCTGGGAGATCCACTCTATTGCTACCGTGGGGTGCTGAGGCATACCTGTTAGGTTCAGGAGATCTCAGCTGTCTGCGGTGATATGGAGACCAGGACAGGCTTTTGGATATACTCTAGTTCTTTCCTTTTGGTGTTCAGCGCCTCCAGCTTCAGGGGGCTCTGGTAGTACCAGAGACAGTCCTCTCTGAAGCACATCAGTCATACACAACATGCACTGACGCAATCCAGGCTGGTGTATGATTAACAAAGGGGCTTTATTTAGCAGTCACTGCATCAGATCTTTACAGTGGTGCAAGGGTTCAGAGGGTTTCAACCTCTGGATGGTGCTTGGCCCTGATAGTATGGGGTCATCTTCCAGGTCATATGTTCCCTCAGCCTCAAGGGCTGAGGGTGAGAACGCTCATCCCGCTATGGGAGAGACTCACAGCTCTCTGCTCTCCTCAGAACCAGGAACAGGACTTTTTAGTTTTGGCTCTGCATCTCATCAGGAAGCAGAATGGGCAGGCTCAGGGCCTCTACCTATCCCTCATAGGCTTTCACAGGCCATGAGTCACCACTGCACTCCTGTCCATCAGAGAAGAGTACAAGGGGGGTCACTAGCCCACAGAATTAACCTGTTAATGTCTGCAGCTAGAAGGTACTTACAGTACATAACAGGGATGGGAAAGACAGGCAAAAATAACATACCCTGTTACATAAGCCTGCAGCCACTTCACGGCATGCCCAATCTGCAGGTCCTAACACTGCCTGGCACAACTCTCATGCACCTCTCCTTTCTGCTGGAGGGAGAAAGACCATACTGGTTCTGTGATACACGGGATCATGATAAAAATTGCTAATTGGAAAGTGGGTCGGGCGAGCTTTAAACCATAGGGAGGAGGGTTTAACTAAATAATTCGAGAAGTGCATGAGCAGATAAGCACTGAGGTATTGCACTATATGTTGTGTCACTTGGTAAGTTGCGCTGGGCCTTTCTGTTTTTGTTTGTATATCTTGCCACGCTCAGTAGCACTGCTTTTTGACACTAAAATATATGCTGTATATATGATGTCAGGGTGGGTTTTGAGGTTCTGGAGCTTGATGGGTTATGTAGCTGTTGTTTTTTTGGAGGTGTGGCCCCTCCTTCCCATGGTTTAAAGCTCGCCTCACCCCACTTTCCAATTACCAGTTTTTATCATGATCCCGTGTATCACAGACCCAGTATGGCCTTTCTCCCTCCAGCAGAAAACAGAGGTGCATGAGAGTTGTGCCAGGCAGTGTTAGGACCTGCAGATTGGTCATGCCGTGAAGTGGCTACAGGCTTATAACCTTTTGGCCAAAGGGTTTAACTAAATTACCATTTTTCATGAGCAGATAAGCACTGAGGTATTGCACTATATGTTGTGTCATTTTGTATGTTGCACTGGGCCTTTCTGTTTTTGTTTGTATATCTTGCCACGCTCTGTAGCACTGCTTTTTGACACTAATATATATGCTGTATATATGATGTGAGGGTGGGTTTTGGGGTTCTGGAGCTTGATGGGTTATGCAACTACACAACAGGTTTATGCTCAGCCAATGTGCCAGTGGCACAGCTGAGCATATAAAGGAGAAGGCAACCAATGAGGTAGGAGGTGGTGTGTAGGTGTTTCAGCAATGATGGCTGCTATTGGCCGTTCTGGGATCCAGGAGAGGTGGGGGGAGGTACTGAGTTGTTTGGCTTGCTTTCGCGTTGGGTCCTGATGGTGCCGTCACGTGGGCGGAGACCGAAGGCGGAGTCGGGAAGAGGGGCACTAGACCCCGGGCGGGCTGCGCGTGCGCAACCCGGTCTCCTGAAGGAGAGGCGTCCTAGCCAGCGGGAACAGCAGGAGCGGTCGGAGGTATGCGGGGAGTACGCGGATAGCAGCGTGGCTCCACCATCCTTACAATGCCATTATACAGAATTGACATTTTAATCTTGGTGATCTTCCAGTCGGCGGGTATATTAGCCCTAAAAGGGGCAATATGTTCCATCCCCTCTTTTTTGTTTTTATCACTAACCAGAAGTCGGAGTCCTACTGTATTAAGCAGACTACGCTGGGACCCCTCAATGTAACAAATATGGATATGTACAGATGTACATGAGCTTTGGGAGGAAAGTGTAATATGTCACTTAAATAGCTCCGTGCTTGCTCCCAGAGGTCGCTCGCTTCACTCCCATTAGAGCTGCTTCAGGGAAGAAACTCCAGTAGGAGTAAAACGTGCATCGCCGGTTTGTTTTAGAGCACACTTTCAGGTGTATAAATAGATTCACAAATTGTATATCTACAGAGCACTTCTGATCACATTCACATTAGGATAGGTCAAGTCTCCATATGCTATCAACAAGCCCTGTGACTAATATTTATATTTAAGTTACAAATGACACTTTCCTCCCAGAACACATGCTCAAGTAACAGTATAGCTTTAACTAAAAGGATTCGACTTTCTCTTTGCGATTACATTAAATAGGAATTACTTACTATTAAAAGTAAAATATTATATTATGGGTCTGTGTGTGTGTGTGTGTGTGTGTGTGTGTGTGTGTGTAATATATATATATATATATATATGTGTATATATATATATATATATATATATATATATATATATATATATATATGTGTGTGTGTCTATATCTATATCTTTTTTTTATCCCTTTATTGCACCCCCTCCACTATTTGTTGATATCATTATCTATTATAGTTAGTATTTTGAAGCAGAGATGGGATACGTTTATATATTAAAAGTAAAACTAAGGATATAAATAGTTATTTGCCATCTTTCTCCTCAAACCACAACTTATGCACACAGGAAAAAGGGATCTCCAGGGCATCCCAAGTCCCTTGTAATCTGGAGACCTTGACATAACAGTTCTCATTGTTATTTTTATAGTAAGGGGCATGAGTGTTGCAACAGTTATGTCTGTGGATTGAGATACAGTATTGATTATGAAAAGCAAAGTGCCAGAGGTTGTATCTTATTAATCAGGGGTCCATACAAGTTAAAGCAGAGGGTCTCCCAGTTTGTAAAACTCCACAGCCTATTTTTCTGAAGGGACAAGCCTTGGACATCTTTGAAGCCTGCCATAGGGAAATACTCTATTCAGAAAACAACCTTGTATAGAGATTGTGATTTCTCTCATGAACCTTTTAGACATTTAAAATGCCACCTGTTTTGCTACTAACCTCTCTGTGTCTCTGTTAAAGGGCAATACAACATATTGGACACAACAAGTTTTTTTTTGTTTTCAGCACTTATAAAAGTTGGTTTCCTTAGTCACGTTGCCCCAAAGGGAGAGCGGCCGGATGAACACTTTACCTCCATACGGGACAAATTACAAACCGTGTTACCACAAAAGCGATGATATGAAGATTTTATAAAGGGATATTAGAAGATTAAAAAAATAGATAGTTTTAGAATACTTACACTTGTTTGATTTGTATTGTATCAATCACTTAGATGTAACTATGGAACATGCCACTGTCACTTGTTCCCTGTGGTGCTCCTAGCAAGGAGGAGTACACTGTAACCCTTCGAGTGCTGGGCGTAAACTTAATTATTCTCTTTACAAACTCAAAAGTACCATTTTTTTTTTATAATTTATAGATTTACTGTATTTTTTATGAAAAATAAAGGATTCATTTTTAGAAAGGATCTACTATCTGTTTTATGACTTAGATCAGTGTTTTTAAACCAGGGTTCCTAGGAACCTTTTGGGTTCCCCGGGCATCCCAAAAAGGTTCCCTGCAATTTTCAGGTAATTTGAAAAGTGTACCAAATACAAGAGAATTTACACGGTTTCTTATCTCAGAAAGACACACTATTAGAGATGCGTGACAACAAAAAATCAAGCGCAAATACCCGAATAAATGAATCAGATGATAAACCTTGTGAAAATGAGTATAAACACACAAAGTCAAAATAAATGTATACTATCCTCTAGATCAGTGGCGCGCAAACGTCTTGAGCTGCGGCCCCCTTCCCGTGAGCCGCAACGTTCGCGCCCACTCTGCCAATGGCTCGGCGTCAAATGACGTCACGGGTCCTGTGATGTCACGTGACAACATTGCGTCATTTGACGCGCGTTGCCGAAGACCCGGCTGGCAGCAGGTAAGTGAGTTACAGAGGCCTCACACCTCCCCAGGCATTTCATTTAAATGCCGTGGTGAAGAGCGCGGGCCTCTATAACCACCGCCCCCCCCCCCCCTCTAGAAATTCTCCGGCCCCCCCAGTTTGTGCACCGCTGCCCTAGATGGGTGCTGCTCCTAGAATGGACTCGATCCAAGTCCAAATAGGGATGTAGAAGCAATGGGTGAGGAGGGCACTCACATCCAGGAGTATATGAAGAGAGTATAGAACATGCGTGACTGAAAAAAATGGTATAACATATCACTCGCATTCTCCGTGAGTAATTCAGGCTTTTCGGTTATTTAGGAGTTACCACCTCAGTTGTTAGTCTCAGCAGCAATGTCCATCAGCATACAATTGCGCAGTGACAGGGGGAGAGGTTTCCTTTCTGTGGGATGCTAGAACGGTCCCTCCGCCTGTGACATGAAAATCTCCTCTTCAAACCTGTTGGGAGATGCCACATGTAGGTGTGATTGGAAACAGGAAAAGGAAAGGAGCATGAACTGCTGTGTAGCATCTAACTGAGGTGGTAACTCCTAAATAACCGAAAAGCCTGAATTTCTCACGGAGAATGCGAGTGATATTTTATACCATTTTTTTTTCAGTCACGCATATTCTATACTCTCTTGCACTATATGTGTATGCTCTTTTTTCTCTTTATATACTCCTGGATGTGAGTGCGCTCCTGACCCATTGCTTCTACAACACTATTAGAGATGGTTGGGAGTTCCTCAGAATTTCACATATGGTTCCTTAACCAAAAAAACGTTGGCAACCCCTGAGTCTAGGATTGTCTATATTTCTCAAATATGCGGTCCACAGGGCTTTGCTTTATAGCTTGAAATCGGACACATGGATGCTACTTTTGTTTGATTACAATTTCTTTCTAAGTGGATCTCATAGCTTTAAATGCCATTATGTATTTATACAATACATTTTGGTTGCAGAAATAAAATGTAGGTGACTTTTGCAGACACCTAGTATAGTTCAGTCACTTCTATAGCAACTGTACCACATGGGATGTATCTTCCTTAACTTTTCAAACTGTACCCTGACCACTTCCTCTACTCTTGTAGTGTCTGGTTTTTATATCCTTCCCCTCATCCGATTGTACAAGTTTGTTTCTCTTACACACAACACGCCCTCAGTCACTCAGATTTCTTGCTGACAAAGATACCCTAGTTTTCACGACTTGACCTCCTGGATAACTTCTTTCCTCTCCTTCCCACACACAGCCCAAGTCTGCTTTGTTATCCTCATCCTATTTTCTCCATCTCTGTAAAAAAATCATTTTTGTCTCATCACTAATAGCATTACTGCACATGGACAGTCCCTTAAAGCTGCCATCTGCTCTACTTACTATCCAGAAATGTCTCCTTTCTTTTTACTGTTCCAAAATCCTTTTGCTGCTGTTTTTAGCAGTTGCGCCCTTTTTTGAAAAAATATTGTTGATAATCTGGATATATCAACGTATGCATCGCTGGGAGGTTAAAATGGCTGTTGGCATTCTCATGCATTATGATGTCATGGTGCTTAGCTGAGGAAGGTGACATTTTAAATAGGTGGAAACTCCTCAAAAAAGTAAAGATTTAGAAATAGATCAACCCAACATGAGCAATCTGGTTATGTTATGACTTCATTCTTGTTACTTGGGGAGGACTGCTGTTTTAACCCTTGAAGGGTCTCAGTGTTGTCGCTTTCTATGCAGCGGCTTCCCCCGGTAGTAAAAGTGAGTCAGGCTACACCTGTACTTGATTATTAGATTATCGTAAAGTTTTCCCTTTGGAGACCACAGAGTTACTGGTGTATTGTTCTATAACTCAGCCCTGATCGCTACAGCATTTGCATTGCTGCTGTGTTCTCTGTTGGCGATGTATCGCTTCTTAATAAATGCACTGGGTATTGTATAACCCTTTATATTTGCTCTTGTGCTTTTCCGAGTTAAGCTTTTACAAAGTACTGTAATGTTCACATTTGTTAACATTTTCTTAATATATAAGATCGCTGTTAAAATTGTAGGAATCATCTTACAAAATAAATAAAAAAAAGTGTTGCATACTTTTGAACAACAGAAAACGATATTCATGGGTATAACCAAGAGAAAAGTAAAGGTGATTTACACATATAGAGTTACAAAGACACACATGAGAATCAAATGTTTTTGGCTGCTTCATCAAGTGAAAAGAAGCCTGCTGCCGTACAAAGCACTTAAATATTTCTCCTCAGAGCAGTGCTCTCGCACTACAGGGTGTTTCTTAGCAGTGCCACTGGAGGGACAGCTGATCTTATGGATGCACTCCTCCTTCCATACTTTTAGTTGACTCTCTTATCCCTCTGTTCTACACTTGTTGCTTTTCCACCCCACTTCTGTTACACATCATTTCCCACTGGTATCTGCTTAAAGTACCAGGCCTGGTTTTAGTCCCATTGGCCCTCAACACTTGCTGGACAGTCTTAAGCTAGAAACAGATGCCAAGGGAGCATTAATGGAATGGTTCAAGCATAACAGTAGCTGACCCTCAAGATTGCTGCCCATTGCACCGTAACTATCTCAATATACCTAATGGGGAGCCGTGCTCCTGTGGGGAAGCCTCTTCTGTTGGTTTTTATTGTATACCTAACCCCACAAAAACGACGTGATCTGACATAATCCTTTTTATCTTTAACTGCTTCCGTGTCAGAGTGACCTGCAATGCACTGAAGATCCTATTGGCAACATAGAGCGTACGTTCTGCTTTCTGTGTGATGACAAATTACCAGCATACTGCAGGCAGACACTTGTTTTCATTACACGGTGCACTATTTTTTATTGCAGGGGTTGGAGCACTTTTCTTTAAAAGGCGGATAATGCTGCTTTACAGCAGAAAATTGTGTTACGGTAAACTAGTTTTAACTATGAAAAGGAAAAAATACATTTTGACCTTCTGGTCTTGGCCGTCACAATTAACACAGGGTAAAGTTAGGCTTATGTGATGTAGTGCTGCAGCCACTGGGTGGTGCAGTGTGCCCCTGATAGGATTGTAATGCTTGGAGCTCTTTTGGTACTTGGGATGCATTTATTCTTGGGGGGCAAGGGGATTTCCCAGTGTCTTTACTTTTTCAGATGCATCCCGACTCCTTGCGTGTGTGTGTATATTTATACGTATCTATGTATATATACACAATCGAATAGAGCCCAGGTAGCGACATTGACAACATAGGGGTTATTGACAACTGTAAATTTGAGGAAATGTGTATTGTGTTTTTTTTAAGATATTAGTGTTATAGCGATATGGCTGCCGATGTACGTACATATGTTTGTAACTGTTTATAACAGTGTTGGTCCTATTTCATTTTAGTTTTATAGTTTTTTTTTGTTTTGATATTACTTTTAATGAAAAAGAACATTGTGTTGAGTTGTAAAGCTGTGTATATAAAGAACATAATTATGTAATATTTGTCATGTTTGATATGTGCAGAGGAAGCAGGGCAACCCTGCTGTATGACATAATTTGACTCATATAGGAACTGGTAGAAGTACATTTAAAAATAGAGGTAGTGTGCTTGCATGCAGAAGAGCAGAATCATGAAAAACAAGGCCAAATGCATCTTTGTACACCATTTGTAAAGGTTTTCCCTGAAATTGTGCCTGGATCCATTATATATTGGTCTTTTGACCAGGAAGGAAATCTTTCCATACGCTTTGGTTGTTTTTGGCTTCTGACTGATAAAGTAGCTTTCAGCAGTGATGGCGTTTGACAGCGAACTGTGGCAATGATGACAAGAGTAATATATCTCCCAATAACTACTGTTTCTATTAGTGTTTGTAATGGGTCATAGGGCATTACACAATGGGGAGGGGAACTGTCATTTAGAGTAATACTGTTCTAGGTTTCCATCTCTGAGTTTAATAAACGCGTTTTATAAATAAAAGCAATGTACGGCAGAGCCCTCTGGTAAAAAAATGAAGAAGGTAAGGTCTGTAATGCTCAGGAACCCAACAGGATTAAAATGGGACTGTTTACACAGTATGAACTTTTCTCTCTTGAAGGTTTTTCTGCGCGGATGTTGCTTTGCTTGGAAAAAGTGATGTGTCTTCTGAAGATTAATTAAGGGATCTTTGAAAATGTTGGCCAATGCTGCTATGAGGCAATTGGCTTAACCCTTTGAGTACTTGTGTGCTGTTGAAGGAAAGTAACGAGTTGTCATGCACATCACATTACTCCTTGCCTTTGCCCTTTCTGATCACTGCTGTGGCACTTGAAGCGCCTCAGCAGCTGTCTGGCAGAAGAGGACTTCCTCATCCCTACAATGCAGCAGGAAAAGTGGTCATGCTCATGTTATCTTAAGAGTAGCCATTACCTGACCCTAGTGCAAGAGTGGCCAACTCAGTCCTCAAGGGCCACCAACAGGTCATGTTGTAAGGATATCCCTGCTTCAGCACAGGTGACTCAATCCGCGGCTCAGTCAATGACTGAGCCACCTGTGCGGAAGCAGGGATATCCTTTAAAACCTGACCTTTTGGTGACCTTTGAGGACTGGAGTTGGCCAGCCCTGCCCTAGTGCCATCATAACATCGGAAGTAGTCAGTGTCTCTAGACATCTTGGATATGAAAGGGTTAAAGCTGAATGCCATCTTTCCCTAACAGGAACATGCAACAAACTGGTATATTTTATAAACGTGTATGAAGTTTATAAAAATATAACATGCTACATGGTGTGTTTCTTTTCTATTTCAGTTGTATTTTAGTGCTGTACTGCATAAGTGTTGCAGGAAAGATCTGACTCCAGTTATTCTCGAGCTCTGAGGCTGTCATGGCCATGGCCCAGATCCACAAAAGGGTGCTAAGCTTTAGCACGCTCGGCCCGTGTTTGCAGTATGGTTCAGTAAAACCTATTACTGTAAATAATGCTGCTTCTCATTTTACTATGTGCATATAGAACAAATGCACCAATCATGATCAGAATAGCGTTTTCAAAATGATTTCAATACTTTGTAATACGCTGCCCAGTGATACATTTGTCTTATTCGTTTAAAAAAGGCATCAATCTATTGACCGCTACCAGTTCACAGGTCCTACATGGGAGTGCACCTTTAAATGTGCAAAGTCTCCTAGAAAGTGTCAGAGAGACACAGGAAAGCACAGAAATCAAAGTAGATGTTTATAAATACAGTACTAAAATTCACTCTTTCCATATTGGATTAGAGACATTGGTGCATATATATCAAGGCAAAGGTGGAGCAATTCTGGGGCAAAACAATTGCACCATATTTATAAAATACACCATTTCTATTGATTCCAATGGGATTTTTTACCTTGAAACATATGGTGCAGATTTTTTTGCCCCAGAATTGGACCATTTTTACCTTGATACATATGCCCCTGTACAGTATTTCCAAAAGAGCAGATGCATACTTGCTCAATAACATCATGTCAACATGGGAACATTTATGCTGGCTTGTTTTACTTCAGATCTTTTAATATGTATACAGTCTAATGTATAAGATCTTACACTTTAATACCAGTACACTTCTTTGTAGTGTAGAGACCATAAGAATTTGTATTGCTATACAGGAGTGAAATAGGGTCTATATTAACCTTGAGGAATATACAGTGTGTGCTGACCATGGGGTCACTCAATTTGTTCATTGGAAGAAGAAGCAATATTTTCTTTTACGTTTGCAATGACCTTTATCAGAAAAGTCATAAAGTACTAATAACAAGCATAAATGTAATATTTAGTAGCATTTATACATATTTAATTTGCTTCCAAGTTAACCTCGTGGGAATTTAATATAGTTACACCTTTAGGGATGCCTCAATAACCAAGTAATACTAATAGAGGATCCTTAAATATAGTAACGGATTGTAAGCCATACAGTATTTCCTAAGAGTGTTACCCCAAAAGACACTGCATTTGATTTGGCCGCAAGGCGACTTAAGACATAGCACCATGTATTAAATCTGGCAATGTATCATCAAAATCAATGCGCGTTGTATTCATTTAAAAATTAAAACTGGTGGGTGGCTCCACGGGAGAACGGTTGAAACCACGTCTATTGTAACACTTAGGAATAGATCTCAACATGCTGGTACAGGCTGGCAGGCTCCACCTGATGATACTTTAGAAACTAGAAAAGTAACAATTTCAAATGAATGTGCTAATTAGATACATTCCCACACTCGGAAAGAAAGGGAAGGAGCTTGTTGGAGATTCCTTTTAAAAGAAAACGAATTTTTTCCAAATGAAGTAGAAAAAAAGTGGGGGGGAGGGGGAAGGAGCTATTTAGCACAGATTGGAGGAAGCAGGTGCAATTAGAGGTGTTGTCCAATGTAAAACCATATAGTGGAGTTGTAGTGCAGCCTTCACACTCCATTATGTAATACTTTCTCACTCATTGATATAGGTTGTGTTGCTGCACAACTCTTGTATGTGAGCAGAGGAAATAAAGCAGTGCTGAAATATGAAACAAGATGAAATAACTTTCTACTGTAGGCACAAATTTGTGCTGTATGTTCTATAATGTACAGGCGTAATGGATTCCTAACTGTAAAGCTTACCGTCTCATGTTTTTGAACCTGGCGCAGCAGGTTAAGGAGTCTCTTTCCTCATGGTCAAAAAGCTGGGATTTGTTGTTCAATTTTCACCAGTGCTTCAGGTCCTTTTTTATAAAGTGTGCAATCCTAGGAAAAACCAAGAGCGACCAATTACTAGTTGTATTGAAATATTTCCCCCCCCCCCCCCCCCCCTCAAAATATACTGTGATAAACTATTTCGGGAATTGCCACTCTAAGGTGAGAAATACACCGTGGGGTCTGTGTATCAGGGCAAAAATAGTGCAATTCTGGGGGAAAACAATTGCACAAGATGTATTAAGAGAAAAGAGCCTATTAGAGGCCACCCAAACGTGGTGTTTTTCCCTTATTTTTTTTACCTAGGTTTGAAGTAGGGGGTCTCTGGAGCTGAACCAGATTCATTTCAGCTCCCCTGCTTCCTGAGATACCTCCATAACGGGTGCCGGGGGAGCCCTCTGACTGGGGTCGCTAGGGTTCTTGTAATGGCGGCTTCAAAGCTCCTGCGCCCTGCGGGCCAATAGGAAGCCGTTAAGTCATTCAGTGCGGCTTCCTATTGGCCCATGTGACTGATGGCTTTAAACTCCACCGAGCTACCGGCAACCCCTACGGAGATACATATCTCGGGAAGCATGGGATTCCCAGAGCTCTAATTAACAGGGTTCAGCTTCGGACACCCTCTGCTTTATTTCTATGTAAAAAAAAAAAGAAAAGGAAAATAAACTTTGGTTGGATTGCTCCTTTAATTTCAATGGGAGGATTTTCTTGGATACTATTGATTTAGTTTTTTTACCCTGTGGTTGCTATTTCCTCTCCTGGAATCTGCTGCCTGTTTCCTGCTAAGTGGTTATTAGTTCTTCCCCCCCACATTAGGACAGATGAACAGATCCTGGTGTTGTATCTCAGGTAGCAGGGTTTTCAGAGCGGGATGGGATGTTTCACTGTGGCCATTTGGATGCCACCAAAACGCTGCCGGCGTTCCACCGGTGGGACACTTCGCCACTGAGAGCTCGCCGCGGGACACTTCGCCATGATGTCTAGTCCGCCACGCACCCGACCAACAAGCCAAGCCAGGTCTGCCGCTCCAACAATTGTATGTTTAAATGTCCCTTGTGGGACTGCAACACTGCCTAGACAGGCTGCTCCAACGCACCATCTTTAAATGTCCTGCGTGACATTTAAAGATGGTGCATCAGACAGCCTATCTAGGCAGTGTAGCGTTCTGCGCTGGACATTTAAACATGCAGTTGTCTGGGCGAGGCAGACCTGGCTTGTTGGGCGCAGGAGCGGACATCGCTGCGAAGTGTCCCGGTGGTGGAACACTGGCTGTGTTTTGGTCGCGGCGAAACATCCTACACTGTTTTCAGAGGGCCCTCAGGCATATACAGGTTTTTTTAACTTTTATTCTGGAAATGTTTGGCTGGTATTTGTTGAATTTACCCCATTCATTACTACTTTCATCCAGTCCCTTGCCTAATTAGTGCTCAGACAAGGTGTTAGCTTAACAAAATCTGATAACATTATAATTGGGGTAGACTACTTGTCAATCCACCCTCTTCATTGGTATGCTAAATCAGCACTTGGTTAAAACATATCACTGTCAGCTCAGTTTAGTCCTACTTGGGAACTAGTTTGCTTGCAAATGGATCTGTTCAAAGTAGCAGAAAAGTGTTAGACCTGCTCCAATCCTGCTTAATATGGGCTAACATTTTATTAGTGACCCAAAATAATTCACAACCTATACTTGTTAACTGGGTTTTTGTCATTTTTATTTTATTTCAAATTGGTTTAATATAAATGACAAGAAGTTTATTTTTTTTTTAATACACGAATAAGGATGAATAAACCTTTTTATGTAAAATGAAAGCTCTCATACTAACATAAATGAAAGGTTTTTATGCTCAGTGTATATAATAATAATAATAAAAAAAAGATGCAAGGAACAAAAAATAGCTGTGTTTGCAAACACATTGAGGGAATAGTATCAGAGCCGAGACAGTGATGATTAAAGCCAGGCCTCCCCTTTTGCAGATAAATACAAAGTGACTGATATTTATTCCAGAATGTATGCTGTTTATTGTGATATTAAATAGAAAAATGTCCTGATGCATGTAAATAGCAATATGTGCTCCGTTATTCCTCTGCTTACTGGAAGACACTTGTCATCAACTTTATCAGATACATTATGGGGAATGTGTTTTATGTGGAAAGGACAAATAGGATAAGTCTATATAATCCAAATGACATTATATAATGATCATTGGCATATATAGAATTACCCCCAAGTCAGTAACATTTTAAACAAGTGAACTGATTCAATAAAAATTAAAACCAAGGTTATTTGTATGTTCAGAATCTCACTTTAGCCTGGATAATCACATGGTGAATTTCACCTTTCCACCTGCTATTATCCTAATAACTTCATTGGATACGTCTGGCCCTAATAACTTCATTGGATCCGTCTGGTTCCAACAAAGTGGATGCTGAACTTTGAACGTGACATGCAGGAAAGATCTTTAGCAGTTCATTAACTTTGCTGCAAGCCAAGAGGATCCTTAGTTCAAATGGCGAATATACAGTAGGCCGTGTCTTTTTGAACCTGGGCAAGTCTATGTGGTTACCGACTTGCATTTGTGTCAGTGCTTTTCCTTCTTGGAAACTGGCATGTAGATCAAACAAAGAACCAATGCCCAGACTTTCCAGATGTATGACTGCATTCTGCCGTTTCGAGTAGTCTTATTCTGGTAGTGTGATCCAGCCTGCATATATAAATCAAAATTATTAGCTATTTCCTAGTCAAATGGTTACACCCATGTTGACTCCTCTTCTTCAAGATTAATGACACAGTTAACCCAGTTCATTAAAATTCAGTTTGGTTCTTTCCAAGTTGGACATTATATTTTGGACACTTTTGCTTTATGCCCCATTGCCTAATGTGATATGATTGAGGAGGTTATGCACAGGTCAACATTTAAGACATGACTTGACCAACAGCTACTGACAATTTTGGCAATGTAGTACAGTAGGTTTTAAGATCACAGAAATGTGGCTAGCAGACATGAGAAGAAGAGATTTGAGTTATTCAAAGCCTATTTACAATGTTGTTTCAAACAGATCCATCATAAATTGAAATGCATTAATAATTCTATAGAACCAAAAGGACAGGAGGGGGAGTCTAGATGTTGTTCAATAAATGACATTATAAGAGGACTTAATGAGAGAAATATTGTAATACAATATTATGCATACATTCTGTGCACAATATTTGGAGAAGTGGAAACACTTTTTTTGTGTGTGCATCTTCAGATGGAACAAATTGTAAAAAGTTAATAACAAAAGAAAAAAACTAATTTTCAAGATGCAAATGTGAAGCATGGATTGATTTCTTTACGAGTTGGTACATTGTTTGCAAGTACATTCAAAGGAAGATACAGCAAAAAACTTGGAGCAAACAGAACTGAAGAATAATATCACAGTACATATCATTTCAGATTGAAAATAATTACTGGTTGAATCAATAGACATGGCTTACGACAAACAATGGTTTGAAAGATACTAACCTTCTATCTTTTGTCTGATACCCATGTACAGTATGAAAGCTCCCGTCCACGATTTTGTTTAATGCAAAGACACAGGACTAGAATCTGGGGCTGCTGCACAATTTCTTTTCATCATGAAAGAAAGTTACAATCATGTTTTTGCCGAAGACCTCTTCCATTCAGTTATCAATACTACCTAAGAAAGGTTACACTGGCTAGCAATTAAAATGTTGATAATGCTTTTTATCTCTGCTCCCCAAATCCCTTCGTGAAGCGAGTAGTAGCGCTAGATTGCCTTCACACATTGACACGAAGTCACATAACATTAAACTGATTTAGTGGCAGAACTAATTTTCAATGCTTGATACATTACCTCTGTAGTTCAGTTGGCTCCCATACTTTTCAAAAACTTTATACTATTTATACCTTCATCTTCTCATCCTATGATTGGCACAGAAAACCGATTTCTGTTAAGGTCCAGAGTTACTGAACGGTGCTAAACTGTAAACTACAACACACATCACTGCGAAATACTCAAAGAACTAGATTGGTCATCACTTGAGTCTAGGCGCAATATTAATCTTTCCTGTCTTGCTTTCAATTACTTTCTGGGTAAGCTACCCGCCTATGTGACCAAGCTCCTCACCCCTACCACATGCAGCACTTATCATCTGAGATCTGACTCCAAAAGACTTGTTCAAGGTCCCAAGGTTCAGCAAAGTATCTGGCCGTTCCTCCTTCGTACCGTGCCCCCCAAAACTGGAACAATCTACCATAGACTCTCACAGCCGCCAGCAGTCTAAGTTCTTTCAAAACTAAAGCTGTCTCACATTTTAATCTGGTCTGTAACTGCTACATACGTCTATAATATATATTATCTCTAACTGTGCATGCTATGTCTTGTATATAATGTATAACCCTTTTCACTTAATGTAACTATGCATTTGTAACCATGTATTTGTCATCATAACTCTATGTCCGGGACATACTTGAAAACGAGAGGTAACTCTCAATGTATTACTTCCGGGTAAAACATTTTTATAAATAAAGAATCAATAAAATTCATGGCCCATTGAAATGAATGGCTGTATGGTGTTTTATGGTTAAGTACCACCCTAACAACACTGAACAATAACATGATTTATCTCACAAGGTGGAGACGAATGTCGTTCTAACAAAATACTTAAACATTGCTTAAAAAGCACAACCATTCATTAAAATGGATAAGGGGTCTATGCCAACCACTATAAAGATGGTTCCTTTGGAATTGAACAGACAACACTCAAAATCTAACTAGAAAAATGTGTATAAACTGCGCACAGATTGTGTGAATTACTTGTATTAATGTGACCAGTGTTCAAATATAAAGATAATTAAAATAGTGATATTAACCATAGAAGTGCACCAAGGAATAAAAATATTTTAGACCTTTTTGATTGATCAACACCATATAGATCACATGAAATAGAAGAAAGACAGCGCACCACCTCTCATAGTGTAAAATTTACAAATATAATTGGTAGTAATAAAGTGGTAAGATATGCACGTACAGCAAGGATCAATTAGTTAGGCTGGGCATGTTTACATGTTACCGCTCGGTGGTTGAAACGAAAAAGTCTGATGTATATCAGCTGTTCCCACAGATTTCCACGCCGATAGCAGCAAAAGTTCTTTATACAGGGCTGGAGGAAGCTTCAATGGAGGAACTCAAACCGGGAACCCGTCTGCACGATCGTCCGTTCAGAGACGTGGATTTCCTTCCAAGCGGCGGTCTTTACAGCATTCTGGCAATGAAACAGGAACCAATACACTACCCCAACACTGCTGGCTCTGGGGATAACCCCACAATGCGAGCTACGGCACCACTAGCAGCATCCCTGAGGAAGTTAGTTAATCTAACGAAACGCGTAGGAGTTTGAACAGTTTATTGGCAAATATCTTTTCTCCCCTGTTTCACTGCTGGAACTTATTCGGTTAACCTTTGGCATTTTGTCTGAGTCAGTGCGGGTCTGCTGTTGATACAGTGTATACCTGTTGTTGTCAGTGTGCTGCTAGTGGTGCCGTGGAGCCATGGTTTATCCCCAGAGCTGGTAGTGTATGGGCTCCTGTTTCATTGCCGGACTGCTGTAAAGGCAGAAAGAGACAGGCTCCAGGACACACACAAACTGACCCTGATCGCTTGTTTGATGAAACAAAAATAAAAAATCGTGGTCCCAATGTAGAAAAAAGTGAAAAATCTTTATTGCAGCATACAAATGTGTAATATAATTTAAATGCCCCGCTACAGCTTGGTCATTCAGTAACATTCAAATAGGGTAATGAGTGCTTCTACTGGGTTCTTGCTCTCTGTATTTAAGCATACAAAAGTGAACAGTATAAAACCTCCCACGCGTTTCAACCAATGACTGGTCTTTCTCAAGGAGTCATCATTGCACTTTGTGAGGGAGGAGGATACTAGAGTGTTTCAACTGAAGACACAGAAGACTTACACTGCCCCCTTTCTTTACCCCACCTCCTCCCCTTGGATGTGGCCTATTTGATTATGCTCCCCAATTACTCTCCCCCATCTGATTCATACTGATTACACATATCCTGTTTCGTTCCATCTATACCTGGAGCGCATGGCAGATTTGTACACGGAATGCTGTAAAGACCGCCGCTTGGACGGAAATCCACGTCTCTGAACGGGCGATCGAGCAGACGGGTTCCAGGTTTGAGTTCCTCCATTGGAGCTCCCTCCAGCCCTGTATAAAGAACTTTTGCTGCTGCCAGCGTGGAAATCCGTGGGAGCAGCGGATATACATCAGACAATTTCGTTTTAACCACTGAGCGGTAACATGTACCCTAAACATGCCCTGCCTAACTGATTGATCCTTGCTGTACGTGCATATCTTACCACTTTATTACTACCAATTATATTTGTACATTTGACACTATAATAGGTCGTGCGCTGTCTTTCTTTTATTTCAAACACTCACAATCTGTCAGACAATTCACCTGCTATTTGTGACTGAGATGTTGTAATAACATATGCTAGCAAGTCTGGATAAGGAGCACAAATCAAATGTTCGCTAGGTTGGGGAAAGTGGACAAAGGGAGATAACATGTTCCCTAGAAACATGCAAAGAGTCAAAGCAATATGTTAATGCACCAAGTTTGCTAATGGTAGTTCAGTTATCCCAGGGTACTGAATCAGTTAAAAGTATCGAAGTTGCATCAGTAAGCAATAAGGAACAAACAGCTGATAGCTAATGCAACTTAGCAGTGTATTTACCAAGATACTGAGAACAGTCCAATTTTCTCTCCCATATTTACATCAGGTGTAGAAATATACATGTGAATTGAGTAAGCCTGTCATGTAAACAAATGGGAACATGCTCTAAAACAACAGACATTACGTCATGCTCAGCCATCCCTTGCTAAAGTTTATGCAGAGGGTTGTAAACATTATACGTTGCTTAATATCCTGAATTCCTTCAACATATGCTTACTATCCTACACAATTATAATCAACAAAGTATTTCCATACTGTTTAGATTTCTGTAACAATTCGAGTCTGTCTGTCTAATTCTGTTTTCCTATTTTTTTTTTTTTTAAATTTTGGGATTATCTTTAAAAAAAAGTGGGAAGGGAAATATACTCCAGATGACGAACCAAAATGTATAAGAACCAGTGAAGAAGTCGAGCAGTTGCTTGGAAAAAATAATCATGGCATCTGAATCGTGATACAAGAACATGCTATTATTATTATTATTAATAATAATAATAATAATAATAATATTATTATAAAGTGCGATATCACATACTTGGCACTACTGCACGGAAAGCCCTAGTGACTTTATTGGGGCTTTCTGTACGGCTGCACCGGATCGGCGCTATTGCAGTTTATAGAATAAGGCCTCTACACTCTTATCGTTTCCACTTGGACATTCACTTTGATCAGTCAATGGAATTGGTTTGATTTTGCAGTGGATAAAATGCATTTTGGTGGTTCAAAAAGTGATCTTTGAAATGAATGAATACAAATCCGCAGCCACATTGGTGTTTATTAGCTATATAAAAAACATTTGATTGTACATTTCATCCATCTTGGATATGTTGACTAGAGAAAATGTAAAAGTACTATATTGGTCTTTAAAGGAACATACTGTATACAAGAATCAATGTCCTCAGTTGGATTACATGAAGATAAGAACCCAAGGCTACAGTAACTAGTGTGTGCATCAGGGTGACACAACAGTATATCACCAAACCACAGCAACACTCAAACAGTTATTCAACACTTTAAATTGTTAAAACAATTACCCACAATTTATTAAAGATGTCTAATAATAAACAAGTAAAAAGATATGTGGACTACAGTACCACAAGACCAAACTAATTTTGGAAACTCATAGGATATAGCAGGGGGGTGTGAGATTTTTCGGGGGGCGTTGGAGGTTGCAGAGGCCCCGTGCTCTTCCCCAAGGCATTTAACTTAATGCCGGGGGATCGCGTGGGGCCTCTGCAACGCTCAACTTACCGGGATTCAGAAGCATGGCGATGCGTCGCCATGGCAACACAGCGTCAAATGATGCCACAGGGTCACGGCGTGAGGTCTAATGACCCTGCAGCGTAATTTGATGCCAGAAAACAAGGTAGGGAGGGTGTGAGCACTTGGGGGGAGCAGGCAGGAGTTTGCGCACCCCTTGGATATAGATAAAGAGACAATAGAGATCAATGGTATTAAATCGGAAACAAATTGAATGGAATTAAATTAGGTCCAGCTTAGGCCATGATTATAGTAGCCTCGACGGCACGCGCCGCGGAAACAAATGAGTGGAAGTCAATGAGGGCAGCCATAGTGCGCGCTGGTGCGATATAGAGCGTGCGCCCGCCAGATTTTTTAAGCTACAAATAATTTTGTTTTTTTCGCGCGGCGGCCGCCACGTCATGTGAGCGGTTCAGCCAATGAGGGCAAACCAGCCTGGTGACGCCTCCACCACACCTCCGCAATCGCTCCATCGCAGTGCACCCATCGCTCGGGCGACAGGCGGGTGCAACTACTACAATCTAAGCCTTAGGGCTCGCTCAGACAGGCTGCTACGGCAGCTTGCTAGCGTTCGCGCCCCCGCCGCGTGCTCCTGCAGCACAGCGATCTGTGCTCAAACAGCAGGAGCCAGATCGCGGTGTTTGGGGGCGTGGCGGGGTCGTGTAACGAACGCGTCACGGAGCTGGTTCGCCTCTATTGACTGAACCAGCTCGCGTCACGCGACTAGCCCCAAATTACAATTTGGATTGTGCCGGCAAAATGTCGCAGTGACAACACTGCACTTTGCCGCCGGTGGAGTTTTCAGTTTGAAAACTCCCACCGCACAACTAAATTTGCGACGGACGGAGGTGCGCGCTTTCAGGAAAGTCATGGATACAGTATGGTCAGTAGGAGAATGAAGATGGGTTGGAACACTTCCTGAGGAATGAATACTGTATCAGGGCAACTTTCAGCAAAGATATCTAACTCTAAAAAAAAATTACATTTAAAAAAGAAAATGCAGGACATGCATCGTGGGCAAGATACTAACATTTGATGAGATACATTTATAGGCTTCTAGTGAGGGTGGGGGGGGGGGGATTCTGCTTTAACCGGAGCTGTAAGTATAGAAAAATAGAAATTCCACACAACTCAAAGAAGCATGAAATGATGCGAGTGGGAGCTGGAAATTCGCCATAGAGTTAGATAAACGAACACAGGTTCAGGAGTAAACATAAGTATTTAACAGTTTGGCTTAATTAACCAATACAGAGCTTGATAAATCTGGTGTTGAGATGGCCCAAAACAAAAGCAGCACATTACTGTAAGTCTGCAAACCACATTGTGCAATTATAAATGCATTTTACAGATTGAAAGGGGGATGTTAGCCAACGGACAAAAAAAAAACTACTAAAAGACCGATTTTCCCAAATCCTCTAAAAGTTTTATAAAAAAAAGGGCTCAGACTGAATTTTATGAAGTGCTAGTCTGAAGACTTGGCCATGTTAGAAGGGACATGGATAGCTATAAATGTACTGCAATTGGCTTGTACATGCAATCACAAATAAGTGTTCTAATCAGAGTAATGTATTGGGCAAAGTTCAAAGAGCCTATTATTTTAGCTCAACTCATGGATCGAACCGTTATAGCAATCTAAATAACTCACCTAGTTTTTAAGCGTAAACTTGTCATGCCACCAACATTTCTAACAAATCTTCTGCTATGCTCCATTCATAATGCAATATATTCAACACAAGCTTCCCTATTTCATAAGACACTGCCAGCATGTCTTATTAAATATTGCCACTCTGTGTATTATGTAGTAACACCATCTATGGTTCTTTACTGATTTTTTCCTTAATTAGACTGTAAAGTGTTATTCAGTTCAGTACAACAAAATATAACAATATAACAGAATGTAACAGGAAAACTGATTTTCTTAGGGCGTAGGTTACAGGTTCAAACCCAATTTATGATAACATGCAACAGTGCTAAAAAGTTATACAAACCTTCATGAAATTAGCGTTGTATGACTTCATACTGTACATATGACGCATCATCTGTTTTAAAATGATTTTTGGAGCATCAATCATGTTGAATACCTGATTGATACAATTTAAGTGAAAACAAAATTGTGTATTCATTCATTTATTTATAACTAGATTAGTAAATATAAATTATTAGTGTAATATTATTTATAATGACGGCTGTGAAAATAATTTGTTAATCTATATACTGTAAGGGGCGAGAAAGTTTGTGAACCCCAATGATGTTTACAGAAATTCCATAGTTTTTCCATGATAACCTTCTTGAATCAAAACCAGTCTTTTCTTAAATAACCAACAGGGTTTATATTAACTAATTCTATGTCTTTTGAAACAAAATTAAATATGAATTAGAGAAGCAATGAGTAATTAAGAATCAGGGTATGTGCAAAAGTAAGTGAAACCCTGGTTTTACCAGCTACATTTAAAGGGGATAATTAGAATCAGGTGTTTAAATAATTAGGTAGATCTTCAGGAATGAGTTTGGGATGCCTGACCCTATATAAAGATCAGAAACTTTGTGAGTTTGATCTTCACCATAGAGGTGTGTTGGAACATGTCATGCCATGATCCAAAGAAATCTCTGAGGACCTCATTGTCATGATACAGAGGATTTGGCCTGGGATTAAAGGGGTTACACCCCATTTGGCCACCCTGTACTCTCACCTGGGAAGCAAGGGGTTAACTAGACTGGGGTCCAGTAATGTGTTTTTGCCTTGCTTCAGCCATCCAACTGTTTATTCCCCTGTATAAATGTATTGTTTCTGGGCCAGTGTCTGCACCACACACACACTGGGGCTTAAGGGGTTAATGAGCGGCAGTTTAGGAAAATACATTAGGATGCGTGGTGTCTTTTCAGAAATCTCTGGGCTTCAAAAGGCTTGATTGAACTTGAGTGTGAAAAGTAGAGGGGTTTTTTAGTGTACAGTATGTTAATACCTAATTTGCCGGCCAAGGGTATATTGCTGGGAGACAGCTAGGACAGGAGGTTTGGGGCATTGGGTGTGAAATATAGCACCAGTGACAGATGTCCACTACACAGCCCTGCTTCAAAGGATTTCTTGATGGGGCCAGGGGTGCGGTTACGCAAGCAGATATCAGAATGAGTGACCTTATTAAATATAAGAATATTATGAGATGTCCTCGGCTGAACGTGCTAAAAGCTACATATGTGTATTCGTGGGACCGAGCCGCAACTAACGATTACCGACACCTGATGTTTAGCAGGTCCTAAGAGACAGATATTAATATCTCTCTTAATTTTAATATTACACGGTAATATTTAGTGTTATTGGGAGCGTCATGTGTGCCGGAATGTATTAATATGGCTCACGTGCCAGTAAGTACTACTGAACTGAAGTTATGAAGTTATTTAGATAGGAAAAGAAGTTTTTAAACGTCGTTGGGTGGGAGGAGTTTTACTCTGAGGAAAACTGTCAAACTCACCACTGATTTATGAGAGAGGCTGGGTTTAGGTTGTGTTCAATGGGAAATAATTGTATAAGAACCAGGTTCAGCCTATGGCTATTGTCTTTCATGTGTCCTTCATGTGTCTTCATGATCTGCATGTATTGCGGTGATGTCAACTGAATTATGGAAGAAATGGCCCATCCTGTATCCTGATGGCTTTCCTGTTTTAACCTTTAAGTAAGTGTCCATATTTTGCCTGTTATTTGTATATCTCGTGTGTTCACCTTTATCAAGGAATAAATTATATTTTATCATATCTAAGTCTCGTCCGGTTCAACCCAGTTATATCTTTGGTGGTGTATTATTAATAGCCTGTCACAAAGCTCCCATCACACTCATAAAAGCAGTTATTGATGCACATCAGTCTAGAGCGGGTTATAAAACCATTTCTAAGGATTTGGGGCTCCACCAATTAACTGTCAGACACATAGTCTACATATGGAGAAAGTTCAAGACCGCAGTCACTCTACTCAGGAGCGGTTGTCCTACCAAAATCTCTCCCAAGAACAAATCGGCAAATCATCCAGGAAGTCGCAAAGAACCCCAGAGTAGCATCCAAGAATCTGCAGCCTTCTCTCGCCTTAGCTAAAGTGAGTGTTCATGACTCAACTGTCAGAAAAAGACTGAACAAGAATGGTGTTCATGGAAACATAGCCAAGAGGAAACCACTGCTCTCTAAAAAGAACATTGCTGCCCATCTGAAGTTCGCCAAAGAAGACATAGATGATCCACAAGACTTCTGGAACAATGTTCTCTGGACAAACGAGTCAAAGGTAGAACTTTTGGACCTCAATGAGAAATGCTATGTTTGGCTAAAACCAAACACTGCATTTGAACAGAACAACCTCATCCCAACCGTCAAGCATGGTGGTGAGAGTGTGATGGTTTGGAGCTGCTTTGTTGCCTCTGGACTTGGACGGCTTGTCATCATTGACACAACCATGAATTCTGTATTGTATCAGAAGATTCTAGAAGAGAATGTCAGACCGTCTGTGAGATGAAGCGAAAGTGGGCCATGCAGCAAGACAATGATCCTAAACATACAAACAGATCTAGAGAAGAAGAAATTCTGCGTTTTTGAATGGCCTAAACAAAGTTCGGACCTAAACCCCATCGAAATGTTGTGGTTGGACCTGAAGCGAGTTTCCATGCAAGAAAGCCCTCAAATGTCACTGAGTTGAAGCAGTTCTGTATGAAGGAATGGGTCAAAATTCCTCAAAACCGATGTGAGAGACTCACCAGCAGCTACAGGAAACACTTAGTTGAGTCATTGCTGTTCAAGGGGGTGCCACCAGATACTGAATCTAAAGGTTCACATACTTTTTCACACCTGGATATTGAATGTTGAATCATTTGTGGATAAATAAATTATGTATGTATATATGTTGTTAAAGTATCATGTTTTTGTGTCATTTGTTTGATCAGGTTATCTTTATCTATTATTAGAACTTAGATAAAGATCTAATAACATTTTAAGTTTGAAATATGTGAACCTTAAGGGGCTCACAAACTTTTTCTTGGCACTGTACTATGTCAAATACATTTTTGGGTGATGCATAGCAAAATCATTCAGTGCTAACACTATTAATACTCTGTTTAATGTTTAGGTCAAGTTGGACTTGGTAGACAATTTTGATGCACTATTAATTTATTTTGGGGGTGCAGAAATAATATTTTGTAGCAATTACCATTTACATATGTATGCCAAGAGTAGTCCTTTTCTGTGTGCCAAAACAAACAACTAACTTTTTTTGCCGCAGATAGAGAAATGTAAACTTGGTGCATAGATGCACACAAGCGCAGTTGAAATTGAGTTTGGCATGTGCCAATTGTGCAGTAAAAAAAACAGTTTGTGACGCTTCGTACCTTAATGAGACTGGTTACATATTGTAGAACTGCATTTTCAACTAAGCAGTTGGAAGCATGTAGTCATACTTGGCACAACTTTAAGCGGTGACATTCATTTTGATATAACAGGCATTGAACTTACAGTAGAGGCAACTCTTATTCTAACAAAAACCAGTGGCAATTCCCCAAAAAACCCAGGAAACACCCAGGTACATTCTGAATACATGCCTTAAACTTTCCTTAAACTAGCCCCAGCATTTCTGCATTGATTAATGGCCTATCAGATTAACAGCGGGGGTCCCTGGCAGTCCCATTCAAACTGAATTGGACTGCCAGGGATCCCTGCTGTGTTAATCCTATGGGTCGTTAGTCAATGCAGAAATACCTTAAACGTGCCTCAAACTAGCCCAGAACATACCCAGCACATACCCAGCACATACCCAGAATGTAACACGGCTAGTTTACGGCAAATGTTAGAATAAACGTTGCCTCTACTGTACATGTTACTTTAACCTCTTTTACTTTGGACGAGTGCAGCCTTGATCAGCATTGTAAGTGTCGGTATTACACAATGGATCAGACCAGACTCATTTCGTAAGGGGAGAAAAATGACCAGGGTAATCATTTTGTGTTGGAGAATTTCCCTTGAGGCGCATACTAATAAATAATTAACTGATGTGCTTAACCTGCGTTGATCATGTGTTCTGTACGCACTGCAAATGAACTTTTTGTAGTCAGGGCTTGGGTAAGCACACTCTGTATCACTTGTGCAGTTAATCAATTCCTCCTTCTAGGAAAGACTGTAGCTGTGGGGCAGAGCGGGAGAAGGCTCACCCATTTGAGTAATTGGTAGTACAAAGAATTCCTCTTATGAAAATTTATGCGGGACTAGAAAAGATGCCTTCTTATGCCAAATGTTCTTAGAACAATTACTTTTCCTTAAGATTAAAAAATGGAGTAAAAATAATTTTTAGAGAAAGATTAGACATAATATTTTTTTTTGCATACTGTATGATTAACAGGATTATTATTTTTTTACAAGTCACTGTGACACCTAGGATGTCCCCTGTATATCCATTTAGGTTGGTTAAAATTACCCAAATGTAGTGTGATAATGTGTATGTGTAGCAGGGTCCCCCTTACCTCCGACACTGGGGTGGGGAGGGGAGCTGCTCTGTTGCTCCGTGGGACCAGGGGGGAGAGTGGCGGAGACCATCTTGGGAATGGCACTGCCGTACAATTGAATGGGACTGAAGTTGCGGCTTGGAATGGCTCTGCATGTAATGTAGCGGAACTACGAGTCTCAGAATCCTCGGGGAGTGGGGGGGGAATAGAGCACAAGGGCTGTCCCAGCCAATGAGATGATGCAGCTCTTTTTGAGCAGGTTATCCTCTGCGGACGGAGAGCCCGCGAAAAAGTTGTATGGGAGCTGAGGAAGAGGGAGGTAGTGTCCAGGGAGCAGTTAGCTTCCTGGACTGGGCCAGTACATTCTCCTTGGCCCCAGATAGGCCCGATCCTACCACAGAGCAGTATTGTAGGGAAGGCCCTAGATAGGGACCTTCCCCATTAGAGCTGCAGCCTGCACTACTGCGACGCCAGATGGACGTCCGTGCGGCGACCTGCAGCCTGGACTGACCTGCACGTGGCAGCAGAGGTGGAACACTCCGGCTGGAGATTTCACCGCGGACCGCGCCCTGGATAAGGTGTGAGGGGAGTTGTGTTGGAGGCCCCGCTGCGTGGGACCTGATCCAGCATCCTCCACTCCTTATTCCCTGGTCTGGCCTGTGACCAGGAAGATACCAACGTGCACCTACACATCACAGGGGGTAGCGCTACCTCACACTTGGGTGGAATTGCTTGTGTGGACACCGGGGTTATAGGTGCCCCAGGCACCCTCAGTACTTTGGGGGAACCCTCAGGGTGTTGTATTATTGCGTTATATTGTTGGTGTATTGCAGTGAGTGGGATATATGCTATATACTGTTACAGTAAAGACAAGTTTTATATACTGTGTGTGTATATATATATATATATATATATATATATATATCTGGTGTGATATTGTTATTACTGATTGTATTGGTTCCTATGAGGAGTCATCCCGCCAACGCAAGGTTCCCTCATAGGTGGAGGCGCTGCACTAAAAGAGAGAGAGCTCACCCAGGCACCCAGAAGCGGAGGCTCAGTCCTCCTATGAGCGTACAGGTAACAGCAGCACGCGTAATCGCCTGTGGTTTCGGGAAAAGGGGTTACATATGTAAACCTTTATTTGGCGTAGAAATGTGATAATGCGTAATGCTGATAATACACTTATCCAGTCTGCTCACAAAGGAATCAGAGTTTGTGTTGCACAAGGGGCAGGTGCGGTGCTTGGGAACATTGTGAGAGTGGGGATGGGCGGCACTCAGGGCTGGGAGACGTTGGCTCGGAGAGCAGAGCCATTGTTCAACCCAGACACTGAGCGCACCTATGTCTGCGGAGATATCCGGATGGCTGGGGGAACTGTTACTGTGTATGAGCCCCATAGGCGCCGTTCCCATTGGCCATTTTGAAATACTCGCTCTTCTTAAGCCCACACCTGTGTGGTGTCCTAAACGCACAGTCACTGCCCCCAGCCTGGGTTGGTCCATCACATGCGAACCCTCGCTCTGGATTGGCCAGCATGTAGCATTCACGCTGTGAATGGTCGGCACCCTATCCTCCATGCTATGGAGATGGGGAAAGTATGTAAAAGGTTGCCAATCTGAACTTCAGAGTCGTCCCTGAAGTTAGTGGGGAAGCTAACTAAGCGGTGTGCTGCCAAGGCTTTGCTGTAAACGCCCCAGAATGAGGCTGGGTGCCGATCCGAGTGGGAGGTTTGAACTTGCGCTTCTGCAAATATTATCCCTGCGGACAGGGAAGTACTCCTGGATAAGCCTTGTGAAGCAATATCGAGTTCCTAGCGAATTAGGATTCCTCCCCCACCCCCCCCCCCCTGGTTTATTCCCTGTTTTAGTAAGTGCAAGCTCCTTTTGGTGTGTTTGTGTTGTGCTTATTGACTCTGGTCTAAATAAACTTTGTCCTTTGGGTCTGGTACTCGATCCCGGTGAATTGTCCTGCTCTCCAGCGACAAGACAGGAAATAGAGAAAAAGTGGGTGCAGCTGGTCGTGGGAAGCAAATAAAAGCTTATTTTTAAAATTCTATATGGCTTATAATAATTAGCCATAAAGTGCTGCTTTGCAGTGCCCTCCTGTTGTGGGTGGGGGAGTAGAGGGGGGTGGGGGTGTCAGTGTTTATTCTGAAGCCTGTGGGGTCCATGTTTGAATGCAGAGAAGAGCGTTTTGATTCACTTATTTGAAGCACAGTTTTGTCACATGAAAAAAAAAAAACAACCAAAAAATAGTATCTTATGGTGCAGAATGGTAGATTTACTCTCTACATCGGATCTGGCCAATTTGTTTGCGAAAATGAAATAAAAATAGTGAAGCAGTGATGCAGAATTCAATACGTCACAACGAAACGTACACCGTGTAACTGCTCCCCAACTCTTCCTTCAGACACTCTCCAAGTCGCAATCTGGTGCACATGGACAAAATTGGAGTAAAGTTCTGTGATAGATTGATACAGGATGAAAATAGCCCAGTTGTGCTCCAAAATTGTCTTTGCACAAACATACCCCTCTGAGCCTGCATGATGATCTTACTTTCCAGCCTACAATGTTGTATGGAGATCGCAATTACGGGCAGAAGATATGGCTGAGTGAGTGACTAAAACAAACTCAACAATTACTGGAATATAAAAACATGGCATTATATTTTGGAATAATAGATTATAAATAAAAAGATGATTGCTAAGCAATATATCATAACAATGTGCTTTTCGAATAATCCAATGACTTAGTGCACCCTCTCTTTCCCATAATGTTTTGGGATTTGTTTTATTGTTGGTGATACTCTAGATTACTAATGGGAATTAATCTTAAAAAGAAAGATATTCTGACAATCCAGGTAATGCCTGTAAAAAAAATGCATGCTTCCTACAAACTTGATGTAGAAGGATTTACAGTAGTAGTGCTTGTAGACAGCAGCTTTAGCAATTGTTCTCAATGTCAGGCAGTAGCTACAAAGGCATAAAACACACTATAGACTGAAACAAATGGAACATAACTTTGCCCTTGTTTAAATATTTAGTAAGAGCACACCTTGAATCCATATACAGTTTTGGGCACTTCACCACAAAGAAAGACATGGAACTAGAAAATGTGCAAAGTAGCCACAAAATTATTTAAGGGATTAGAAGGAATGATTATGTGGAAAGACTATCCAATTTAGGATTGTTTGTATTAGAAAAGTGGCGTCTCAGAGGGATATGATTACTGTTAACAAATACGTCCAATGTCAATGGCAAGGAACATTCAAAGGAACTTTTCATACCAATATGATACTAAGTCATCCTTTGAGATTAGAGCAAAGGAGTTTCCAGCAGCAAAGGAAAGTATTTATTGATTTTCTTTTTACAGTAAGCTGCGAAAATGTGGAATTAACCCATGGAGACTGTTGGTATATACACTAGAAATCTTCAATAAATCAGATTACACGTGTTTTTATAAAGGAAAAATATACAGGGATACTGGATACAGAAAAAGGTAAAACGAAGAAGAGCATTGATCCAGGGAGAAATCTGACTGCCATTACGGATGTCATGAACAATTTTGTGTTCCCATAATGTGATTGACAAACATTTCACTGGGGTTTGACATACTGTATGTCTTATTTCAAACTAATCTACTACAGTATGTTACATGGCTATTAAATGGCTGAATGCAGCTTGCCTTTAACCACGTTACTGCAATTAATTGCAGGCCCCTGTGGTAGCAAAGGGAGATTATGATGTGACTAAAGCCTACATTTAATAAAGGTTATTAAGTTGGGGGATCATATTTGCCGTTAAAACCAAAATGTAACCATAAAATACTTTTTCAGAGTTACTGACCAATACATTAAGATATGAGAGTTTCCTTTCTTTTAGTTTACCTGCAAGTGTGTCCCCTGGAGCTGATCGTGGTCTCCCAATGTCTGCAGACCCCCAGTTCCTGAGATATCTAGGTTGTTTGTGTGCCTCTTTTGACACAAAAAACGACATATGGCTGCCGGATTACACATACATTGGCCATTTTGAATATTCCAGACTGGCTGGTGGATGGCAGGGTCCGCAGCTCCTGAACCAGGGGTTCCACTGACATTGTGGGACCACTGATGAGCTCTGGGGGACTCCTGGTTCAGGTTAGATCAAAATTAGGTGGCATTGCTGCTTTAAACTTCTAATATTTCCCTGTTTGTATCGGAATACATGTCAAATGTAGTTCACTTACTTTTTAGACCACTTCAAACCTGGCAGAATATTCTAATATTGACAACTGGGAATAAAATGGCCGCACTAGATGCAGAATTGTGTTTGTCGTTTATGAGAGTTATCTACTGCAGAACTTAGGCAAAGCAATTGCGCCAGATTTATCAAAGGAAAGACTTCCAATAGTTTTTTTTAATGGTACATACAGTATGGGGGTGTTCTTTGCACACTGGTGTTACCCCAGTTACATAATTATACGCTTTTTTATATAGATATTTTAGACCTTTTAATATATATATATATATATATATATATATATATATATATATATATATATATATATATATTTAAAGTCTCAGCTCAAGAAACACAGAATATATATTTCTTTTCTGGTAACCAAAGGGTAAAAATGTGCCGAATAGGCCTGACACCATTTCCACGTATTTAAAAATGCAAAAAAAAAAATAATCTATGTAGATCACAGCTCCACCTTTTATGTCTCCAGGACAAAAAAAACTACAGTACATCACTTTCATTAAATTAATATATATATATTTTGTGTTTCTTGAGCTGAGACTTTAAATCTGGTAATTTGCCTTTGTGCTATTCTTGACGTCCACAACCAGTTTAGAGACGATGCAAAATCAAAAATATATTTGAATTCGCACATTGACATGGAAGGCCACGCAAATATATGCTCTTTAGTAAATCAACACTGTGCTGGTAGACTTTTCTGTATTGTCCTAACTCCAGTGAGAGCACAGCACCGACATCTAGCATACTTTTCTTAAAGTAGCAATCCAAAAAGGTTGGCAAATCCCATGGCAATAGGAAGCAGGAACATCATCGGTTGCGGCTTCCTGTTGGATGGCCATTTAACTCTGGTTTAAACACCAGGAAGTAACACGGTATCTTTTTACAGCTGAATATAGCAGGAACCAGCGGGTTTCCCACAGCTGAAAAGTGGGTTTCAGGTTTGAAGGCTCCTCGGTTCCAATCTTGTAAAAAAAAAAAAAAGGGAATTAATTAGGGGGATTGCTGCTTTAACTGTAGTTTGTTAACATAGAATTTGACGACAGAGAAGATCCACTTTGTCTGACCATTTTTCTGTGTGTTGTAAAATTGCAGGTCCTTTGTGATCTTTATGTTTCTTTCATATTCGGGATGATCTTATGTCTATTCCAGGCATTTTTTAAATTCCCTTGCTGTGCCTTTACCACCTCTATTGTGAGGCTACAAATCCACCACCCTTTCTGTGAATAAGTACTTCCTCACATTTCCCCTGAGTCTGACACCCTCCAAATTCAGAGCATGACGTCCTCTGTCTCAAAAATTTGCATCCCTCATGTACCTTAGTAAAACATAATATACAGCTGAACCCTGTTATAACGCAGTCCTCTGGGTCCACAGAATGAGACCGCGTTATAATCGGGATTGCGTTATTAAATTATGCCGTGCGAGGACTTACCGGCATCTGCAGCTCTGTCCTCTCTGCAGCTGTCGGCTCTCTCTCTTCTCCCTGCTTCAGTGTCAGCTCTCTCCTCGCTTCATAGGGCTGTGTCCACCGTACGTAGACTTGGAGTGCAGAGGAGGTTTTTTTTTTTTTTAACATTCAATTCAATGCTTTATTGCTAACAGGCACACATATCATGTGGGAAAAGCGGATCGCGCTATAACGGGGTTGAGCTGTATTTGCAAGTTTCAATTATACCCCTTCTCCCTTTTCTCCTCCAAGCTATGCTGTGTCTATGGCCTCTGTTCAATATAGAGAGACGTGAGGTAACGCACCGTTCAGGAGTAGGAAAGTTGGTGCATTGTTAACAATCTGTTACTTGCTCCTCACTAAAATGAACAGGGCAGTGTTTTGCCATTAAATGTATGCTAGCAAGTCACGTGTCAATGTATCAAAACTGTCTGTAGCCGAGTCATTGGCTGTTCCTTTTCTCCATGTCTTACATTTTTGCGTTGAATATGAATCAGAGTTCTAGTTGCTCTATATATGTACTAGAAAATGTGCATGCGTTGTGATACACTGTACCTTTTAAGGGACCATAGTTCTTAATAGAGTTATAGGCATTCTTGATAGGTTTTGGAACTTCGAAGGTTTCCACTTTTTAAGTGTACGGAGTACGGAATGCACATTGTATGTACACTTGAAGAAACCTCTGATGTTACGAAATCTCTGTATTTATTTATTCATAAAATGTTTTACCAGGAAGTAATACATTGAGAGTTACCTCTCGTTTTCAAGTATGTCCTGGGCATAAAGTTAAAATGGCAAATAATACATGGTTACAAGTACAGTTACATAAATGAACAGGGTATACATTATATACAAGACATTGCGTGCACAGTTAAAGAAGATGTATATTATAGACTTATGTAACGGTTACAGATCAGATTAAAATGTGAGATAGCCTTAGATTTTGAAAGAACTTAAACTGGTGGTGGATGTGAGAGTCTCTGGTAGATTGTTCCAGTTTTGGGGTGCACGATAAGAGAAGGAGGACCGTCCGGATACTTTGTTGAGCCTTGGGACCATGAACAGTCTTTTGGAGTCTGATCTCAGATGATAGGTGCTGCATGTGGTAGGGGTGAGGAGCTTGTTCAGATACTATACTATACTTTATTCTATGAAGAACCCTTATGTTCATCCCTTAAAAGGTATCACAAACTACAATGGATCTACATTTTACCATTGAAAACGTACTCTAGGTCAAAATCTAGACACATATCTCAAACTTCATTGATATACACAGAGTTGAGAAGTTGTTCTATATATTTAATTCATAGTACAGTAACTGGTATAATTAAGCTGTTACTAGACATGTAATATATAAATATGGCTTATTTTGCATTTTTTTTAAACCGCAGATCAACTGTATTTAACACTGCATAGTTCTAGGAGAAATATTTATATTCAGACACTAGATGTTTTGCAGGCTGTGATGTTGCTAAACAAGGAAAATGGGAGTTTGAAATACATACATGTTGTTCACTGACAACTTTCAAGACCATGTAACACTTGTGAGTTCTCAACAGCTTGTCTTGAACATATAGGTTCTCACCTGTTTGTCTGAAAAGGGTTATTCCTCTGCAACATACAGCTCCATTTAACCATTTTCCCTAATGAGTTGTCTAAACTCTTCATATAAATCCCATTATTGGGAGCAACGCCAAATAAATCTAGATTTAAAGTAATTGATGTGATCAATCCTGATGTCATATTGACAGAGCAGGTAACATACAGTAATGCAAGTGTTTTACTGCGAGAGCTACGTTATCATACAGTAAGTATTGCCTGGGACATTACTCTCCAGTGTCTGTACTGATTCTCTGAATATGTAGCTGGAGGTGCTTCTCACACTGAGGCATGACACAAAATGAGCAAATAATAATTATAATAATAATATGTTCTTGTACAGCACTGCTAGCTTTACGTACCGCTTTACAGTGACATTTTGCAGGTACAGCTCCCTGCCCTGTGGAGCTTACAATCTATGTTTTTGGTGCCTGAAGCACGGGGAAATAAAGTGACTTGCCAAAGGTCACAAGGGAATTGAACCGGGTTCACATGCTCGCAAACTCAGTGCCAGTCAGTTTCTTTACTCACTGAGCCACTCCTTCTCCCTGTAATTAAACATCTGTACCTTCTATACAGTATTTACATTTTCGTTGCTTACAAACGTGTTTCAGTGTTCTGAAAATGCGCTTGCCTGCCTAGGCAAATACAATTACATTTGCAGAAGCAGACCGTCCAGGCCACTTCAAGGCCTTCTGTGGTCTGGATTTGAACTGCCAGTTGAAGATCCCTGTTCTATGGTCTAGTCAGTGGTAAGGTCTCTCTGTCTTGGGAGTGAGCAAACCAGTGCCAGCTCCATGTGATCTTAGGCAAGTAGGTTTATCTACTTGCACTTCAGGAAGCACAAATTAACTTGTTAGCTCTGCGGGGCAGGATCTTACTTGTGCAAAAATCTATCTTGTGTAGAATGATATTTAAGGAAAAATACAACCTAATATTAGTACATGTACTGTACTGTACATGTAGCATTTGTTAGGTAGGTGATACTGCAGTTTTTAAATCTCCACTTTGTAGTGTATGTGGTTCAATTAAGAGAAAGCTCCCTGCCATGTAACACCCTGTCTAATATTTTCATTAGCTGTTTCCTAATCAAAGTTGTGCCTCTTATAATGTTTCTCAACTGGAAAGCCATGACCCTCTGCCAAGGGTGCCGCGGCCCCAGGGAGAAATACACTGTCTGCTCTTCTGCAGGCATGTCCCGTCTTCTGCAGGCATGTCCCGCACTATCTGCAGACTGGGAAGGTTAAGATCCAACTCACCTCTGTCTCAACCCCACACAGATTAGAGAGAGAGGAGAGAGAGGAGAGTTTTGGTGGCTTTATGCGCGTGAGCAGGAGGGTGCGTGCTACATGTGAGCGAGAAGGGGTGAGAGCTGATGAGCAATTGTGCTTCAAGATTTAAAAAAACCTCCAGGGGTGCACCTGCTCAAAAAAAGTGTGAGAACCCCATGTCTAATAGATTGGCCCAAAAAAACAAAAGTGGCTATTATCTCTATTCAATGTGCTGTGACTGAGGGGGCGGGGGGGGGAGCTTTTGAATGGAGGCGGTGGGCAGGTTTTCAGTCCGCTCCAGGACAGGACACAGCCAGGCGCCTTCAGGCACCTGTATTTGCGTGTGTATATATATATATGTACAATATATATGTGTGTGTATATGTATATACAGTATATGTATATACAGTATATGTGAAGAAACAAAAAAAAACACTATAGTACTTTTAACATCTAACATATTAAAGAGCATAAAAGCACGAATCTATTGAAATATTCTACAAATATCCAATTCTGTAGTGATAGAATATTATTTATCGGAGTAAAATCTCACGAAAACATCAAATATATGTAATTAATTAATAAATATAATAGTGTCCTAAAAATATGTCCACAAAATACTCAGAAAATGTGTGATCTTATAAAGAATAATCTTAGACCAAATAGGATCTAGAATTGCCCAACAGGCAGGATTCCATTGTTTCCTTAAAAAATCTTCTCCAAGAATGTAGCCCCAGTGCGGCTTCTTTTGGGATAGCTCCAGCCCTTTTAGTGCAACATAGAAAAAAGCACAAAAGTGCTACAGGTGCATTAACCTTGTAATAGATTGCAAGTTAAAAAAAGCAAGTATTGCCCTTACAATATATACATGAGCATGTCACCAAATCCACATCCCGCTTTCTGCTCTACCACCCCGGTCCCACTGTCTCAACCACTGCCTGGGTGATGTTCACGACCGTCTTTTGCTGCTAGTGTCTTCCTTCTGTTGCCACAGAGAGGGCTGAGGTATGGGAATAAGCCAATTCCGTGATAAAGTGGACCAAGACCAAAAGCGTTGAGGCATTCTTGGAACTTTTTTTTTTTTTTTTTTTTTTTTTTTTTTTTCAAAACAATTTTATTAGGCATTCAGTTAAACATGCAGTGGTATTGTACTATAACGCCTAACATTTTCCAATCCACAGTTTTTTTTTTTCGGGGGGGGGAGCAGAAGGACAACCGCCGTTGTCCGTAGAAAAGGGGGGGGAAGCCTTCAGAGAGGGAAGGCAGAGGGGAGGGGGGCTGAGTGGGTTGGGGGGGAGGGGGGGGGAGAGGAGAGGGGGGAATGGGGTGGGGGGGGGCGTCTGACTGTCTGGGGGTATGAGCTATAGAGCATTGGTCGATCGCCTATGGAGGGGTGTCCGGGCTCTGGGGCGCAGGGATTGGCTGTCTGGCCCTAGTTTTGGAGGACCATGGGTCCCAGATTTCCTCGTAAGCCGGCAGTTTTTGTCGAACGATGGCGGTGAGCCGTTCCATGATCATCACCTCGTCGACTCTTTTTCTAATCGTTCCCAGTGCCGGCGTAGTTGTTTTCCTCCAGGAGGCCGCAATACAGCAACGAGCCGCAGTAAAAATGAAGGATATCAATTTCCTGACTGGCCGGACAATGTCTTTCAGTGGTGCCGCCAGCAGGTAGGTCAGTGGTTCAATAGGCACTTCCAGGTCGGTGACCTCTTTTATTAAAATTTGGACCTTGGCCCAGTACTTTACAATTTCTGGACAGGACCACCAGATGTGGACCATGTCCCCTCTATGACCACAGCCTCTCCAACATAGATCCGAAGCCAGAGGGTAGATTTGGTTTAATCGGGCTGGGGTAAGATACCAGCCGAACATAATTTTATAAATGTTTTCCTTTATTGTAGTACATAGGGAGGTCTCCGAGGCTGTCTCCCAGATTTCTTCCCAAGTCTCTCTGTCTATATGTAAATTCAGGTCAGCTGCCCATTTGAGCATACAGTATAGTCGTGCTCTTTTGGGGTCGAGGAGCGTTCTAGTGCCCCGTATATCTCTGAGATGAGACCTTTCTGGTGGGTCTTTGTCTCGCAGAGGTGTTCGAACGTTGTGAGAGTGGGGTATTCTGGGAGAGGGCAAGTTGTTCTAATAAAGTTTCTAATTTGAAGATATTTGAATGTGTCCAATTGTCTGATTTGATATTTGGTCCTTAATTCTTGGAAACTCAGAGGCCTCCCCAGGCTCAGAAAATCCGCAATCGCCTCTATACCCCTCGTGCGGTATTGTTCGAACAGTTTAGATCCACATCCCGGGGGGAACTTTGGATTGTTAAAAATAGGGGTCAATTGGGAGCTTTTAGTAGTAAGGCCATATTTGTATTTGCAACGTAACCACACATCCCATGTGAATCGGGAGGCCTGAAGTTTCAGGTTGTGTGTATATCCCTCCCCTCTGTCCAGGCTCCAGAGGCAGGCTTGCAGAGAAGGCATTTTGGCACATTGAGTCTCTATCTCCACCCAACTACAACGGGTCGGGTCGGCATTCCACATTACCACCTGCTTAAGCTGTGCAGCTAGGTAATATCTGTGTAAGTCCGGTACCCCCAGACCTCCTCTAGATCTTGCTGCCATCAGGACCGATCTGGCGACTCGGGGTCTTTTGCCCTGCCAAATAAAGTTAAATATTCTGTTTTGCATATTTTTGAGATCAGCGCCTGGGACGTGGGTCGGGAGTGTTTGAAAGAGATATAGCATTCTTGGGAGTATATTCATCTTAATGGAAATCATTCGACCGATCCACGATATCTGGTAACCTTCCCACTGATCCAGATCCTTTTTGATCTTGTCCCATAAACGCGGGTAGTTATCCCGGTATAAATCCCGGTAGTGCCTTGACACATTAACTCCCAGATATTTAATGTGTGAAGGGCACCATCTGTAGGTAAAATTGGTTTTGAGGAGATTGACTTCGGGATCTGGGAGACTAAGATTTAGGGCCTCTGATTTGTCGCTGTTTATCTTATATCCTGATACTCTGCCAAACTCCACCAGTTCCCTCTGGAGGTTGGGGAGGGAAGTTAGAGGTTTAGTCAGAGTAAGGATGATGTCATCAGCGAATAGGGAAATTTTGTATTGTGTTTTATCAATCGGGATTCCCTGGATATTCGGGTTCTGTCTTATTTTAGACGCCAGTGGTTCAATCGTAAGGGCGAAGAGAAGGGGAGAGAGGGGGCATCCCTGCCGGGTACCGTTCTGGATTAGGAATCGTTCAGATCCTCCGCCCGAGAGGCGTACCGAGGCTGAGGGGTTCTGGTAAAGTGCTTGAACGCCCTTTAGGAACGAGTCTCTGAAGCCGAATTTAATCAATGTTTGGTTTAGGAATAGCCAATCAATTCTGTCGAATGCCTTCTCTGCGTCAAGGCTTAGTAGCATTGCCTTTGAGCCTGAAAGGTGGGCATGATCTACTAAGTTAATTATTTTACGTGTATTGTCTGAGGCCTGACGGCCCAGGACAAACCCGACCTGGTCCTTGTGTATTAATCTCGGGAGGATGGGATTAAGTCTGTTCGCCAAAATTTTACTATATGGTTTAAGGTCGTTGTTCAACAATGAAATTGGTCTGTAACTTCCGCATTGGGTGGGGTCCTTCCCGTCTTTAAGTATTATTGCCAAATTTGCGGACGACATTGTGGACGGGATAGGACTCCCTTCAAGGAATGAGTTGAACAAACTTAATAGATGTTTGGATAGAATGGGAAAGAATTTTTTGTAGTATGCATTTGTGAAGCCATCAGGGCCCGGCGCCTTAGAATTTTTTGAGGCTCTCACGGCCATTTCCAATTCGTCTATCGTTATTTTCGCGTTTAGGTAAGTATTCTCCTCTTCTGTTAATGAAGGGAGGTCGCATTCGGAAAGGTAACCGGCTGCTAATGCCGTATCCGTCTCTTTAGAGTTAGCAGAGTGGGTTCTTAGGTTATACAATTTAGTGTAGAATTTGGTGAATTCCTCTGCTATTTTTTTTTCGTTATATTGGAGTTCACTAGAGTTATTCCTGATCGCCGTGATATGCGATCTTTTCTGTATGCCTCGTAACTTGCTGGCAAGAAGTCTATCGGCCTTGTTCCCTTTATCGTAATACCTTTGACCCGTCCATCTAAGAGCTTTTTCTACATCTTCTAATTGGATGATCCTTAGATCGTTTCGAGCAGTTGTCAACTGTTTATAGATTCTCCGGGAGGGGTTATTTTTATGCTTTTGCTCTAGATCGATTATTTTGTCTGTGAGCTTTTTAGATAATCTGAGTTTGGTTTTCTTCCGGTGGGAGGCGATCGAGATAAGATTTCCTCGAATTGTCGCCTTATGGGCTTCCCACAGGCTTGCTGGAGAGGCTACGGAGCCTGTGTTTATTCTGAAGTATTCCCTAAGGGATTTTTTGAGTTCCAGCACTGTCCCGGAGTGGTTCAGTAAGGAATCGTTTAATTTCCAGCAGTACGAAATAGTTTTCCCGAAGGGGATGGACAGGGTCATGGTGATGGGAGCATGATCTGACCATGTAATTGGGCCGATATCTGTATCAGTGGTAGCCTCTAGTACGTTCTTGGAAGCAAGGAAGTAGTCAATACGGGAGTAAGACTGGTGGGGCGCCGAGTAAAAAGTGTAATCTCTCTGTCCCTGATGCTGTGTTCTCCAAATGTCTACCAGAGAAAAGTCTCTCATAAATATCCTTAAATTTTTTCCCCAGTCTTTGTGACTGAGTGGAGTGTTGTCGCCCTGGTTGGCTCGATTTGTCTTCCTTTGGGTTGAGAGCCATATTTAAATCCCCTGCAATGAGTATTGAGGATAGGTATTGTGGGTCAATTTCTTCCAGAACCTTTTTAAGAAATTCAGTCTGGTTTTCGTTTGGGGCGTATAGGTTAATAAGGGCGATTGACGTGCCGGATAGTGAGCCATAGACTACAATGAATCTCCCCTCTGGATCTGCCTGAATTTTTGTTAAATTAAATGGGGTGCCCTGTCGGAACAGAATGGCAACCCCTCTACGCTTGCTGCTGAAAGATGAGAAATAACTCATCGGGAATGCATGCTGGAATATTTTAGGCGGCTCTTGTGACGTGAAGTGCGTCTCCTGGAGGAAAACAACGTCCCCTCCTGTTTTCTTTATCTCCTGGAGGGCCAGGCGTCGCTTTCTATTATTGTGGAGTCCCTTCACGTTGAGGGAGATAATTTTCAGGGCTTTTTGGTGAGACATTGTTATCTCTCAGCGAAGACCGCTTGTGTTATCGCTGGACTAGTGCTAGGGGGAGCAGTCAGAATGGGCGAGGGGATGAGGGGTCGGGAGTGGGGCCGCTGGGACAGTAGCAGCGGTTGGAAAAGGGGAGGAAAATCGACCCTAATGGGGTCTAAACATGTGTGACCGGTCTTAGAGAAAGAACCGGTTAGTGGGGTATAAGACCCTTGGGGGCGGGTCCGAGAACGCTCTCCAGTGAAGGCGGGTCGGGTGGAGACCCAGAAGATTCTGTGGCTTCAACCGGCCTCTGCCTCGCCGGGTTGGCTCATTCGGTGGGATGTCAGGCCCGCAGGACTTTTTGCTCCACCTAGCCGTAAGTGGGCGGGCGTGGGCGAGGGAGGGGTAACTGGGTCGGGAGGTGAGGGGTTGGGGACGTTAAAGGTCGCTGTGGGAATGATTGCTCGAAAGGGCGGGGGGGGAAGAGGGGGGGGACAAGAAGGGAGGGGGTGATGAAGGGGGAGCATGGGGAGAGAGGGGGGTGTGGGGGAGGGGGAAGGGGGGGGAGGGGATGAGATCTCCTTATGGGCTCTCGGTTGGTGGGACCTGTTGTCTGGCAATGTTATCTATCTGCGGTGCTTAGTAGCTGGAGGGAGGGGGGAGGGGGAGGGGGTATACGGGGGGGGGTCCCTGTTCAGTAGGTGTGGGGGTGGGTGAAGGGGGAAGAGGGTGTAGGTCTTGGGAAAGAGAAGGGTATGGTGAGAGGGAGGGAGCAGGGGGGGTGGAGCATAGGTGGGACATCAAGAGACATATCTCCATTCTCCTCGGGTAGCCGACGGTCGCGAAGCTGCTCCTGCTCAAGAACGCCGGGGTGGGGGTGGGTGGAGGGGGAGGGGGGGGGGTGGGGATAGGGGGTAGGGAGGGGTACAGGCTTAAACACTGAGTCATTACTGTTCATTACTGTAGGCGTTTAGCAGTGACAATATAACATAGATGGTACATTGAACCCTTAGCAGTATACATGAATCATATATAGCAGTATTCACCTTATACATTTGCTATAACACCAGCGTTGAGCGGACTCATGTGGTGAACCCGGGAACTACGCCTGTTGGGTCCGCATTCGAGAGCATGCTTAACCAGTCAGGTTCAAGGTAGAGTGGATCAGTCCGGGTGGACTGGGGGGGGGGGCTAGGGTGCAGGTCCTATAGCGGGGAAGGGTAGGGGGGAGGGGGGGGCAGGGAAGGGTGGGGGGAGAGAGGGGGGGGAAGAGTAGGGGGAGGGGGGGGGGCGGGAAGATGCTATGGGGATCGGTGGGGGTGGCTGGGGAAGGGATATAGGACGGGGGGGGGGATAGGGGGCGGTACAGGCTTGTACTTTCGACCTTAGACAGTAAACATAGTGTATATTGAGCAATCCTGACAACAGACCTTCCCTATGACCCAAGCGTCCTGTACCCTCGTGTGGGGAATCTGGGTGCAGCTCTTGATAGGCCCGCTGTCGTAAGCGTGTTCGGCTGATCTGGGTCAGAGGTGAGCGGTTCCGCCCGGTGGGGGCTGGAAGGGATAGGGGTGGATGTAGGGGGGGTGGGGGAGGGGGAGCGGGGGTGGGTTTGCGTGGTCGGGGGGGGGGGCGGGTAGGGGGCGAGGAGGTGGGTGAGGCGGGGGGGGTGGGGGGGAACCTGGGGTACTAGGGGAGGGGGGGAGGGGGAGAGGGCGGGGGGTGAGGGTAACCTCAATCTGTGAACCCTCCGTACCTCCCACATTCTCCCACCCTCTCGATATGTGTCAGTTTGCTGCAGTGCTATGGGGGCAATACGCCCTTCAGGTCCTCCCAAGAGGGAAGCGGTGGGCCAGGCCTGAGGTACCTGCCGAGGTATGGTAGGACTGAGGTGTAGGTGGTCGGGGGTCGGGGGGGGGGGGCGGATGACGGAAAGGGGTATTGGGGAGGGGTAGGGAGGGTTTGGGGTTACCTCGCAAGGGGGGTGGGGCGAGCAAGTGGGGGTAGGGGGGGGACCGGGGGAGGGGCCACCTCGACCGATGCCCCCAAAACCTTTATGCAGAGAGAACATACATTACTGTAGGCATCTAGCAGTGTCCATAATGCCGGGTTAGTACAACCTTTTGTGTCAAAGTGTGATCTTCCTGTCCTGATTCACTTGTAATTGTCACTGGGTTGTAGCTGGGATGCCCGCATCCTCTCCCGAGGGGGCTGGTGGGCTGGGGGAGGGGTTGAGAGGGAGGGTATGGGGCAGGGGGAAAAGGGGGGGGAGGTGGGGGAAAAAAGGGGGGGAGGAGGGGGAGGGCAGGAGGGCGAGGGGCGGGGGGGTGGGAGAGGGGGGGGGTTGAGCAGGGGAGGGGGGGTGGGGTTGAAGGGGTTAACAAGGACGCGAGGGGGGGAGGGCGGAGGGGAGAGGTGAGGCAGTTATTGTGCAGGGGGGAGGGGATGGGGATGATGGTATAAGGAGGGGGGGGTGGGTAGGAGACGGGGAGGGATAGGACACAGGAGGGGGGGAGGGGGGTGGAGGAGGGGGGGGGAGGGGTGGAGGAGGGGGGGAGGGGTGGAGGAGGGGGGGGAGGGGTGGAGGAGGGGGGGGGAGGGGTGGAGGAGGGGGGGGAGGGGTGGAGGAGGGGGGGGGAGGGGTGGAGGAGGGGGGGGAGGGGTGGAGGAGGGGGGGGGAGGGGTGGAGGAGGGGGGGGGAGGGGTGGAGGAGGGGGGGAGGGGTGGAGGAGGGGGGGGGGAGGGGTGGAGGAGGGGGGGAGGGGTGGAGGAGGGGGGGGGAGGGGGGGAGGAGGGGGGAGGAGGGGGGAGGGGTGGAGGAGGGGAGGGGGGGGGAGGAGGGGGGGAGGAGGGGAAGGGGGGGGAGAAGGGGGGGGGGAGAAGGGGGGGGGAAGGGGGATGCCCTGTGAGTTCTTTATGGGTCCTTCTAACTGGGAGGACGTGGACGCAGTGGTGATTAAAGCCTGTTGCCAAACTGGGGGTGATGGGATATATAATAACAGTAACCAGGGGTAACATGGGGGGAACAGTGCTACAGACCCTCCGTCCGTGGACACCGCATAGCTGGGGGCGACCGGGATATCCTGTGCCGTCCTCCCCTCCGCGGAGGGGGGAAATCATGGTCCCCTGGGATCGTCAAGGGTTGGACTGCCAGCGAGATCCTCTGACCCCCCCTCGGCCGAGGGGGGGGGCACCGGCACTCCATCCGGGAACTGGGCTGTTGCGTGGCCTCCGCTGGTGCTGTGCGTGTGACGCCTCTGGTGTGGGACATCCGGTCAGGGCCACGTGATGCGGGGAGTGAAGTCTGAAGGTCGGGGGTCGCGCACGGTGATGACGTCGGCGTCGTCACGATCTCGCCCAGGATGCCTCGTGGTGCTCCGCAGCGGAGTGAAGACTCACCGGGCGCCATCTTGGGGGAATCCGGTGCGCACGAGGTGGGCCCACCTCATCGAGCTCCAGTGCTGCCGCGGGTGGTGCCGTCATGGTGTCAGGGGGGATGGATCCGGTCGCTCCTCCGGTTGCTGTTGGGAGCCTCTGTTGAGCGGTGAGTGCTTCGTATAGTGTTTCCTGCGCGGGGGACCCTCGCGGCGCCATCTTAGGTGGTGTTAGGGAAGGCGGTAGAAATCTCCCGGGAGGGCCTCTCCTCTCCGTCAACGCTCCCTGGACTGCCTCTGCTCCGCGATCCTTTCTGATGTTCTAACCGGGTGGTCCTCCCTTTCCCGGGGTCTGTTGGCAGGCTGGTGAGTGTGGCGGAAGGGTTCCGCGGGGAGGCCCAGGGTTTTAGCCAGAGGCTCCATTTCTTCTGGCTGCCGGATGGTCAGGAATTTTCCTTTGTGGGAGATGGTCAGCTTAAAGGGGAAGCCCCATCTGTATTTAATTCCCTTCTCCCTGAGTAGGAGTGTCAGGGGGCGCATTGCCTTCCGTCTGTCCACGGTTAACTTGGATAAATCATTGTAGACCTGTAGTGGCTCATTTTGGAACGTGATCGTGTCCTTATCCCTGCAGGCACCAATCAGTTTATCCTTAGTTGAGAAACTGTGGAGGCGCACGATCACGTCCCGCTTGCGGTTAGGGTCTTCTGAGCGCGGACCCAGTGCCCTGTGAGCCCTGTCTATTTCCATGTCCCGGGGGTCGAGATCAGGGGAGATAGCGAGGAAAAAGTCCTGCAGGTAAGCCCTGAGCTGGGAGGGCATTATCGCCTCGGGGATACCGCGGATCCGCAGGTTCTGCCTGCGGTCCCGGTTCTCTTGGTCCTCCAGACCGTCCCGGAGGGAGTGAATCTCATGTCCCAGGCGAATTATCTCGTCGTCAGCCTCTGACTGATGTTGGAGGGCTTCATCAAGCCTAGCTTCCAGGGTTGTGGTTCGTTCTTGCAGGCCCTGAATGTCATGCTTTATCTCAGCCACTGCCTCTTTAATATTCGCCTCCAATGATCTTTGGAGCTTAGCATGTAGCTCCTCGAGAAACTGCTTTGTGATTCTTGCGTCTGGTGATGGAGGGGTCTCAGCGGGGCTCGCCGGGCTAGTGAGGCCTTGTGTGCCTCGTGCACTGGATGTCTGGGGGCCATCTTGCCTCCTGCCTCCCGTCTCAGCAGATTGTTTAGCGGGGGTAAAGAACCTTCCAACCCCTTGGGGCTGTTGATTTTTTCCCCTATTTGCCATCCCTGCGGTTTCAGAGAGAGATTCTGTGCTTTTTGGGGTGTTTTTGGCCGGGTTAGAAGGTATAAAATTGGTAATTATACAGAGGGGTCTCCAGAGCTCTCCCTTTACCCGTCTGTCCTGGATGACGTCATAGACACGCCTCTCTTGGAACTTTTTTGACGTGCATCTATCATGGCTCAGGAGGTTCCTCACAGTTGCCTCTTTATGCCCGCAGAAGAAAGATGCTAGTCTACAATGCCCTGGCTTGGACCGGAGCACGAAGCGGGACTCCACAGTGGATCTGAGCTTGGTGACACGCTCATTTTACATTTATATCTTGTAAGGGCATTACTTGGTCATTTACTTACCAGCTATTAAAAGATTAGTGCACTGTAGGACTTTTTTGTTTTTTTCTATTAGATATTAATATTATAAGCATGTTGTTTTTGGTTTCTTGCCACCTCTCTCTTACAAGAACCTGATATGTTTAATAAGGCATATATGCTGTAGACGAAAAATGAGCACACAGAGACTAAAGAGGTAATTAGGATTAGTGGTCAAAAACAACCCAAATCGCCGCATCGGACTACAGTATATAGAATAAGGCCCAATTTATAATTTAAAGTGGCAGTCCTTCCTCGGATCAAAGTGAACAAATTACTCTGACATCTTCAATAGGTTAATTGCTGGTGGTCTGCACAATTAGACAAGCTGTTTTTTGAATTATGAAAGCTATTTGTGTCGTGTTAAAAAAAAAAATATTGAAAAATGATCTACAGTAATTATACCTTATATTTTCTTTAATGCATCAAGTTCCATACATTTAAAGAAGCAATCCCGCCTAAATTTATATGGATTATTTGAAACCGGGGGTGTGCCGGAGCTGAACCGTGTTACTTTCAGCTACGGGTCTCCCAGGTTCCAGAGATAATTACCATTTTAGGTGCCGGATCTCCCTCATGGGGAAAACAACACGGCCACCGTTACCGTTCAATAAGAATCGGCAACCAATGAAGATACATTGGATAGCAATACTTACAATCTTATACCAACAAGGCACTGCACATTTTCTAGGTGGAATTAAAACCTTTATAGCTCTCTTATAACATTCGTTGGATTTCAAAAAGGCTAGCATACTAGAAGTGCTTGTGACGTTCAATAAACATCACGCCTTTTTTGCTAATTTCTATGGGAGAGCGCAATCCAAATCAAAAGCATATGACTTCATTTAATTGTACTAATGACCATGTGATTGCCACACTTGGCATCACGCAGATCTTCTGGCGGAATGTTTGGGGCACTCTGGTGGCGCAGACGTTGCCATACCAAAACAATTGGAACATATGGTCCATCATTAAAAGCTTATGCTTGGGGAAATATTATGGCATGCTGACTCCCATGTGTGTTACTGGTATCGGGCAACCTTTGATCACGTCATCACACTACATACAATGCGGCTTACACATTATTACACTTTTTTATCCTAGTAAACATTTCCTAAATTGTCCCATGGTGATTTCCTTATCTCACCGAAGAACAGTTTTTATAGCTTCATTAACTTACCTGAAATATTAACCCAATTTATGACAAGGAACCTCTAATAGGGACAAAGGGTGTGAATATAGGAAGCAATTAAAGGTTATAAAGTGACTTGCGCAAAGTCACAAGGAGTCGACACTGGGATTTGAACCAGGCTCCACGGCTTCAAAGTCGCTGTCGTTGTTTTCAGAGTCGGAGCCTTTACGCACCGAGGCACTTCAGTAATTACATTCAATAATAAAGTTATCTGTCGAGCAGTATATTCAAATGAAAGCCTCAGCAAGTTCAGGTTTAAAAGAAAGGAAAAAAAATCAAACCTAAAAATGTAAAAACCAGGACTCGGTGGACCCAGAACTATGTGAAAACTATACACAAAGACTTTTAAAAGTAACGCCCCATTTCTTTTGTTTTGCAGATGGAAGAGAAGAGGAGGAAATTCTCAATAAGCAGCGATGACTCTGACACCATTGACAGTAAGATATTTTCAGTACTAGCTTCTGGAGACATTAGAAAGCAGTTCAGCTTCAGCATGGAATGCACTGGGATAATTGTCTGCATTGACTACAGTGTGCTGTACATAGGCTGTGAAAGACACATGCTTTCCAGGAATCGGTTCATAATACATATCCCTGACAGAAGCTCTATCTTGGATTAACGAGTGAGATGAGTGAGCAGAAATGTATCAGTGCAAAAACAAATGCTCTTTCGGCTTATTGCACTTTGCATTCTGTGGTTGCTGCTTCATCAGATGTAAGCATCTTGTTAATCCAATTGCTAGCGGTTATAAACCCAGGTCATTTCAGAGAGAGTGGATAAACTGTTGAGCTACGTAAGGCCCATTATGAATTAGCATCTAGATGGAATGGCCCCATGGGTAGAGTTGTATTTAGATATTTTTAGCTACTCACCATGGCATCTTTTCAATAGGCAGTGAAGCCTTCTTCCACTTGCTCAGGAAGATTTTAAGCTATGTTCATTACTATGGGACTGAAATCTTTCCGATCGCTTCACTTCATATTGAATAGAGGCCCCTTAAACTTGTATGTATGTATGTCTTTATTTATATAGCGCCATTAATGTACATAGCGCTTCACAGTGGTAATACACATGACAATCATATAAATAACAAATAATACAAATAACAGATCATGTGGGAATAAGTGCTACAGACATAAAAGTAACATTTCGGAAGAGGAGTCCCTGCTCCGAAGAGCTTACAATCTAATTGGTAGGTAGGAAGAATGTACAGAGACAGTAGGAGGGCATTCTGGTAAGTGCATCTGCAGGGGGCTAAGCTTTATGTATCATTTGTATATTATTAGCCACTGTGCTACTCATGCTTCTTTAAGCAAGTGTGTCTTAAGGTGGGTCTTAAAGGTGGATAGAGAGGGTGCTAGTCGGGTATTGAGGGGAAGGGCATTCCAGAGGTGTGGGGCAGTCCGTGAGAGGTTTAAGACGGGAGAGGGCTTTAGATACAAAGGGGGTAGAGAGAAGACATTCTTGAGCACGCAAGAGTCGGGATGGTGCATAACGAGTAATTAGGGATGAGATGTAAGGAGGGGCAGAAGAATGTAAAGCTTTAAAAGTGAGGAGGAGAATTGAGTGTGAGATGCGGGATTTGATAGGAAGTCAGGAGAGGGATTTCAGCAGGGGAGACGCTGAGACAGATTTAGGAAAAAGTAGAGTGATTCTGGCAGCAGCGTTTACAATAGATTGTAGGGGAGACAGGTGAGAGGCAGGAAGGCCGGACAGCAGGATGTTACAGTAATCGAGACGGGTATGAGAATGAGGGCCCGAGTCAAAGTTTTAGCAGTCGAGCAACAGAGGAACGGGCGTATCTTTGTGATATTGCGGAGGAAAAAGCATCAGGTTTTAGAAAGTTTTGAATGTGAAAAAGGAGTCGCGTGTGACCCCTAGACAGCGTGCTTGGGCTACTGGGTGAATGATGGTACTTCCAACAGTAATGTGGAAGGAGGTAGTAGGGCCAGGTTTGTGAGGAAGTATGAGGAGCTCTGTTTTTGCCATGCTAAGTTTAAGTCGGCAAAGGGTCATCCAGGATGTTATCGCAGAGAGACATTCAGAAACTTTGGTCTGTACAGCAGGATTAATGTCGGGTTGAAAAGTAAATTTGTATCGTCAGCATAGAGGTGATATTTAAACCCAAGAGATGTGATTACGTCACCTAGAGAAAGTGTGTACAGAGAAAAGCGAAGAGGTCCCAGGACAGAGCCCTGTGGTACCCCCACAAACTTATGACTGTTTTTTTCCTTTTAAATAATATCTCTCTATGGCTCTTATTCAGTACACTGTGAAGCCCCTTCCCTGCACACATGAAAATAATAGAAGTATTTTAGGACATTGCAACAATTTGTCGAAGACAAAGATGTAGCAAGTTGAACACTGACAATTGCCTCATCACTGTTTCCAGCAAATTGTAGTAATGTATTTTTGTAACATTCTTTTTCTAATTAGATTTAATGTGCAGCGTGTACATTACGGCTCCAGCTGTTCATGTACAGTTGTGGGGTTAAGGATTCCTGCTGTGAACCTGCTGGTACCATCTTTACTATTTTATTTCTATCGACTGAATGCAGACATCCAACCTCTCTTTACCTGTTGTGTTATATTTCAAAGGAAGTTCTACATTCATTGAGGAGGAGTCTGTAGGAAAATTGCTTGTTAAAACAATTGGTTATCTTTACCAAATAGGTCGGCTAGTGCTAAAACACCCATTTGTGCTGTAGACCTATTATTGATGTAACAGGTTTTCTCCCAACCTCTGGGAGATCACGCTATTATAGGGTGTCATGTGCTGGTTACCAAAAATGGGGGTTTCCCTACGAGGGATGACCGGGGCTCAAGGGAATGGGATACACTGGAGATATAAAAAAAAACTTTATGAGGCACTGATGAGAATCCTTCAGTAGTAGATATCAAGATTTCTTCAAAGACCTGGCCCATAGCAAGTATATGAGACATAAGCTTTGTAAATCTTGTGGAGGATAGCACTGGACTAGACTCTCAAACTGTCTAGAGAAGGGGTGAGTCATATGTCTCCCAGTTCATTGAGAGACCTCCAATATATTCAAGAATCTCCAATATAGATGAGATTGTACTCACAATAGGTGGCATGTAGTGTCCATAAACTTCAAACTTGCAGGACATCGATCCAGTCGTGCGTCATGCAGGATAAGTAGGCAGAGAAAAAATTATAGCACCGCGAACAAATACCAGTAACAGGGTGAACTAAAAAATAAACGATTTAATCACAGATGGAAGATCACACTGATATGCTTCACTCAAAAGAGCTTTATCAAAGCGTTTGTTACTGGCTGGTTCATAGAAGCGCTGAGTTTCCGCTGTTAGTGGGGAAGACAGGACAGGCTTTTGGGGTGATGGATGGTTCTTTCTCACTGGCGCGGCGCCTCCATCTCTTGCAGGCTCCAATTGTACCGAAGGCAATCCCTGCAGGAGAACTTTCTTCTGTTGCTCCCCCTGATTTATTGTACTCTCAGGCAGGAGTATATTATAAAACAGTAACACTTTATTGTCCATCAGCACATAGCACACAGCATACAACTGGTACAACTCTCTTATTTTGTCCCTTCTCCGGATGGTCTCTGGAATCAACCCAAGAGGCTTGAGGCTTCCAGGGTCTATCCTGATCTCTTCCCTCACCCCCTGATGGGATGAGGGGTAGTTGTCCCACTCCACTAGGGGAGAGGATGGAGGTGATCAGAGCCCTGATTCCACACTCCTTGGAACTCTCTCTCAGGGGAGAGAACACGGACTACATTTGGATGTTTAGCCCCTTAAGTACCATGGGGGAGGGTCCAAGGTCTGAGCCCCTGATTGGGCAGTGCACAGGCCAAAGACGGCCCCCCTGTCACTCAAGGGAGCTGCTTACTGCAGGGGAAAACCCGGATTAACCCTAGCACTGCCTGCGCTGGTACCAGGGCTTATGTATTAGGTAGGGCAGATTAGTAGTATAAAAGAACACATGGCTAACATTGAATTACTCTGAATTACTACTAGAACAAGAATTGTAAACTTAGCCACTTGTATGAAGTGTCAAACACTGAATGGAATGTTTTGGTACAATAGCTCTTGCTTCACACACTCCCTCTATGTGCAAATTCACATAAACTTCAGAAACATTAGTGTTGAGGTATCCTGTTTACATTATACATTTAGCTATATTATAGTTGCAGTAATGTGAAAGTTCACTGCCATGTAACACTTAATAAAAACAGATTGAGTACATAAGACATCCTCTTTAGAAAGCCACAATTATCATTACCTATTTAACGTTTTACTAACTAATGTACAGCGCTCTGGATAAGGGCGCGCTATAAATGTTGTTATAAATAAATAAATCCCTCACTCCCCCAGCCCCCTGTGCCGACTCTCGATTCCAATCATTTGCCTTACTCGCTCCCCTCCACTGCAACAAGCTCCCCTACCACATCCAATCTGCCCCATCCCTGACTAGCTTCATAAGGCAACTCAAAACTCATCTATTTTCCATCACATTCCATGATCCCCCATTAACCTCCTTTCCAATCCCCACCCTCACCCCATACTACTCAATGCCCATGATCTCCCCTACCCTCACTCCTTCCTAAACCTTCCTTAATCCTCGCCAAAACCCTCCAAAGTCACCCACCTCATAGATCCAATTGACATCACTGTCCCCACTGTCAAACCCATCACCATGCCACCAACCAGATTAAATACAGAGACCTTACTCCAACCCCTGTTCACCAACCAAGCAAGCTCTTAAATGCTCCTAACCCATAGTCTGGTTAATAGTGTCGTCGTCCCCCCCCCCCCCTGCCCACCAACCAAACAAGTTTTACTAACTAATGTACAGCGCCCTGGATAAGGGCGCTATATAATGTTGTCAATAAATAAAGAAATGCCAGTTGATATTGTATTACCTGGTCTTGCCCCTATGTTAAACCATAGAAATAAATATCAGGAACGTCCTACTCCAGCGTAAGGGTTTTCTTACACAAATCCTGTGTTAAAGTGCTTTCCTAAGTGTGAATTGTTGAACTCTCTGTATTTTGTATTCAAGACTACCACCTTACATACTGTACCTCACCTCAAATCAGTAGCATAAGCAGTAGCATAAGCAGCTGTAATTACTGAAGGTGCACACAGACTAGAGTTTCATTTTTGGATGACAGCAGAAAAGAGACTTTACACTTATAGATGTATTTTGTAGTTTGAGATTGCAGTACTGTTTTAATATCAGGAAAATCCTTGTGATTATAGGGCTCGTACGCCTGTGATTTTAGGATTTGAATTATCCTTGTTATGTTAAGGGTAATGTTTCCCTGATGCAGTCACAGCCATGGTTATGGCACCTTTTAACGTGTTAGTGTTGCGTTAATGGGTGCAATAATGTTGGCTACATCTGTACCGGTACATTATGATCATTTCTATTTTTGTTCACTTAAGGTCCTATAACATCATGGTCAAGATGCTCCAAAGTCCCAACGACCAAAACTACATGGACTCGACAGAAGGTGAAGAAACCCTCAGAGGTTAGATATGTTTCTTTCTTTGGGTTATAACTGTGAGATTCGTTTAGTTCACATCCTGTGTTGAATGCTCCTCGCAGCCACTAAAAGTAGATTGACTGTGGGGAGCTGCAAATGGTCACAGCTGCATTTTTGGCATCATTAAGGTGCCTTCTTCAATGTAAGGGAATAGTCCCATGATGCCGGGGCGTATAATTCTTCGTAGTTTCCTTGATATAAATGGGCATTCTTATGATGTTTGGGGCAGCCGAAGATATCACAAAGGAATTGTTCTTCAGAGGACTGAGGTTATAAGCCTTGGGAGGCAGGAAGAAAAATTGGCTTCTGGGCAAAATAAGGGACGGACTCCAGTCTAATGTGCTTCACGAAATGAATAGGGTTCATGCATTCATTGATCTATTAAACTGTAAACTTTACTGATGACAGATTGTATTTGTATATTTTATTCTGAATTCATTCATGCATTTTTCTGAAGTATTTTATTCATGCGTATATTAAATAATTCCTGGTCGAGACTTCTTACTATTTATTCAATCAATCGTTCATGTATTTGTTAATTCAGTGCAGCTTTCAGTTCACTCTTCTTACTCAAACTTTCATTGGCTCATTAATTCATCCATTGAAGGTTTAAAGATTTCCTTTCATTCATTCATGTTTTCTCGTAGTAAAGCTTTCATTGATTGATTTGTCATTAATTTGTCCATTCACCTAGTGTAGCTATCCATTTATTTATTCTCGTTCCTTCTCTCATCTTGTTTATTTTTTTATACATTCATTTTTTCATTCAACCACCGAAATACATGGGTTGTATGGGATTTTCAAAACGTGTTTTGTTTTGGAGATATAAAAAACTAAACTTCATCCAGTCCTATGTAAATTTCTTCCAGCGGAACCCTAGAATTAATTCTCGTCAACCTAACACCATGTCTTAATATTTACATCCATTTGTGTTTTGCTGACTCTGGTCCACAACAGTCCTGTATTCCTAGGGACAGTGGGTGACTTCAGAACCAGGACTGGTCTAGACTATCATAAGTATATGAAGGCAGGTTGGCAAAGCTGAGAATCCACATTATGCGCGCGTTCCAACTTTTTTTTTGCTCTCTATTGGAACAAAAAGAATGGGGAGGATATAAGGAGTAGACAACACACAATGTGAGTATAAGAATTAAATATGTCTAAGTGGTGCAACGAGAACAAGAAGGGGCCCTCAACCCTCCCAAATAATCATGAACAAAACATTCCCAGCACTCAAAAATAGAATGGTTATCACATCCCCCTTATCATCACACCCACGTCTACTATTGTGTATACGCTCATGTTAAGACACACTTACATATTAAAGCTCTATATTTGCAGATTTTTGGTTTATTCTATTTTTGAGTGCTGGGAACTACTGTTTTGTTCAAAAAGAATGGGGAGTACTCATGTGGTGAAATCAGTCGTACCTTGTATAGAAAATAAGAATCTTTTCCGTGCAACAGAACCATTTTCAACCAGGAAAGGAAAAACTCCTTACGCAAAACCACCAGAAGCAACAACACCATAATTTTGTCAGGGTAAACGTCATGATATCTATTGGAATGTTGAAAGAAATGTAATATCAATAATCTTACCCTGACACAAGTGAATACCCTGCTGTTCTCTGTTTAATTTGGATGCATAACCTCAGCACATTATCCAGTGGCCAGTGAGCTAAGGTCCACAATTTTATATATCGGTTTTGCTGAAACATTTTATTGTAAAATGTTAGTCTGTCAACATTTCTAAAACTCCTAAGGAAGCAAACAGTAGTGCATTGTAGTTTAAAATAGACATTATTTATCAAGTGTAACTATGTAAGTGGCTTCTTTACAAAAACTCATCACTCTTAAAGGGAACGTTTAACTTTTTTATTTCCTATGAAAAGCAAGTTTGTATTCCCTCCAGGTCTTGTGTATTCTAATCCTAACTGATCCGTGCTGTTCTTTACTAAGATCTGTTTGACCAGTTGAGGCCATTCCTAAGAGGTGAGGGAGTGGAGGGCATCAAAATATATAAGAAAGAAACAGAAATAGACCATACAGTAGTATTGTCAGAGTGGGTGGAAATGTACATATACTAAACCTCCAACTGTTATAATCACATCCTGGTGAGTGTAACTACGCGTATCACAAACTGTGGCAAGTAGGTGAGATGATGTGGATTACCTCGAAAGAAAAGAGGAGAACATCATCACTCAAAAATATATGTATAAAACTTTATAATGAGGAAACACACAAGCCTCACAAATGCACACTCACATTTAGGCTGTTATTTTAAGCATGTAACAGTAAAAACAGAATCTCTGAAGTGCCGATCTCATCGCTTCCGCGACACTGAAGGGATCAGCTGTTAGATGTCGGCTGGAGTTGCTTCCGGTATCGGCCGCCCAGAAACATCGTAAATTCCTTTCCCCAATCGGGTGCTTCCTCTCACGCACTCTACGCGTTTCGCTTAGGCAAAAGCTTCATCACCTCTTTGGAATTGCTACATCGGAGAAACTGGAGAACTGTTTTTTCTTAAAAGTTTGAGTGAAGGACTCAATATTTTCACATTATCTGCACTTATAGTTGCACAAGTTTCAGTCACTTCCACTTTCCACCATTGTGTGGGATTAGTGGTTTATAAAAAGATCACATTGACACTTATGGTCTTATTTTTACATATGTTGTTTGATTGAAGTGCACATTATTGTATTAAGCACATAACTGTTTGAGAGCACCACTCCTGTTATCTACACCCCAATCCTGACCAGTTGTGACATCAGAATTATTTGACATAAAATAAGAAAGAAAGAAAATGTGAATTGCCAATTTACTTTGTGTATATATGAGTTTACTGTCTGTCTTATAACACAAAAGACTAAATGAAGATTTAAAAAAACTCTAGATCAGAGGTTCCCAATTCCAGTCTTCAAGAACCCCCAACAAGTCAGGTTTAAAGGATATCCCTGCTTCAGCACAGGTGGTTCAGTCAAAATGATTGAGACTCCTGTGCTGAAGCAGGGATATCTGACTTGTTGGGGGTTCTTGAGGACTGGAGTTGGGAATCACTGATCTTGCATTATAATACTATTACTATTATTATATTGCATTATATGACTTCACTGAGTAGGAATGGAAGAGGCAATCCATTAGCAGCCACTAAAACAATATCACATGTTATAGATCAATGGCTCAGAAGTGTAAGGCCTCGGTCCCGCTGCGCTCGTTGGCGCGGGCGGCGGGTCGCGAGTTCCCCACCAGCAGGGGAATCCTCGCGAGCCGGTCCCGGTCCCCCCTGGCTGCACAGCTGACTACACGCTGTAGCGCGTCAGCCGCTGGAGACACCAGAGAATGGTGTTTCCTAGCGTTGACGCGTGACGTGTGTGGCTGTGAGCCAATGGGGAGGGGAGGCTTCGGGAGGAGGAGAGGCTTCGGGGAGCGGGGAGGAGTGTGGAGTGAAAGCAGGTGAGTGCCTTTCTCTGTGTGTGTGTCTGAGTGCGTGCCTGTCTGTGTGTGTATGTGTCTGAGTGCGTGAGTGCCTGTCTGTGTGTGTGTGTGTGTGTGTGTGCCCGAGTGCGTGAGTGCCTGCCTCTGTCTGTGTGTGTGTATGAGTGCGTGAGTGCCTGCCTGTGTGTGCGCGCGTGTGTGTGTATGAGTGCGTGAGTGCCTGCCTCTGTCTGTGTGTGTGCCCGAGTGCGTGAGTGCCTGCCTCTGTCTGTGTGTGTGTGTGTGTGTGTGTGTGTGTATGAGTGCGTGAGTGCCTGCCTGTGTGTGCGTGTGCGCGTGTATGAATGAGTGCCTGCGTGTGTGTGTTTAAACTTACCTTCCAGCTCCAGCCCGAGTCCGTGGAGGGAGGGGGGGGAGAGTAGCGGGTCCCTCCGCTCAAGCCACGCCCCCCTCCCTGTCAAACCGCCCACCTCCCGATCAAACCTCCCACCTCCCGATCAAACCTCCCACCTCCCGCCCACCTCCCGCTCCCTACAGACCGCAGATCGCGGTCTGTGTATCTCAGCGCACCGCCTGTCAGCAGCGCAGGTGCGCTGACTCTGGGAGCGGGGCCTTAGCCTAAGGTGTGTGGAAGCATTGTAATAAAATTACTAAATAACAGGTTGTAAATCTTAATCCTAATGCAATTTAAAGGGTAAGTCCCATGGGGCACAAAGATGGCCAGAAAACATTTTGTTAAAAAGCTTTACAATGTATTTGGCTTTTTTAAACAAACGTAATCACACTTGGAGGAAACATTTGACATTTGTGGTTACTTTGCAAAGAAAAACTCAATCAGTGGCTCAGTAATTTTGACTGAACGGCGTGAAAGCTGCAGGTCAAGCAATATCTTACATGTGTGGGTTTTTAAAAATAAAAATAAATCAGTTCTGTACTATGAAAAAATACTTGTAGCATTTAAAAAAAAATTCTAATGTAACACGCATTTTTGTTTCTGTAGCAACCATTTACAAAGTCACATGTATGTATGTCTTTATTTATATAGCGCCATTAATGTACATACTGTAGCCCTTCACAGTAGTAATAGACGTGACAATCATATAGATAACAAATAATACAAATAACAGATCATCGGAATAAGTGCTTCAGACATAAAGCTAACATTTCGGAAGTGAAGTCCCTGCTCCGAGGAGCTTACAATCTAATTAGTAGGTAGGAAGAATGTACAGAGACAGTAGGAGGGCATTCTGGTAAGTGTGTCTGCAGGGGGCCAAGCTTTATGTATCATGGGTATTATATTAGCCACGGTCCTACTCATATGCTTCTTTAAGCAAGTGTGTCTTAATGTGGGTCTTAAAGGTGGATAGAGAGGGTGCTAGTTGAGTATTGAGGGGAAGGGCATTCCAGAGGTGTGGGGCAGTCAGTGAGAGAGGTTTAAGGCAGGAAAGGGTTTTAGATACAAAGGGGGTAGAGAGAAGACATCCTTGAGCAGAACGCAAGAGTCAGGATGGTACATAGCGAGAAATTAGGGCTGAGATGTAGGGAGGGGCAGAAGAGTGTAAAGCTTTAAAAGTGAGGAGGAGAATTGAGTGCGAGATGCGTGATTTCATAGGAAGCCAGGAGAGTGATTTCAGCAGGCGTGACACTAAGACAGATTTAGGAAAGAGTAGAGTGATTCTGGTAGTAGCGTTTAGGATAGATTGCAGGGGAGACAGGTGAGAGGCAGGAATTCCGGACAGCAGGAGGTTACAGTAATCAAGACGGGAGAGAATGAGGGCCTGTGTCAGAGTTTTAGCAGTCGAGCAACATAGGAAAGGGCGTATCTTTATAATATTGCAGACGAAAAAGCGACAGGTTTTAGATACGTTTTGAATGTGAGAGAAGAATGTGAGAGAGGTCGAGTGTAACCCCTAGGCAGCATGCTTGGGCTACTGGGTGAATGATAGTACTTCCAACAGTAATGTGGAAGGAGGTAGTAGGGCTAGGTTTGGGAGGAAGTATGAGGAGCTCTGTTTTTGTCATGTTAAGTCGGCGGAGGGCCATCCAGGATGATATCGCAGAGAGACATTCAGAAACTTTGGTCTGCACAGCAGATATAAGGTTAGGGTTGAAAAGTACATTTGTGTGTCGTCAGCATAGAGGTGATATTTAAGCCCAAGAGATGTGATTAGGTCATCTAGAGAAAGTGTGTACAGAGAAAAGAGAAGAAGTCCCAGGACAGAGCCCTGTGGTACCCCCAAAGAGAGATCGATAGAGGAGGAGGTGTTAGCTGAAGAGACACTGAAAGTACGATGGGAGAGGTAAGAGGAGATCCAGGATAGAGCTTTGTTACGAATACCAAGAGTATGGGGAATGTGAAGGAGAAGAGGGTGGTCCATCGTGTCAAATGCTGCATAGACGTGGAGTAACATGAGCAGAGTGTAAAAACTTCTGTCTTTAGCAGCATGGAGGTCATTAGTAATTTTAGTGAGGGCTGTTTCAGTCGTGTGAGCAGTGCGGAAGCCAGATTGTAGAGGGTCTAGGAGGGAATAGATGTTGAGAAAGTGGAGCAAGCGAGAGAATTCAAGACGTTCAAGGAGTTTAGAGGCAAAAGGCAGGAGGGAGACAGGTCGATAGTTAGAAAGACAGGTAGGGTCATCCCTTCCTCTTCTGAGACAGGTTCTGGCACACCCCTTTTGCCTAATCTCTAGCAGTGGACCAATTGTATCTAGTGTCTGCCTGGTCACATGATCTTCCCCACAGAACTTTGCATCTTGGGTACTCTTCTGCAGCACTAACAGTGATTTAGTGAACCACGAGCCGAATCAGAGCCGATTGCAGGAGAACAGATCGATCTGTAACTTAGCAAATCACTTGTCAGATGCAGATTGTATTGATGCATATATTGAATGAAAATAAATAAAACGGCAGCTTGAACTGCTGCTGGAAAGGAACACCGAGCGCTGTCAAAATATGTGACAAACAACAACAAGTCTTAAAAAGCCAATACAGTGCTGTTTATGGTGAATTAAGTGATAAAGTATAGTTGGTGATAGAGATGCAGCAACGAGTATTAGAACTCTGCCTGGGTAGATTCTGGGGCAGTCTCACAGTAAATGCCTCAACATTGCTGACACATTGCCTCAACATTTCTGTGAGATTCTTAATGGCCCATAGGATTAACCCAGCAGGGAGTCCCTGCAGTCCCATTCAAACTGAATGGGCCTGCTGGGAACCCTGCTGTGTTAATCCGATGGGCCATTAAGAATTTTACAAAAATGTTGAGGCATTTACTGTGAGACTGCCCCAGAATCTCCCAGGAATTTCTCAGGTAAGTGTTCTAATACTGGTGGCTGCATCAGTAACTAGCAAAAACGTGATGATTCGTGTAAATATAAAAAGAAATGTGATATGCTTGAATGCTGTTTTCTCTCGTAATGAAACGCAGAATCATACAAAATGAAAAAGAAAGGAGAAGACACACAGTGCAATATTGCTTTAGAAAAACCGGGTAGTGTGATTATAGGTAATCTAAAGTTGCCACAACTCACACGGCCCCAGATAAAAGCAGGGAGAGTGTAATATCCTGGAATTGCTCCAATGTGGTGTATGGCTTGATACCCTTCAGACCGTAGAGATGGGTAAGATCCTCCCTGACCCTCCCGGAGATGCCAAAGTGTTGAAATGAACACAGAGGATGGAAGGCTTCCGCCCCGAGCGATGCCGCATCCTCCGAAAAGGAATCGCAGCTGTTTTGTCTGCTTCCGGAACCGGCTTCTGTTCAGCCTCGTCTTCCAACTAGCGAGCTCTTGCAACAGGATGTCTGGCGGCTGCTGCCTCATCACTCTGTACTGCAATCACTCACGGCTCTGTGCGTTTCGCTTCCTCTTCGTCAGGAACCATATATATTAGTTCCCGGTATAAGAAAGGTTTGGAGTGCATAGGCCACCCAGGATATACCATCGTTACTAGAACCTCTAGAACCTCAGGATTTTCCTGTTATAAACTTTAATAGGTGGGTTACATATTGTCGAGTCAATTAATAGTTAACAGTGGTTGAGGCAAGAAAAGATGAGGATGGACTACTGTATGTTGTCTTTTAAGTATGATTATGAATGTGAGCAGATTAGGAGGTAAATGTGACTCTAAGGCAGCATGCTTATGGAACAGGATACATGGTTATGCCAATATACTTTATGGTCACCAATGAAGGATTTTAGTAGAGTGACTGACAGTTGTATAATGGAAATGTAATGTGCAACAGGTGGCATTGCTGGGCCAAAAATTATTGTTATTGCTGTGGAAGTAATTACTGGGAATGTGAAATACTATAGGAAATAGTTTGAATTAGTCACAGTTCCTGATGAGAGCAAAGGATATTGCTTAGTATTCGGACGCACTGAAACTAATTAATTCAATTAGTCAACACAGTAAAATGATTACAGTACGACTTGTGATAATATTGTTTGGTAAAATGTGTCACTTTTATCTCTTTATTTATCTCTTTATTTCCAGTTCTAAAATTCCACAAATACTAAGAGAATTATTTTTTGTTTGTTTAAACCTACCACTTTATTTTCTCAAAGTTCAGCTTTTGGGATGTAGTTAAAGTAGTACCACTACTTTAAGAGGAAAAAAAAATCTTAATGCGCTTTTACTAAAGTTTTTAGTAGAATTTTATGGCCTAGAACCAGTAAGCTCTGTTTAATCAGGGCAGATAACGAGACCTAAAACCGTAATGGATGTTCTTTTCCCTGAGTTTAAACCTTGCTCACAAGGTAACTATTTGCTCATTAGCATAGAGTAACGTCACATTGTATGCCTTTATTTATATAGCACCATTAATGTACATAGCGCTTCATTATTCATTACATTATTTTAAGATAACGCTTTGTTATCTTTATATTTATGTCTTGACGTTTGTGACGGCCTAAAGCCCTGTCTAAATAGGGCTCCATATAGGAAGCCTGTATCTGACTCATGAGTCCAGCAGGGAGCTGGTTAATTGCAGCTAGAGACAATTAGCCAGTCTCCCCCCAGCTCATCAGTCAGGTAGAAAAGCCTCCTTGCTTAAACTGCAGGAGAGATCTCTTGAGCACAGAGGGACGTTGTTGCCAAAAGAGATTCACAGGAACAGTGTCCTTGAGCACAGGACTCTGCTGCCAGCAGGATCCCCAGAAACTAGACCCTCTGTTCCAGGGTGCCGCGGACCCTGGAACCCGACAGAGGGTGGCCCCCAACAAACCCAAACCCGGAGTCTGACATAAACTGCCCCTGCTTAAAGGTATCTCATTGGACTTTGGGGTCAGAGGTTGGCAAGAGGCCTATCCTCCCAGCCCTGCAGAGAGGGACTTGGAAGTGATTTAGCCCTTACAAAGGGATACGCTATTGGTTTATTTGGTTGCTTTCTTAAAAATGTATTGTCGGAAGCTACGGGCTTAATAAAAGCCATGGTTTATTACTACAATAAACATAGACATACATACACGATCATGTATGTTTGTCTATGTTTATTGTAGTTTGTTTTGAATGGCACCTTAAGCACTTAGCACATGAGCACCTTAATTACCTAGATTGGAGGGTACAGTGTGGGACTGTAGGGTATATCTTACAGTCCTTTGCAACCTGTGATTACACCCCCTGACGAAGAGTAGTGAACTTGAAACGTGTAGAGGTGATTCTGGTTACTTTGGTACCACGTGGGGCGCTGTGAAGTCAGACAGCAGTTGTTTGGAGCTCGGCAGCCACCATACGTACTCTGTACAGCAGTTCCTTCTGTGGTGTTGGCGTGCCGGGACATTTATCATCCAGCGGGACTGCTTGTTTTTTCATCTGACGGGTTGGCGGGCAGGGATATCGTGGACAGCGTGGTACCATCTTATTATTTGTAATGTAAGTGAATGTATTGTTTGTAATTTACATAAAGTGGTATTTAAAAAATTACAACCCCCTTTTTTATCTTTTATATATGTATGTCGTATGATAAATAGGCATTACACTGGCGACACACTTTATTCGAGCTCGGCTAGTCCCACAAATTCGGGTATACCCGGGTGTATTGAGGTTTGTGACTGTTTTCTGCCCGAGTGCATTGAGGTATTTTTCAGGCAGGGATTGAAGCATTTTATTCCTGCTGGCTGCAATACTGCACAGTATATATATATATACTGCATTACAATTCATGAATTTATGCCATCTGGTAGACACGCTAAGCATTGCAGCCTATTAAATCCTAATCATTATCATTTAACAGATCAGCCGCCCGTCAGCCAGGCATGAACCCAGGCTGGGAAGGCAAACGCAACGGGGCTTGTCAGAGGTGAGGAGCGGTGCATTCCAGGTATCTGCCAGGTACATACTGGGCATTTGCTCGAATAAAGTGTGTCGGTGCAGTTAACTTGGTGAATGTGCGCCTAAAGAATTGTGTCACTGGTTTAGCGCCTCCACTCCAACATTACACTAAGATTGTCGGAATTATATTAAGTATGTTAACATATCACCATTAAGTTCCTTTATTTTGAATGCCTGTTTTTCTTGTTTTCTGTTACTAACCAGAATTCATGTTTTGTCCCATTAATTCTGAAATGCTGACGGATACCTTTCAGGTTTAATTGAGCGTAACCATTTAGAATGGCGGAAGGTTTGCAGCACCTGCAGAATCTGACTTCATGATTACTGCATGTGATCGCTTGTGCAACAATCACATGACCTGCCGTTTGACCTCTGAAACGGGAGAGGAAGGAGAAAGAGGGGGAAAAAAGTGATAGCCAAATGTTACAAAGGTGTTAACCTTCTGTTTTAACTTGTGATGTCCAATTGGTGTCAATATGGCATTCTAAAGGCTAGGAGCGATGGACTAAATGGTCATTTTGGTATTACATTGTGGTGTACAATGATTTGGAACACACATCAATACAGTATATCAGATTTCTTTGTGCCTTCTGTGTGTAGCTTGTTGCATGCAGTTTGGATAATAGTTATTTCAAGGTTTCACATTATATTCTTTGAATCTGCTTTTTGATGGCCTATTTTCATTTCCTGCCCATTTACTTAGTCTTTGACACTCACTGTCTTGTTGCTAGCTAAGAATTGCATTCCTGTGGCTTCACAGCTATGCCATGTGACCTCATATCTATGCCCCCAGTGGCTTCCTTTCTATAGCTGTATGTTAAGTGACAGTAGGGAATCAGTTATATGGAACACGAGGAATAGGGAAAGAGGAATTACACCATGCACACAAACAGTAGCATACTGTATATCCTCTGCATTTTTATTTCTCCCCACATTTTGTAGGTATGTGTTTATATAGCGCCGCCAATGTACGCAGTGCTTTACAGAATCAGCAAGACAGTGATAATATACAAAGTTTCACAAGTGCGTTAAACAGGAAGTTAAATAATGGGAATTAGGGAGTCCCTATCCTACAGAGCTTACAATCTTAATGTAATAGTGGGAGACTTACAGAAAACATTGCAAGGGGAGTAGAGAACATATTTAAGGGGGAAATTAAGTGCGTCGGGAGTGCACGGACCTCGCTGAAGAGGGAGATTTCAGTCGGGACCTGAAGATGGGGAGGGATGTGAATTTGCAAATTGTGAGGAGAACAGAGTTGCACAGGTAGGGGGCCAAAAGTGAGAGAGGTTTCAGATGTGCGAGTGCTGTTGAGACGAATGCAGCAGAGAGAAGGCTGCTTTCAGTAGAGAATAAGTAGTGGGAGATTAGAGCTCACAAGGAGGAGGTACACAAATGAGGTAGAGGAAAAATGAGGTAAGAGGAGGTAGAAAAATGTAGAGTTCTGAAGTAAAATAGTATGTATGGAAGGTACTTATCCATTTATGGTCGCTATTAGGTATCTGTTTTAAAAACACTCTAGGGCTACACTGTCGTCACAAACAGTTAGAATACACAGCTGACTGAGGTTGCACACTACGTTGGTGCACCTCACCACATAATGCTGCACAAACAGTAGGTACAATATACTGTGCTGCCTGAAAGATGTCCTCCAGGCTTCCTACTTGATAGACACGGCACCTCTGATATCTACGAGGCCCTCTGTTTAGTGCGGCTTTCACTCTAATTACCGCTCTGGTGACTGACACTTATACCATTTGTTATCCAGACAGTTAGTTAGACTGATTAATTTGCCGTCGCTCTGTTACTATACAGCCCTCCTGCCTGTTTTCTAAACAAACAAGCAGCCTCAAGGTACTGCATGCAGCCTGACATAGAGGCTGCAGAGATACTGTATCTTATATCTCCTACTGTATATAATTAAGCTACCTCCCAGCATTGTACAGTATACACCCTCACATAGAGGTTGTAGAGATATATTCTTTTATCTCTTGAAATGTACCTTTATGGACTACCTTAGATATATTCCGTCATACTATTTTTAACGTCCCCACCGTATTTTATTTGTTACTATTAAAGATTAATTTTATACTCTAATCTCAGTGCTTACCAGCTACTATTATGGGACTTTTTCCATTATTCATTACAACTATGTATCCATGTTACACCATAGTTGGTATCTCCTATGGTACTTGTGTGCATAGTGCCATTTAGCTCTCCATTCAACCTCAACTAGAGATTATTTACATTTTTGTACATTTGGGTAACTGATTGCACAGCACAGGGGTCTCCCAACCCAGCTCTTCACCTCTGGAGAACTGTCTGGTTAGGACCCTGTTTGCTTAAACTTCTATCCCTAGTGCACCTACACCACTCTTACTCAGATTGAGCGGGTATCACCTCTCTCTCTTTTTGCAGAGTTTGATGGGGAGCAATTGAAAGGATTTCAGGAGGAGAGGGGCAGAGCCAGACCTTGAAGAGAGTGCGATAGTGTTTGCAGTGGCATGGTGAATAGATTGTAGACTAGAGCAGGGGTGTGCAAACTGGGGTGGAGGGGACGAGATTTTTCAGGGGGTGTGGGGGTGGGGGAGGGTTGCGGCGGTTGCAGAGTCTCCACGCTCTTCCCCAAGGCCTTTAAATGAAATGCTAGAGGATTATGTGAACGTGGCGTGAAATGACACTGCTGGGTCACATGATGTCACCTTGCCATGGCAACATGACGCCGGAGACATTGTAAGGAGGGGGTGCGAGCAGGGTGGGAGTACATACAAAATAAAATAAACACAAAGGTCAACTCCTGACAAAGCACGTTGTTGCGAAACGCGTTAAGGTCATGAGAGGTCGCTCAACGCGCTTCATAACTGGCTGGAGCAGGGAATCCGGGGAGTTCAGGTGGAGGTGTCATCGCTGCATGCGGGTGCAGTCCGGGCTGATCATCAACGCCAGCAAACTGTAACGTTCACTCGTGGCGAGTACCTATTCCCCTCAGTGTAGTTTTATGTTCAGTCATTACATTGCACTGTATTTAGGTGTTTATCTGTTAGACTGACTATACCTGTGACCATTACGTCTGTGCATGTGTACATTTGTGTTTATTTTATTTTGTATTTAGTATAAGGAGGGATTGGTTTCTCTATCTTAAAGAGAGGCCGCGACGCCTCCTAAGTGTTATACTTGATTATATGTGTGGTCATTTGACCTCTTATTAGATTGATTTTTATCTTCTAATTTTCATCAATTAGATTTTATTGTCACATTGTATTTGAGCAAATACACTAATCCCTGGTGCGCTTTGTGTTACTTTTGTCGTTTACCCCTGTATGAAGTTGTGACTGCCAGAGAGGAGAAGGTTGCAGTAGTCCTGTCGAGAGATAATGATACATGGGAGGTTTAGCGGAACGGGCGCATTCTGATATGTCCATAAAGACCGTCATGCCGGAGGTTGTGTAATCCATGTGTACAGACTATTTGATGTATTTGACACTGAAAGATTAAATACATTGTCACTGCTTTTCTAACAGTGGTTCAGAAATGCAGTCTTAAAGGAGAGATCACAGTGTGTTTTTTTTTCATTCATTTTTAATACGGGTTTGAAGCAGGGGTCTCAGTAGCTGAACCTCGTTAATTTCAGCTCCAGGAATCCCCTGCTTCCAGGGATATACCTCCAAAAGGGGGTCCCGGTATCTTCTGCAGTTAAAAGCCCCCGATCACATGGGCCAATAGGAAGCCGCAGCAAATGATGTCACGGCTTCCTATTTGTAACGCAGTGCTGCCCGCAGACCAGACCCGTCCCTTGAACTGAGGTGGGACGTAAGATACACGCACCCGCAGCAGAAAGGAGTGTGGTATTTGCGTGGCCAGGTCAGGAGACTATAGCGATAGTACTTGCCGGATCCGGAGAGTAGAAATGCCTTAGAGGTTGCCGTAGCCGAGTTCAGGGAGCCGGGAGGTCCGGGTGGTCGAGGTGCAAGCCGAGTTCAGGGGACGAGAGATGCAGCGTAGTCAGGAGGAAGCCGGGGTCGAGAGCCAGAGAGGGTAGTCAGACAAGCCGGATCAGAACCTGAGAAGCACTGTAACAGAGAGGGGTAAAGCACACATCAACAGAGCTAAGACTATGCAGAGTGATGTGCAACAGGGAGAACAGGGATTATAAAGGTGGGCTGACCAATGGCAGGTGGAGGCAGGCCGGGAGGAGCGTGAGGAGCAGCACTGGATAGGTTGTGCTGATGAGGGTATGTTGAGTACAGCTGAAAGGCAGGGGAATGCGACTGTGAGCCGCGCGAGTGCCGGAGGTGTGGCCTTAGCCCCAGAGGGGTGAATAAATTATGACTGCCTGACGCGCGCTCTGTAATGCTGGAGAGCGCGCGTGCAGGTCTAATGGTGGCCGCATGTTTACCCGCTGTGTGGAGCAGCGGCCGCCCGGCGGGGGTACCGACGGGGAAGGTGGGGGAACGGAGCGGAGACAACGGGGACCGCAGGTGGTAAGGGGGGTCACGCTGCAACCGCCGTGACCCCCGATTCCTCACACTATAGCCAGCAGGGCCCGAGAGATTTGAAAAGCAGTCATGTAGTGAACCCTGGAGTGGCTACTGGCACTTACTACGAAGGTAAGTACCACTTAAAGCAGGGAGACCCCGGAGCTGAAATTAATGTTGTTCAGCTCCGGAGACCCCCTGCTTCAATCCTGTATTAAATAGACAAGTCTATTGGCAATAAATTCATTTATTTAGAAAATCCGTGGAGCCCTGATTTTCTTCCCTTCAATCCTGTATTAAACATTTTTTTTTAAATTCAAGAAAGGGTAATAAAAAGGCTTGGATTGCCTCCTTAACTTTTAACTTTTTATTAAAGAATTGTCTCTAATGAGTCTAACCCCTTCAGTAACCTGTCGACTTCACCTTATTTTAGCAATAAGGGTTTAGAAAGCCTCTGTACCACCTTTGTCTCCAAGTATATTCATTTCATTTTCTTAAGTGTTGGTTAGTACATTTTTTTTTTATTCCGTTTCCTAAACAGTTGCTCACATTGTTTGTAGGAGCAATTAACATCATCCTGGTGTAGCCAAGTCTCCCTAGGCTACTAATTCTCTGGCCCCTCCAGCACAGTAAGTCCCAGTAAAGAACGTGTTAGGAGTAAATCCTTCAGGGCCTGGGTATGTTATCATATGTATGTTAGTTGATACAGTTCAGGATTAGCCTGGTACTACAAGGGCCTATGCCTGATAGGATGCTGGCTTAGGCCTTGCCCCCGCTGCCTACTACAGCGTCCGCTGTGGCGGACGCTGCACACACGAGAGCCCTCCCCTCAATGGCGCCGGGCCCGCTGCGAGGGGGGGCCGCAGCGCTCGGGCGAGAGCTGATCCTGCTCTCAATAGAATTGAGAGCAGGACTCGCGTCGAGCGATTAGGCACGCCCCCCGGCGGTTCAGCCAATGAGGGCGAACCTGCCGGGTGACGTCATGGCCGCGCCCCCGTCACTCCCCCGCCACGCCCCCCCCCCCCCGGTCTCTCCTCCTGCAGTGAGCTGCAGACCGGGGAATCGGCTGAACGCGCCGCCAATATCGCGGGCGCGCGTTACAGCGGCGTGACCAGGGCCTTAGCCTAACAAGCTACTCCCCTGGGAAGGAGGGTGTTTCTCTCTAGAGGTGAGAGTAAGGCCTGGTCTCCGCTGGCTACTGCAGCGCCCGCTGTGGCGGACGCTGCAGGGACGAGAGCCCTCTCCTCAATGGCGCCAGGCCCGCTGCGAGGGGGGGCCGCAGCGCTGTGGCGAGAGTTGCTCCTGCTCTCAATAGAATTGAGAGCAGGACTCGCGACGGAGCGCTAAGCCACGCCCCCCCCGGCGGTTCAGCCAATGAGGGTGAACCTGCCGGGTGACGTCATGGCCGCGCCCCCGTCACTCCCCCGCCACGCCCCCCCCCCCACCCGGTCTCTCTTCCTGCAGCTCACTGCAGACCGGGGAATCGGCTGCACGCGTCGCCAGTCTCGCGGGCGCGCGTGCAGCAGAGGTACTGGGGCCTCAGCTTTAGGGTTGTGGGAGGGAGTTCTGTGCTGTTCTCTCTGAGTGGAGGAAGCACCTTTAGGATGAGGCCTTGCCCTGTTAGGGGGTAAGGTGTGCCAAGGAGGGGTGCTTAGGGCCTCAAGCCCTGGGTACTGCCTTCAGGGAATGGAGCCTGTAATGCTCTACTAAGCCAATAAAACCCAGTTATATCATCTCTGGTGTGATGCTTGCTGTTGAGCACGTGAGAAGAGTTGCCTGTGAGGACCATACTGGCAGCCCCAGGATCCTCATTGGATGGAGGCGCTGCGCTGACAGAAGAACCATCATGGAGAGCCTGTCCTTATGCCTCCCCATACCATCGCGGAGCTCTCAGACCTTCTGTTCCACCTAACAGGTATGCACCGCACCAGAACACACTTGGTAGAGACATGATCTCCCTCCAACGGGTGATGGGGGGGGGGGGGGTAGATGGGCTAAACAAACAAAACTGTTAAATCCTGTGTTGCTAAGCAACAGAGCGTGTGTACATTTCTGCAGAAAGGAAGCCATAGTAAACAGTTGTATTTAAAAAATAAAAAAACATTGATTTCCTTTTACCCAATCCACTCCACCAGGCCTCTTGTTCATCAGTGTCCAATTTATCGTTTATTCAGCTTTCATAAATAATTCAGAAGCGTTTGAGTAGAATAATTGAGTCTTTTTTCAGCCCTAATCTCTGGCAATTCAGAAGTGAAAGGCATTTCGATTAGAGTTTGAGTGGATTAGTTTTTGGTGGGTTTCCAGATCCCTGATATGCTTCTCTTTAGATACCTTGTGCAGCCTGAAATGTTAAAGACTTGAACATTCTCGCTCTTATAAGATGTGTGACTTTGTGATGTGCTTAAAGGACTTGGGAATCTTATCACCTAAAAGTCATGGATTCTTTAGTGGTGTTACACATTCAGTCGTTGACTTCACCCCGCAGACTGATAATTTTAATAAAATGATTGGTCCTGTAGTGAGCCAAGAAGCCAGATGGGATTATTTGGAAACAGTGTAATGGAAAAAGAGAAAATGGGTTTATGTGGCTAAGGTTCACTTTTCCTAGTCTTGATTCTTATATCTTGGATGCCTTTAGTTACAAGGAATGAGCAAAATTGTATTGGAAACAAAATATAAGATTAGGAAGCATAGAATAATGAAAACCTTATCCAGGTAATATTTTCTTTACACTCACAAGACCAAATGTTAACAGATAAAAGGCACAGATGTTCACTTAGGAATAAGGTAACTCTGTGTTTACAATAGTGTACCAGTATAACATTGAGCTGGCTTGGTTTCTTTGGAGTTTGTTAGAGAGGCAAAGGATTTGGGACTATATTTGCACAGCACAAGCTGTGCTCTCTGAATGGCTAAATACAGTACTAAAAGTGAGGCCCGTGACTGTTGTAGGTGTTTATATATATATATATATATATATATATATATATATATATATATATATATATAATCACAGGTGTTGACATGGTACAGAAGGGAAGCATAATTTAGAGACAGAAAAATGCTAGAAACTGGAGAGTGGGAGGTTCAGGGATCCATGAAAAAGGACTTCTTCGCAGAAAGGGTGGTAGTTTTATGGAATAGCCACTCGACTAAAGAGGTGGTAGAGGGGGATTAAAACATGCTTCAAAGATAATCCGAAATATGGTAGAAACCAAAGGATGTAATCGGGTCTGAGATTTCACAGTGGATATAAGAATGGGTCGACGAGGTGAGCGAAGTGGTTCTTATCTTCCGTCATTTTCCTATGTTTTTATTTGTTACTATTCTGCAAGAGACAGAAGAGCTGGCAAAACAATGAAGCTTAGTTTGATTTAAAAATAAATAAATAAAAAATCCAAAAGAACTGCGGTCTTTTGAGCATAAGCAAATCCAACCTTTCGAGAGGTGCTTAATTTTTATTATCGCGAATGCTTCAGATTGGGGGACACAGGAGTAATGTGTCACTGACCATGGCAGCTAATTAGGGATTGAAGTATCAATTCTTGTTTTCCTTACTACGTAAGAACAACCATTAGGATTTCCCATGTACCTGTGATATTTGCAATACATTCTTCCTGAATATGTGTGGACAGGGTATGTTACAATAATGAGGACTCAACGAAAAGCAAAGAATCCCAAAGCTACATCCAATATGACAAAAACACACAGTGAAATAACTATATATCTCTTCAAAAAGGGTAATTTAGCTAAACCCTTTGGCCAAAGCGTTATAAGCCTGCTAGCCACATCAAGGCATAAGCAGGTCCTAACACTAACTGATTAAAATTCTTATTTACCTCTATAATTAGTGGACGAATGATTGCATTGGATCTGTCACAACCAGCTGCATGTAAGACCTGCTCACTTGGAAAGTGGGAAGAAGCGAGCGTAAACCCTGGGAGGGAGGGGCCACCGACCTCCAAAACAGCTGAGACCAACTGGACTAAGTTAATAAACACACAGATACCCAGCAAGCTCTAAGGAACCCCCAAAATTACCACATAATATATATATATATATATATATATATATATATGTATATAAGCGTAAATTAGAGTGTTAGTGGGCGTGGCTAAATGTATACAACAAAACAGGTTAGTGGCCCCTCCCTCCCAGGGTTTAAGCTCGCCTCTCTCCGCTTTCCAAGTAAACAGGTCTTTTTCATGCAGCTGGTTGTGACAGATCCAAGGACAGATCCCCTTTTCAAGATATATATAGGTATTTCACTGTGTATTTTTGTCATATTGGATGTAGCTTTGGGCTTCTTAAAGCAATCTCAGAGCTCTGAGAATCCAGCAGAGATAGTTGATTGCAGCCACTCAATTAACTAGTCTCCACCTGGACTAATGAGAGCTCTGTAAAAAGCCTCATGTGAGACACAGGAGAGAGATTCTTTAGCTCACATTTGGGCTGACAGAAGGAGAGCAGAGAAGCCTGCACACAAACACTGTCTTGAGTACAAAGGCTGTGCTGAGATCAAGACACACAGAGACCTATATTTCCTGGACACAGAAGACCACAGGATCCTGCCAGAGACTGACAGGGAGGGCCACCTGCTTAAGGTACTTCCTGAGACTTTTGTGTGATAGGCTGGCGATGGGAATATCCCTCCAGTCCTGCAGCTAGGGTCTGGGAAATAAGTTAGCCCTTACAAAGGCATAGGGGTTTATTATTTTGTTGTTTTTGTATGTTTTGCCTGGATAAAGGAACAGGCTCAATAAAGCCAAGATATAATTTCACCAAATCAGTCTACATTATATGTACCTCTGCACACATCTCTTACACTTCTGAACAGCTTATAACTGTGCAACACTCTTGGATTGATGATAGAAGACCAGAGAAGTACCAGAAGACTAATAATCATTAGACCTGAAAGACATTGTGGCTGAGTGAACAGGACCTGGAACCTAGAATGAAGATGGCTTCATCAGTCAGTGGATTTATCCATAGCTCTCCCAAAAAACAGTAAAACAAGGTTAATATGCTGTTATAGTGAAGAAGCAATGTTTTTGTTAGCTGAAGGTAGTATCAGCATCAATCATCAGGATGACATGGTGGAATGCATTCTTCATAAACAAACTTTGCATTCTAGTGAAGAACTAACATTTCGATCCCACCACCTCTTCATTGAGGAATGGGACGTTTTGGCTGCGAACAAACCTCCACCACACATGTTGCAGCCGGGACACCTCGCCACTCAAATCTTGACACCGTCACCCTGCTCCGACGAGACATCTTTAAATGTCGTTAGAACGGCGTGGGACATTTACAGATGGCGTGGTCGATCACTAGCGGCGAGGTGTCCCGGCAGCGAGTTCTCCCAGGGGCGACATGTTGCAGTGGTTTGATTGCGGCCAAACACCCTAGACTGTTCTTAATTGAGCTTGGAACAGTTGCTTTTTCTTTTCAAACGTCAATAAACCTGTTACAGATGTAGCAAGACGTGCTGTCATCAGCGCTGTGGAACAAAATGCAAAAGTCAGCGGTGCTGGGCACAGTGTCTGCCGTGATCACGCTACTGGGGCTCCCTTCCTCTGAATGGTACCCACCGCAGCGTTAATCCTTCCAGGCCGCGCCAATAAAGATGATAAGCTTTACTACGTCTGTACCTCAAGTACAGAGCATGATGATAGGAAAAAAGGAAATAGTTGCGCCAAACTTGTATAATAGATGTAAAGCTATAGTCCCACACAAAGTGTAACCTGCTGCCAGAGTCTCTATAGAGGTGATTCACAAACCTCTATGTTAAACAGTCTTTGGAAACGGGGTGGATCACCGGTGCTTGTCTCCACTTGTGGCTCAGGAGTACATGTAAAATAAGGGAAAGGGGGTGAGGGGACACAATCAGGGGTACCAGGAGGGTAGTAACAAATATATAGCTGTATATTTAACCACACTTACATGGGGATATGAGGTCTTCTGTGGTAGTTGAGAGGACTCTGGATATGTATTAACCAACAGATCTTCAACTAGGGATGGGGGGGAGGGGGGCCTCTTGATGGTTCCTCAAAATAGGGAGAAGAAGGGAAACATAGTGTAACACTGTTTATTATCAACAAATAAAATAGGGATTAAAAACTCACAAGCGGCCAATATTTATTGGCATAGAGAGGAGGTGTCTCCAGACTCCACAGAGCGTCCTTCCAAAAGATTGGTAGTTTCTTGTGGCTTCCGTTCCAGCTGGTGAGATGGTGTATAAGGATGCGATTTCACAGCAGGGGGGAACTCCCGGAACTCGTGCACAGACCGGACTTCCTCCCGTTTGTCTTTCTCCTTTCTACAGCTCCCGCCTTCCGCGCATGCGCATGTGCTCTGGTCGTGGTGCTGGCCAGACACTCCTCTGTACGGTGGCCTGTGATGCCCAAAAGTCAGCGAAACGTGTCTGACTTTTGGGTATCACAGGCCACCGTACAGAGGAGTGAAGGCTTTTTTCCAGTCTGGCCAGCACCACGACCAGAGCGCATGCGCGTGCGCGGAAGGCGGGAGCTGTAGAAAGGAGAAAGTCAAACGGGAGGAAGTCCGGTCTGTGCACGAGTTCCGGGAGTTCCCCCCTGCTGTGAAATCGCATCCTTATACACCATCTCACCAGCTGGAACGGAAGCCACAAGAAACTACCAATCTTTTGGAAGGACGCTCTGTGGAGTCTGGAGACACCTCCTCTCTATGCCAATAAATATTGGCCGCTTGTGAGTTTTTAATCTCTATTTTATTTGTTGATAATAAACAGTGTTACACTATGTTTCCCTTCTCCCTATTTTGAGGAACCATCAAGAGGCCCCCCTCCCCCCCATCCCTAGTTGAAGATCTGTTGGTTAATACATATCCAGAGTCCTCTCAATTACCACAGAAGACCTCATATCCCCATGTAAGTGTGGTTAAATATACAGCTATATATTTGTTACTACACTCCTGGTACCCCTGATTGTGTCCCCTCACCCCCTTTCCCTTATTTTACATGTACTCTTGAGCCACAAGTGGAGACAAGCGCCGGAGGATCCACCCCGTTTCCACAGAGCATGATGATAAAATACAGCTCCCACCTACAACAAATTCTGAATGATCAGGGACAGACACAAAGTGAAACATAGTCACAGAAAGAAAAAGTATTGTAAATGACAAATGTTAGTAGCTGCATCAGATGTAATACAACAAAGCCAAAAACTTGTCTGAAATTTAGAGTAGAAAAGCATGTTTAATATATGTTGTATTATATAGTGTGAGGAAGTGGTGCTTTACATTTAAATCACATTTTAATCTTTTGATTGAGTGTGGTTTTGAACATGGTTATAAGTGCGTGCAAGGCTTTGGCTAAAGACACAAAAAGCTCCTAGAAATTTTCCGATTGTTCGCACGCCATTAGAAAAAAAATAAAGCCGGGTCTCATTTTTTTTCATCTGTGTATCTGATCCTCAGTCTTTTCAGGGAATATTTTTAGCACAGCAAGTTAATTGATTGGTCGAGGTGGTTAAACATTTTGAAGAGAAATGTACGTAAACACCGTCCAGGCCAAGTGTTTAAAGAAAGGCCTTATTCTTGGCACGTTTTAAGAAAACAGAAACATAGTCATTTGCCTGTTTACCTTTGGAATTTCCTGGTCAAATGCTTTAAAATGTGAAAAACAAACACGGAGTAATACCTTTTACTTAACTCTTGCTTTTCCATATAAACTGTGTGTATCAAAGTGATCGCTCAATTTAAAGTTAAAGTGTGCTGGTTGCTTATTTAACCTTTTACCAGTCTGTTTTGGCACTGGGATCGTTTTAAAAGAGTGATCAAGACTATGCATCTCTTAATATATCAAGTTACTTGACACTGATTTTTATGTATGCCAATTTAGGGAGTGGTAATGTGGAATATGTGATGAACTACTTGATGCACCGATTATCATAATATGGATCAGTTTTGTAGTGTATGATCAAAGGTGGTATAAACTTGCTACAGAAAATAGTTTCTTACATTTTATGCATACGTAACAAAAAGGGAGAATCAGGTAAAGAAACTTGCGATGCCCCTAAAAACGGGGTCTAGGGTAAAGGAGAGTGAAAATAAAATGGGTGCTAAAAGTAAGAAATCCTGGTCATGGAGGAGCCTGATGAAGGTGCATGTGCATCGACACGTTGGATGCAACTCTCACTCTTTAGTCATTAAATTACCTTTTTTGTTACATTTTATGCAAACATTTAAGGGTAGTAAATCAGATGCTGAATGGTTTTGATGTAGTATACGTGATACATATACCACTGTCTGATTTCACATGCAAACACTTCTTATCTTTCTATAATTGGTTGGAATAAATACAAAACCAATGGGATATAAACTAGGGCCACAGATATTTGTCAATTCTAGGATGCTTGTTTATAAACTATTAAATAAGTAACAGTGCCCATTCTCCCAGGTAAGTAACCAAGTAATACTATCTAAGAATTCTAACAATGTTTCTCCAGATCCTTTGCACTTACTGAGGCAGAAATCTGAAATCCATGCAATGTTATCACACTGCCATATTAATAGTAATTTGTTCTTAAATGATACTGACAGTGTGCTTAACACTACATATAGTGTAAAGTACTGGCACAGTTAATCTCTAATTACGCTCTAATTTTTTTTAACTTGAGGATCAGCAATTCCAGCATACCACATCACAGTGTGCATTGCAGGTAGGCTGGCTGTAGTAACGTGCACTAATAAAAAAAAAAACGTGACTATGCTCTCCCATATCAAAGACACTGGTGCTTGGCACTATACCCCCAATGACCTCAATCACATACCTTTACATCTTGTCTGCAAAACAATGGATCTACTTGGTGCCCTCTAATTATTTGAAAGTAGTAAGACATCTGCAGTCTGCCCCATGTATAACTCATAGTGTGGCCAATATTTCTTGTAATGCTTATATCTGTATTCAGTATTTAAAATAAATAAATACATATTTAACGCATTTTGTGTGAACATCCTAAAAATCTTGACGTTAATAAGTCTTCGGCTGACATGGAGGGCCACCTGCTTAAGATACCGCCTGAGACTTTGGGGTGATAGGCTGGTAATTGGAATATCCCTCCAGTCCTGCAGATAGGGTCTGGGGAAGTAAGTTGGCCCTTACAAAGGGATAGGGGTTTGTTATTTTGTTGTTTTTGAATGTTTTGCCTGGAAAAAGGAACAGGCTTAATAAAGCCAAGATATAATTTCACCCAAATCGGTCTACATTATATGTACACCTGCACACATCTCTTACATATGGTGTCAGAAGTTGGGATGAGAGGTGGCCCTTGAATTTAAAAGGGGCCCCCGAGACTTTCTGTGATTTTTTTGTGCTTTTGCCTGCATACATTTCCTGCAACTAGCCTGAGCAACAAAACAAAGAATCACGTGCAGAAGTGACCAGATTTAAAGGGCTACACATTCAGGCATGAAAGCTACAACTGCACTGGAGAAAGCCACAACGCCACAATTCGACTGGGAGGACTGCGACAGACGGTGACCCACACAAGGGACTGATGCTGTGACCAAAGTCTACCCCACCACTTGTGAAAAAAAGAAAAAAAAAACCTTCACAGTAGTAATACAAGTGACAATCATATAAATAACAAATAATACAAATAACAGATCATGGGAATAAGGGCTTCAGACATAAAAGTAACATTTTGGAAGAGGAGACCCTGCTCCAAAGAGCTTACAATCTAATTGGTAGGGAGAACGTACAAAGACAGTAGGAGGACATTCTGGTGTGTCTGCAGGGGGCCAACCTTTATGTATCATGTGTATAGTATTAACCACGGTGCTACTCCTATGCTTTTTTAAGCAAGTGTGTATTAAGGTGGGTCTTAAAGGTGGATAGAGAGGGTGCTAGTCGGGCATTGAGGGGAAGGTCATGCCAGAGGCGTGGGGCAGTCAGTGAGTAAGGTTTAAGGCAGGAGACCTTTAGATACAAAGGGGGTAGGGAGAAGGCATCCTTGAGCAGAACGCAAGAGTCGGGATTGTGCATTGCGAGAAATTAGGGCTGAGATATAAGGAGGGGAAAAAGAGTGTAAAGCTTTAATAGTGAGGAGGAGAATTGAGTGCGAGATGCAGGATTTGAAAGGAAGCCAGGAGAGTGATTTCAGCAGGGGAGACACTGAGATAGATTTAGGAAAGAGTAGAGTGATTCTGGCAGCAGCATTTAGGATAGATTGTAGGGGAGACAGGTGAGAGGCAGGAAGGCCGGACAGCAGGAGGTTACAGTAATCAAGACGGGAGAGAATGAGGGCCTGAGTCAGAGTTTTAGCAGTCGAGCAACAGAGGAAAGGGCGTATCTTTGTAATATTGTGGAGGAAAAATGACAGGTTTTAGATATGTTTTGAATGTGAGGGGCGAATGTGACCCCAGAAAAAGGGCAGCAGCCAGAGGAATATTTTTTCAACAAGCCAAGGAACTGCAGCAGCAAGCAATGCGCTGTGGTCACAAGGAAGGTACAGAAGTTTTTGTTAGCAAGTGCACATCCAGTAACACTGATAAGAAAGAATGTGTACATAGTACTGCTGATGTTTCAGAACCTACTGTACCAAGGTAAAGAAGAAAAAGAAAAAGTCTACAGAGACGCCTCTGAGAGCTACGAACTCAACAAGCAAAATGTACCCACCTGTAGGACTACCAGCTGGGGTTCTAGCAAATACAGTGAAAACAGCTGCAATAGCACCTCCTGAGGTCAGGAAGAAAAATACACCCGATACTGCCAAAATGGATAACAAGATGTGGCACTCCTGTAATGAACCCTACCCCGCAGAAGAGTGGCCCTTCCAGTCCTATGAGGATACAGATAAGGATGAAGATATCTCTTATTGGGAACCCGAACCGAGTTACACCCACAAAATACCCCAAGTATGGTGGAGATGCCTAAACTTGGTATGCACCAAACACACAGTTATCTATGACCCCGAATATTCCTGCCAGGTAACACAACTGCAAGAAAAGCCTGGCGGATATAGTGAAGCTACTGACGTTTCAAATAAAGACGGAGACCCCGGTATCCGTGATGGGACGAGTCATCCAAAACAAAAAGAAAGAAAAACAAAAGCGGTTCTTCACTTACCATGGAAGGAACAGACACGTCTACAGATCCAGCGAAGAAAAAGGGGGTTCGCGATGCCCTGCAGATGAGATGGAGGATTCGTCACACGGATGACAGAATAACCAGAGGGCCCAAGGCAGAAGTCGTGTAACCCAAAGAAGTGTCTGTCCGGTGCCAACAGAGAGGAACCCTCAACCAACCATACCAGGGAAGCGGAGCCAGAACCAGTGAGTGATGATCCCTTGACCAGCCCTGAAGATGCACTGCAAGCTTCCAGGCATAACTGTGATCTGCTCCGAGAAGAATTGAAAATAGAGAGAGAAAATAATGCTGAGCTACAGAAGACTGTGCTCGCAATTTACTTTGCAGCCAAGACCGAATTGGAGGATCTAAGGACGGATCTAGATACTGCGAACACTACTATTACCACCATGGATTAAAAGCAGAGCAAGTCTGACAAAATGTTGCTAACTTTAAACAGAAATATAAGGATGCACTGAAAGAGATTACAGTCTCTCAGGAAGAGGTTCACAATTGCCATAGAGAGTTGGGAGTCTCTCAGAATGAGGTTCATACTCCGTTTAGAACTGAATGCCTCACAACAGGAGGTCAACAGTATCTGGACAGAAGTGGACATATCACAGAACGAGGTTCATACTCTCCGCATAGAGCTGGATGCCTCCCACCAAGAGGTCAGCAATCACCATACAGAACTGGAAGTCTCTAAACAGGAACTTCACAGTCTCGCGGAGGAGCTGGACATTTTCAAAAAGCTGCCTACAGTCTTAGTATGGTCTTAAAATCTCTCAAAAGGAGCTTCACACCCTCAACCTCGAGATAGAATCTCACGCCACGAGACCGGGAGTCTCAACTCAGAAGTGCGTAAATGGAAGGAGGACTATATGAAGGCTATGAATATGACAGAGACTGTAAAAAGAGAAAATACAAGGCTGAAAGAAGAAAATTCTGATTTGTCTGACCACGTCAATGAAAAGAATGAAAAGTTGTACCAGCTACAAATAATTAAGAAACTATTGGAAGATGAAAAGTTTGAAACATTGGAGCAACGCACACAAGCAGAACACCTTTTGCAGAACCAACTGCAAGGTCAAAGTCTGAGCCACTGATTGTGCCACCTGTGCTGAAACAGGGATATCCATAAAAAGCCGGCCTGTTGGCGGCCCTTGAAGACTGAATTTCGAGACCCCTGTGTTAGACTATAATCAGATTATTCTGGGCATTATTTATTCTTTGAGAAAGGGGTCAGAATCGAAAAACTACTCGTCATTGTATTTAACTCTTTCATCCTCTTTGTTTTTATTACTTCATTCATAAACACCTGCTATTTTTTTTAAATGCCTGTACATTGTGTGTATTGGTTTTTCACTAGTTTCCTCAGCTATAAAAAGTTAAGTAATTATCATAGCAATGAATAAGGCATCAAATTGTTGTAAGATACCAGAGGGATATTTGACTCTTCCCTTTCCTTCACATTCATGGCATGGCTAAAATGTATCGCTTCTTCCTCCGTAGTATTGCCAAGATCCGCCCTTTCCTCTGTCAACGTACTGCTAAGACTCTAATGCATGCCCATATCCTCTCCCATCTGGATTATTGTAACATACTGCTAACAGGCCTCCCTGCCTCACAACTCTCTCCTTTGTAATCTATCCAAAATTCGGCTGCTAGAATAATTTCACTTTCTCCCCAAACAATCTGCTCATCTCCTCAAATCCCTCTCCCAGCTTCCCATAAAATTTTAGATCACCAAAGTTCCCCATCTTACCTTTTATGCTCTCCACTCATCTACTCCTTCCTACATATCAGCTTTGAGCTCTTGCTATGCCCTTGTTCGTCTCCTGTGCTCTACGCATAACTGTCTCCTCTCCATCACTTACACCTCTACTGCCCTCTCTCGCCTTAAACCTTTTCTCTCTCACTACCCTTTACATCTAGAACTACCTCACACTCAGTATACGCCAAGCACCTTCTCTCCTGACCTGTAAGTCAAACCTTAAAACATACCTCTTAAACAATAGCCTGGACCCATGACTACTGTCCCTCACCCACAGTCGCTCCAACCAACTATTGTAGCCAAGCACTGCCATGTACTGCTCTTATTCCTTCGCGAAAAGTCTGTGTACGTCTCACAACCGACCACTTAGCTCTCTCCGGGATATGGGTTTCCGTTCCGATTGTCTGATATTGTTTGTTGCGCTTATTGTATTATCATTTCCTGTACTGTCTTTTTAGTAAAGCACTGAATACATTGCGGGCGCTATATAAATAAAGATATACATACAGTACATGATTTAAAATAATGTATTTCAGCTCTGGAGGACCCTGTAACAGGGGAGTTATCCCTGTTCAGTAAATATGCCTCTAATCCAGCAGTGTGGTGGTTAACTACTGATAGTCAATTAACAAACAGCACCTGCCTGATTACTGTAGGTTGCTTAGAAAAGCCTGCCCTTGAGACAGGAAGTGACATTGTCCCTGACTCTCACAACTTGTGAGACTGACATGGGGACAGGCGTCTTGAGTCTACCAGAAGAGGCTGCTTACAAGACACAGGGGAAACTTCTAAACCTGAATGCTGACAAAACCTGAGAAAAGGTAGCAACCCAGGAACAGAGAAGATTTTCCCGCTAACCACAAGGAACAGTTAAGACTTTCATTTATAAGACTTTTTATATCTGCTTATTTCATGATATATGTTTGGGGCTGGGAGACATGCTTATCTAAAGGGAGTTGTGGACTGCATAGTATTTCACTAGAAATACTCCAAAGTGAATAGAAGTTTTGTTTACCCCTTGCTTGGATGGTTTCCTGATATTAAGGAAACAGGCGCAATAAAAGCCTTATTTAATTTCACCATAACCAGTCTCCCTTGCATACCTCTGTGAGCGTCCGCCTACATATGGTCGTCAGAAGTGGGACGAGAGGTGGTCTTTGAAGTTAGAAGGGACCGGAGTTTGGCTGTGAATTTTTTTTTGTGCTTTTTTTGTCTACAAACAGTCTAAGCAACATAAACAAAAAAATCTCATGCAGCAGAGACCAGAGTTAAAGTGATACACACCCAGGCAGGAAATCTAAACTGCACTGAAACTTACAAAACCACAGATGGACTCTTTTCCCCAATCCCAAGAGGAGAGAGGGAGAGACTGCTGAAGCAGGTAAACCTTATTTGCCTATCACAATAAAGTGTAATATGGTCATTGAAATAGGGGGTTTGCCTTCCAGCCATAGTCAGGGTTCAAGAAGTGAGTTAGCCCTTAAAAGGGATAGGCGTTTGTTGTTTTCAAATGTTTCACTGAAGCAGTGAATACAGATGGTGACCCACGAGTGGTACTGATTCTGCAAGTAAAGGCTGCCACACGCATAGGACTACCAGCTGTGAATGGAGTATATGCAGAAAAGTGTGAAAATTGATGCAAGACTGTGCTGAAGCAGGGGAATTTTCAGTAAACAAGTGCTGAGGGTAAAATTGCCCTACTGTGGAAAAGGGAATTGCTGAGCAGTGTGAAGAGTGAATGTCATAATACCCAAAGTTGAGACTGAACTCAAGCAGAAAACCACATTATTTGGCTGAAACAGAGAGATTGCACCTAGCAAGTAAATGGTGTAAAGCAAACAGAAGTTTCTACCTAGCAACTGCACATCCAGCATATCTAATGAGAGATTACACCTAGCAAGTAAATGGTGTAAAGCAAATAGACATTTTTACCTAGCAACTGCACATCCTGTATACCTGATGAGAGAAAATGCATGCACAATACTGCTGATATTGTAAAACTTACCCATGAAAGAAAAGTCTACAGAGATGCCTGTGAGAGCTACGACCTCTACAAGCAAAATATGCCCACCTGTAGGACTACCACAATTGGGGGTTCTAGCAAATCCGTCAGAGGATCTGCCAGACTTTTACCAAGATGTTGTAATAAACGCTTTTTCTTCACCACCACTGCCTGCTTGCAGTTTCTTCTCCTCGGCTGTGCATCGTTCCTGCCTCCGACGGGAGGTGTGTTCTCATACGTTCTAGCAAATACAGTGACAACAGCTGCAATAGCGCCTCCTGAGGTCAGGAAGAAAATTACACCTGATAGCCTAAAAATGGAGGACACGATGCAGCGTTCCTGTAATGAACCCTACCCCACGGAAGAGTGGCCCTTCCAGTCCAATAAAGAGGAAGACATCGCTTATGGGGAACCCGAACCCAGTCACACCCACAAAACACCCCAAGAATGGTGGGGGTGCCTGAACTCGGCACGAACCTAAAAGACCGCTCCCTATGATGACGAATATGATCAGCAGGAGAAAGAGCGGGAGCAGTGGATCACCGAATATTTCCGTCAGCTATTACAGTTGCAAGAAAAGCCAGATAGATCCAGTGACGCTGCAAAAATTTCAAATGAAGGTGGAGACCCCAGTATCCCTGAGGGGACGGTGTCATCCAAAACAAAAAGGCGAGAAAAGAAAAGCGGTTCTTCACTTACCGTGGAAGGAACAGACACGTCCGCAGATCCTGTGGAGGAAAAGGGGGACCGAGATGCCCTGCAGCCTAGAGAAAATGGAGAGTTCGTCCCGCGGATAACCGAATATCCAGAGGGCCCAAGGCAGAAGTCGTGTACTCCAAAGAAGTGTCTGTCCGGTGCCAACAGTGAGGAACCCTCAACCAACCATCCCAGGGAAGCGGAGCCGGAACCAGTGAGTGTGATCCCTTGACCAGCCCTGAGGATGCCCTGAAAAATGCCAGGCGTGACTGTGATCGGCTCCGTGAAAATAACGTGAAGCTACAGAAAGATGTGCTCACAATGTACTCTTTGGCCAGGACAGAATTGGACGATCTCAAGACTGAGCTAGATACTGCAAACTCTACTATTTCCGCCATGGATGAAAAGCAGAGCCAATCTGATAAAATGATGGCTAAGCTGAAGCGGAAATATGAGGAGGCACTGAAGCAGATGACAGTCATCCAGCAAGAGGTTCACACTCTTCACAAAGAGCTGAATGCCTCACAACAGGAGGTCAACAGTGTCCGGACAGACGTAGATGTATCTCAGAAGGAGATTCATACACTCCGCAGAGCACTGGATGCCTCACATCATGAGACCAACAGCTGCCGCACCGACCTGGAAGTTTCCAGAAAGGAACTACACAGTCTCACTGAGGAGCTGGACATTTCTAAAGAAACGATTGTCAATCTTAATACAGATCTCCAAGTCTCTCAGAAGGAGCTTCAGACCCTCAACCTAGAGAAGGAAGTCCCACGCCAGGAGACTGTCATTCTCAAAGCAGGTGTGCGTAAATGGAAGGAGGACTGCAAGGAGGCCCTGAATAGTACAGTGAGTGAAAAAGGAGAAAATTTAAGATTAAAAAGAAAAAACTTAAAACTCAACGAAGAAAATTTTCATTTGACAAACGACGTCAAGGAAAAGAATGAAAAGCTGCACGAGCTTAAAGAAATAGACTTTTGGAAGGTGAGAAGTTTGAGACAGAGCACCGACTGCAGAACCAACTGCAAGGTCTGCGTACGCACCTCGAGAAGGCCGAGGAGAAGCAGCGAACTCTGCAGGAAGACAGTCTTCAGGCTGTTAAAGAAATTCAAGTGCTGCATGAACGTCTGATTACCCAGTATGTCCCCGCAAAGCAGCATGAGAAACTGAAGGCAACCCTGAGCGTCACCAAAGCATCGCTAGAGGCCAAGCTTAGAACCCAGGTGACCCGCACAAAAGGGAGCACAAGAAGGTCCACAAACTAAAATAAGTAACTGTGGCCCGAGCAAAGAAATAGCACTGAATACATTGTGCTGAATACATTGCGGGCGCTATATAAATAAAGATATACATACAGTACATGATTAAAAATAATGTATTTCAGCTCTGGAGGACCCTGTAACAGGGGAGTTATCCCTGTTCAGTAAATGTGCCTCTAATCCAGCAGTGTGGTGGTTAACTGCTGGTAGTCAATTAACAAACAGCACCTGCCTGATTAGGTTGCTTAGAAAAGCCTGCCCTTGAGACAGGAAGTGAGATTGTCCCTGACTCTCACAACTTGTGAGACTGACATGGGGACAGGGGAAACTTCTAAACCTGAATGCTGACAAAACCTGAGGAAAGGTAGCAAACCAGGAACAGAGAAGATTTTCCCTCTAACCACAAGGAACAGATAAGACTTTCATTTATAAGACTTTTTATATCTGCTTATTTCATGATATATGTTTGGGGCTGGGAGACATGCTTATCTAATGGGAGTTGTGGACTGCATAGTATTTCACTAGAAATACTCCCAAGTGAATAGAAGTTTTGTTTACCCCTTGCTTGGATGGTTTCCTGATATTAAGTAAACAGGTGCAATAAAAGCCTTATTTAATTTCACCGTAACCAGTCTCCCTTGCATACCTCTTTGAGCGTCCGCCTACAGACCCCATGCTCCAATGCTGTGAAATTGCTCTTGCTGTCTGTGAATTCAGTCTGAACCCTATAGTCAACTCCTTGGTACAATGAACAAGTCACTTCATGTAATTAGAGTGTAAGATCCTTATAGGGCAGGGACTTTTGTCTGTATACATCTGCATATACTTTTAGAGCTACAGTACACAAGAAAAATTATTACTATTCATTGCAGAAACCTCTTGTATTTTGTTACTTTAGCAGTAGTCCGAAACATCAAAGGTACAGAATATGGGCAAAATTGTTTTCTTTCAATGAATAGCTCTATCAACATTTAACAATACAATCATTGGGTTTAAATAAACCTTTAGCTGAAAATTCCATTCTGCTTACTAGTAACTACTCATTCAGTATGTGAAAAAAGAAATAAAGAAAACCTGGCGCCAAATGTTCGTATGGAAAGTCCTGTAATCTTCAAAGAATCTGCATAAATGCTTGACAGGCCATGAAACGAAAAGAGAAAAAACAAACACACATCATAGCGCACAACTGTTGGGTAAATCAGTATACACTATGTAACATATATAAATAAAAAACTCCTAGTGAGCAAACTGTAAAACATATATTTAATAAATAATGAACTATGTCATAAAAAACAACACTGATGCAATGGAGGGCAGCTCGTCATCCGGAGATGGTAAAAATCAAAACCCTACTTACAACAAGCAAGGGTGGGTGCCACCAGTCACCCTGAGGACCGCATTGTTCATTCTGTGTTCAGCCTGTCCAGGACTTTCAGTTTTTACTTCAAGTTACCGGCGTTTGGTAACCAGCCACTGTCCCTTTAACTGCACGTGCACACTCGCGCGCGGGCGCGCGTCCAGTGCCGGGAGGAAGGAGGAGGAAGGAAGGGGAACCAGCCGTGCAGATGCAGGTCTGTGAAAACCCCTGAAAGACCATCTCCACTAACCGGCCAGTGTTGTGTGCATATCGGAAGGGACTCTGGGCGTGGATACCGGCGGCAGAGCCTGCATCTTGCCAGGACATTCTCCTGTGTTGTGAGGACTCTGCTTGTTCATCGCTTGCCAAAACCTTGCTTGTTGTAGGTAGGGTTTTGATTTTTCCCATCTCCGGATGACGAGCTGCCCTCCATTGCATCAGTGTTGTCTTTTATGACATAGTTCATTATTTATTAAATATATGTTTTACAGTTTGTTCACTAGTAGTTTTTTATTTATATATGTTACATAGTGTATACTGATTTACCCAACATTTGTGCGCTATGATGTGTGTTTGTTTTTTCTCTTTTCGTTTCATGGCCTGTCAAGCATTTATGCAGATTCTTTGAAGATCACAGGACTTTCCATACGAACATTTGGCGCCAGGTTTTCTTTATTTCTTATGTGGTTTCTGTTTGTACTAGACAGTAGGTACTAGGCAGCCTACTTTTATTTAAAGGATATTGTTTATTATTTTTTTTTTTTTTTTCCACACTTTAGCGCTATAGTCACATTTTCTTTTGTTTACTCATTCAGTATGTGCCAATAATTTTGATATACTCCTAATTTTCATGACTATTTTCAGCTTCTCTTCTGAAGATTAAGTCCCATTAACTTTTTCCAGTATCAGTGGTTATTATTTATAAAATATTTTACCAGGAAGTAATACATTGAGAGTTACCTCTCGTTTTCAAGTATGTCCTGGGCACAGAGTAAAACAAATAATACATGGTTACATAAATGAACAGGGTATACATTATATACAAGACATTGCGTGCACAGTTAAAGAAAATATATATTATGAGCGTATGAAACAGTTACAGACCAGGTTAAAATGTGAGACAGCCTTAGATTTGAAAGAACTTAAACTGGTGGTGGATGTGAGAGTCTCTGGTAGGTTGTTCCAGTTTTGGGGTGCACGGTAGGAGAAGGAGGAACGTCCGGATACTTTGTTGAGCCTTGGGACCATGAACAGTCTTTTGGAGTCTCAGATGATAAGCGCTGCAAGTGGTAGGGGAGAGGAGCTTGTTCAGGTAGCTGGGTAGCTTGCCCATGAAGAATTTAAAGGCAAGACAGGAAAGGTGAACTTTGCGCCTAGACTCTAGTGTTGACCAATCTAGTTCTTTGAGCATTTCGCAGTGATGTGTGTTGTAGTTGCATTGGAGAACAAAACGACAAATTGAATTGTAGAGGGTGTCAAGTTTGCTAAGGTGGGTTTGAGGTGCCGAGCCATATACTATGTCTCCATAGTCAATAATTGGCATTAGCATCTGCTGTGCGATACGCTTTCTGACCAGGAGACTTAGGGAGGATTTGTTCCTGTAAAGTACCCCTAGTTTGGCGTAGGTCTTTGTTGTCAGGGTATCAATGTGCATCCCGAATGTTAAGTGGGAGTCAAACCATAAGCCCAGGTGTTTAAAACTAGTGACAGGTGTTAGGGTGGTGTTAGCGTTGGTTCTAATCAGGAGCTCAGTCACTGGAAGCTTTACAAATTTAGTCTTGGTCCCAAATACCATTGTTACAGTCTTGTCAGTGTTTAAAAACAGTTTGTTTTGGGAAATCCAGTTTTCGAGTCTGAAAAAGTCAGACTGAAGTATGTGTTGAAGGTCAGAGAGGCTATGGCTGTGTGCATATAGGATTGTGTCATCTGCATACATGTGTATTGAGGCTTCCTTACAAGCTGTGGGAAGATCATTAATGAACACTGAGAAGAGTAGGGGCCCCAGAACAGAGCCTTGCGGGACACCAGAGGTGATATCCAGGGGGTTGGAGTTAGAGCCTGAGATGGACACATGTTGGGATCTTCCTGATAGGTAGGACTGAAACCAGTTTAAAGCATGCTTCCCTATTCCAGAGCTCTGGAGTTTGTTAAGCAGGATAGCATGATCAACAGTATCAAAAGCCTTTGCAAAATCTAGGAATACTGCACCAATGTTCTGTAGTCAACTGTGAATATGTATCTGCCAAAGTTAAGTTGAGCTGTGGTGTGAGTAATAGTGTTGCTGGGAGCTCTTCATCTGGACAGTTTTGGCATTGTTCTCCCTACGTACACATCTTTTAACAGTATTCAAAACGACTAAATGCTAATCCATGTAGAAGGTGCTAAGGGTCATCTTCTTGTAGATAGCGCCGAATTAAACCCTAGGCATGTGCCTAGGTGCCCTGAAGGTTAGGGGGCCCTTGTAGGTTGCGATGAGCCAGTGCTACGGCTCCTTAGCTCCCCATGGAGCAGCCCAGCGGTGACTATCTGTCACACTCTCCCTCCACCGGTCGGTGCCAGGATCCAACCTCCACCCAACCGGAAGAGTAAGCTGCAGAGTCCCCGGACCGCACCCAATCTAAGGTATGTGTGAGAGAGAGGGGTGTCTCTTACCTTCTCTGGGGTTGTCCTCCTCGTGCAGTGTCAGGTTGTCATGGCAACCTAGCGTCATATGACGCCACAACGCCGCAGGAGGGGCACCCCGAGAAAGGGCCCCCAAAGTCTTGTTGCCTAGGGGCCCTAGAAGGTACTGTTGCCAGCACAGACCTATCTGTGAAAATATCTGGGATTTTGCTGGTTAAGAACAGCAACACTGCTGGCAACATCTGACTCATACCTCGCTACACATTAGAATGATATACGCAAATAAAGCAGTATACAATGGGAAATAAAGGTGACTGCTACAAATTGCTGTCAGAAAGAACGGAGGCTAAAGCATTTTTCTATTTTCTAGCAACTTGCAATTTAAATCAGAAAAATAAACCTGCCCCAAAGCTCCTGCAAATAAGCGCTACAGTACGTCTGTGTCTTGTTGTAAGGGCTATTTTTATAACTTGAGATGTGCTCATACTTTGAAAGAAAAATTAAGATAATTCCGTAGCATGACTCACTGCGATTTAATAGCTAAACACTTTCTTTAACGTGTGCGTTCATTTGTTTCTGGCATTAAAAGTATATGGTGATTCAGAAATGTTCATATCATGGGGTAATAATTACTGCGTGGCTGGAGTATCGTTTTCTGTCCGCAGAGATACATACAGTCTTCGTGTAATTCACTATCTTGACAGTCTTAATCTGTAATGAGATTTTCATCTGGTTCTTTTTTTTCTTCCAAATGCCGATTCTAATAAATTCTGGTTTACAAAAAAGGCACTACCAATAGAAAGTAGAGACCTGAGAAATTAGGAGTAGATCACAATCTCATAATGACATGGTGGTAGGTTGGCAAAACTGCATTCATATAATTCCGAAGGCCCTTTTTCAACATTTTTAAATCCTGCTATTTTTCAATTTAACATGTAATATGTTTCTTTATTTGCAAAAACAAACCAACGTCATTCAAAACTGTTTCCAACATAAAAGATCACTTGGACCCCACTTTAAAGACCATTATAGCCACCAAAAATAGTATGATTTGTGTAAGCTCTTTAGATGTACTTTACATCTATTTAGCCTTTAGATCCTCTCTTTAGACTTTAGATCCTGTCTTTAGACCAACCACCAAATAGAAGTTGCTTAGAGCAGCAGTCCCTGCAACCCGAAGTGTGGATCACCTGGGCTCCCCCTGGGTCTGGAAGCGTGGATCACCTGGGCTCCCCAAGGGTCTGGAAGCGTGGATCACTTGGGCTCCCCCTGGGTCTGGAAGCGTGGATCACCTGGGCTCCCCCTGGGTCTGGAACCGTGTATCACCTGGGCTCCCCCTGGGTCTGGATGCGTGGATCACCTGGGCTCCCCCTGGGTCTGGATGCGTGGATCACCTGGGCTCCCCCTGGGTCTGGAAGCGTGGATCACCTGGGCTCACCAAGGGTCTGGAAGCGTGGATCACCTGGGCTCCCCCTGGGTCTGGAAGCGTGGATCACCTGGGCTCCCCAAGGGTCTGGAACCGTGGATCACTTGGGCTCCCCCTGGGTCTGGAAGCGTGGATCACCTGGGCTCCCCAAGGATCTGGAAGCGTGGGTCACCTGGGCTCCCCCTGGGTCTGGATGCGTGGATCACCTGGGCTCCCCCTGGGTCTGGAAGCGTGGATCACCTGGGCACCCCTGGGTCTGGAAGCGTGGATCACCTGGGCTCCCCAAGGGTCTGGAACCGTGGATCACTTGGGCTCCCCCTGGGTCTGGAAGCGTGGGTCACCTGGGCTCCCCAAGGGTCTGGAAGCATGGATCACCTGGGCTCCCCGTGGGTCTGGAACCGTGGATCACCTGGGCTCACCAAGGGTCTGGAAGCATGGATCACCTGGGCTCCCCCTGGGTCTGGAAGCGTGGATCACCTGGGCTCCCCAAGGGTCTGGAACCGTGGATCACCTGGGCTCCCCAAGGGTCTGGAAGCGTGGGTCACCTGGGCTCCCCAAGGGTCTGGAACCGTGGATCACCTGGGCTCCCCCTGGGTCTGGAAGCGTGGATCACCTGGGCTCCCCGTGGGTCCGGAACCGTGGATCACCTGGGCTCCCCCTGGGTCTGGAAGCGTGGATCACCTGGGCTCCCCGTGGGTCTGGTAGCGTGTATCACCTGGGCTCCCCAAGGGTCTGGAACCGTGGATCACTTGGGCTCCCCGTGGGTCTGGAACCGTGGATCACCTGGGCTCCCCCTGGGTCTGGAACCGTGGATCACCTGGGCTCCCCCTGGGTCTGGAACCGTGGATCACCTGGGCTCCCCCTGGGTCTGGAAGCGTGGGTCACCTGGGCTCCCCAAGGGTCTGGAACCGTGGATCACTTGGGCTCCCCGTGGGTCTGGAACCGTGGATCACCTGGGCTCCCCCTGGGTCTGGAACCGTGGATCACCTGGGCTCCCCCTGGGTCTGGAAGCGTGGGTCACCTGGGCTCCCCAAGGGTCTGGAAGCGTGGATCACCTGGGCTCCCCCTGGGTCTGGTAGCGTGTATCACCTGGGCTCCCCAAGGGTCTGGAAGCGTGGATCACCTGGGCTCCCCGTGGGTCTGGAACCGTGGATCACCTGGGCTCCCCAAGGGTCTGGAACCGTGGATCACCTGGGCTCCCCCTGGGTCTGGAAGCGTGGATCACCTGGGCTCCCCGTGGGTCTGGAACCGTGGATCACCTGGGCTCCCTGTGGGTCTGGTAGCGTGTATCACCTGGGCTCCACAAGGGTCTGGAATCGTGGATCACCTGGGCTCCCCCTGGGTCTGGAAGCGTGTATCACCTGGGCACCCCGTGGGTCTGGTAGCGTGGATCACCTGGGCTCCCCCTGGGTCTGGAAGCGTGGATCACCTGGGCTCCCCCCCTGGGTCTGGAAGCGTGGATCACCTGTGCTCGCCCTGGGTCTGGAAGCGTGGATCACATGGGCTCACCCTGGGTCTGGAAGCGTGGATCACATGGGCTCGCCCTGGGTCTGGAAGCGTGGATCACATGGGCTCGCCCTGGGTCTGGAAGCGTGGATCACCTGGGCTCCCCGTAGGTCTGGAACCGTGGAGCACCTGGGCACCCCCTGGGTCTGGATGCGTGGATCACCTGGGCTCCCCCTGGGTCTGGAAGTGTGGATCACATGGGCTCCCCCTGGGTCTGGAAGTGTGGATCACATGGGCTCCCCCTGGGTCTGGAAGCGTGGATCACCTGGGCTCCCCTGGGTCTGGAAGCGTGGATCACCTGGGCTCCCCTGGGTCTGGATGCGTGGATCACCTGGGCTCCCCCTGGGTCTGGAAGCGTGGATCACCTGGGCTCCCCAAGGGTCTGGAAGCGTGGATCACTTGGGCTCCCCCTGGGTCTGGAAGCGTGGATCACCTGGGCTCCCCAAGGGTCTGGAACCGTGTATCACCTGGGCTCCCCCTGGGTCTGGATGCGTGGATCACCTGGGCTCACCAAGGGTCTGGAAGCGTGGATCACCTGGGCTCCCCCTGGGTCTGGAAGCGTGGATCACCTGGGCTCCCCAAGGGTCTGGAACCGTGGATCACTTGGGCTCCCCATGGGTCTGGATGCGTGGATCACCTGGGCTCCCCAAGGGTCTGGAAGTGTGGGTCACCTGGGCTCCCCCTGGGTCTGGATGCGTGGATCACCTGGGCTCCCCCTGGGTCTGGAAGCGTGGATCACCTGGGCTCCCCCTGGGTCTGGAAGCGTGGATCACCTGGGCTCCCCAAGGGTCTGGAACCGTGGATCACTTGGGCTCCCCCTGGGTCTGGAAGCGTGGGTCACCTGGGCTCCCCAAGGGTCTGGAACCGTGTATCACCTGGGCTCCCCCTGGGTCTGGATGCGTGGATCACCTGGGCTCACCAAGGGTCTGGAAGCGTGGATCACCTGGGCTCCCCCTGGGTCTGGAAGCGTGGATCACCTGGGCTCCCCAAGGGTCTGGAACCGTGGATCACTTGGGCTCCCCCTGGGTCTGGATGCGTGGATCACCTGGGCTCCCCAAGGGTCTGGAAGCGTGGGTCACCTGGGCTCCCCCTGGGTCTGGATGCGTGTATCACCTGGGCTCCCCCTGGGTCTGGAAGCGTGGATCACCTGGGCTCCCCAAGGGTCTGGAACCATGGATCACTTGGGCTCCCCCTGGGTCTGGAAGCGTGGGTCACCTGGGCTCCCCAAGGGTCTGGAAGCATGGATCACCTGGGCTCCCCGTGGGTCTGGAACCGTGGATCACCTGGGCTCACCAAGGGTCTGGAAGCATGGATCACCTGGGCTCCCCCTGGGTCTGGAAGCGTGGATCACCTGGGCTCCCCAAGGGTCTGGAACCGTGGATCACCTGGGCTCCCCAAGGGTCTGGAAGCGTGGGTCACCTGGGCTCCCCAAGGGTCTGGAACCGTGGATCACCTGGGCTCCCCCTGGGTCTGGAAGCGTGGATCACCTGGGCTCCCCAAGGGTCTGGAAGCGTGGATCACCTGGGCTCCCCGTGGGTCTGGAACCGTGGATCACCTGGGCTCCCCCTGGGTCTGGAAGCGTGGATCACCTGGGCTCCCCGTGGGTCTGGTAGCGTGTATCACCTGGGCTCCCCAAGGGTCTGGAACCGTGGATCACTTGGGCTCCCCGTGGGTCTGGAACCGTGGATCACCTGGGCTCCCCCTGGGTCTGGAACCGTGGATCACCTGGGCTCCCCCTGGGTCTGGAAGCGTGGGTCACCTGGGCTCCCCAAGGGTCTGGAACCGTGGATCACTTGGGTTCCCCGTGGGTCTGGAACCGTGGATCACCTGGGCTACCCCTGGGTCTGGAACCGTGGATCACCTGGGCTCCCCCTGGGTCTGGAAGCGTGGGTCACCTGGGCTCCCCAAGGGTCTGGAAGCGTGGGTCACCTGGGCTCCCCAAGGGTCTGGAAGCGTGGATCACCTGGGCTCCCCGTGGGTCTGGAAACGTGGATCACCTGGGCTCCCCAAGGGTCTGGAACCATGGATCACCTGGGCTCCCCCTGGGTCTGGAAGCGTGGATCACCTGGGCTCCCCCAGGGTCTGGATGCGTGGATCACCTGGGCTCCCCCTGGGTCTGGAAGCGTGGATCACCTGGGCTCCCCGTGGGTCTGGAACCGTGGATCACCTGGGCTCACCAAGGGTCTGGAAGCATGGATCACCTGGGCTCCCCCTGGGTCTGGAAGCGTGGATCACCTGGGCTCCCCAAGGGTCTGGAAGCGTGGGTCACCTGGGCTCCCCAAGGGTCTGGAACCGTGGATCACCTGGGCTCCCCCTGGGTCTGGAAGCGTGGATCACCTGGGCTCCCCGTGGGTCTGGTAGCGTGTATCACCTGGGCTCCCCAAGGGTCTGGAACCGTGGATCACTTGGGCTCCCCTTGGTACTGGAACCGTGGATCACCTGGGCTCCCCCTGGGTCTGTAACCGTGGATCACCTGGGCTCTCCCTGGGTCTGGAAGCGTGGGTCACCTGGGCTCCCCAAGGGTCTGGAACCGTGGATCACTTGGGCTCCCCGTGGGTCTGGAACCGTGGATCACCTGGGCTCCCCCTGGGTCTGGAACCGTGGATCACCTGGGCTCCCCCTGGGTCTGGAAGCGTGGGTCACCTGGGCTCCCCAAGGGTCTGGAAGCGTGGATCACCTGGGCTCCCCCTGGGTCTGGTAGCGTGTATCACCTGGGCTCCCCAAGGGTCTGGAAGCGTGGATCACCTGGGCTCCCCGTGGGTCTGGAACCGTGGATCACCTGGGCTCCCCAAGGGTCTGGAACCGTGGATCACCTGGGCTCCCCCTGGGTCTGGAAGCGTGGATCACCTGGGCTCCCCCTGGGTCTGGATGCGTGGATCACCTGGGCTCCCCCTGGGTCTGGAAGCGTGGATCACCTGGGCTCCCCGTGGGTCTGGAACCGTGGATCACCTGGGCTCACCAAGGGTCTGGAAGCATGGATCACCTGGGCTCCCCCTGGGTCTGGAAGCGTGGATCACCTGGGCTCCCCAAGGGTCTGGAACCGTGGATCACTTTGGCTCCCCCTGGGTCTGGAAGCGTGGATCACCTGGGCTCCCCCTGGGTCTGGAAGCGTGGGTCACCTGGGCTCCCCAAGGGTCTGGAACCGTGGATCACCTGGGCTCCCCCTGGGTCTGGAAGCGTGGATCACCTGGGCTCCCTGTGGGTCTGGAACCGTGGATCACCTGGGCTCCCCGTGGGTCTGGTAGCGTGTATCACCTGGGCTCCACAAGGGTCTGGAATCGTGGATCACCTGGGCTCCCCCTGGGTCTGGAAGCGTGTATCACCTGGGCTCCCCGTGGGTCTGGTAGCGTGGATCACCTGGGCTCCCCCTGGGTCTGGAAGCGTGGATCACCTGGGCTCCCCCCCTGGGTCTGGAAGCGTGGATCACCTGTGCTCGCCCTGGGTCTGGAAGCGTGGATCACATGGGCTCACCCTGGGTCTGGAAGCGTGGATCACATGGGCTCGCCCTGGGTCTGGAAGCGTGGATCACCTGGGCTCCCCGTAGGTCTGGAACCGTGGAGCACCTGGGCACCCCCTGGGTCTGGATGCGTGGATCACCTGGGCTCCCCCTGGGTCTGGAAGTGTGGATCACATGGGCTCCCCCTGGGTCTGGAAGTGTGGATCACATGGGCTCCCCCTGGGTCTGGAAGCGTGGATCACCTGGGCTCCCCTGGGTCTGGAAGCGTGGATCACCTGGGCTCCCCTGGGTCTGGATGCGTGGATCACCTGGGCTCCCCCTGGGTCTGGAAGTGTGGATCACCTGGGCTCCCCCTGGGTCTGGGCCTCTCACTTGCATGTCTTAGGCAGGTCTGCAACTCCACCTTTCACCATCATCACCCAGCACACAGCACTTCCACTGCAGCAAGGGATTCTAGGAAATGACATGCAAATGAGCACACAGTGCCACTTTTTGCTTCAAAACCAAGCCATAGACATGGAAATGAGCATACAGTAATATTTCCATTTTCTATATGCTTTGCTGTGGAGGGTTTTTGTCACTTATTTTACTCACCATAACTTAACTAAGTATGGTAAAACCCATCCTCATTGCTTCAGCTTTGCATAGCCAGTGTAACCAACCCCACACTGATGAGACCCATTAAGGTCAAAACAGCTGTCTGTCTGTGGGTGGGTTTACTGGCTAAGCATTTTAACCCTGGCTGTGCTTTAAGCTGTGACCATGCAGCAAGCTTAAGCCTATAGGGAACATGTTTAAAATGGTTTTGAAGCAAAAAGGTGGCACTGTGTGCTCATTTGCATGTCATTTTCCAGAATCCCTTGCTGCAGGGGAAGTGCTGTGTGCTGGGTGATAATGGTAAAAGGTGGGGTTGCAGACCTGCCTAAGACATGCAAATGAGTATACAGTTATATTTCCATTTGCTATATGCTTTGCTGTGGAGGGTTTTTGTCACTTTTTTCACTCACCATAACGTAATAACTTAACTATATATAAAACTGAAAATGTTGTATATTTGCTGTGCCTCTGGGCAATCTGATTGGTCCGTTGGTCTGTCACTCAGCCTCTGGCCAATCTGATTGGTCCATGGCCCGGTCCTGCCTCCGCACGCCTCTCATTGGCCTGCGTGGTTCTATGCCATCACATACCCAACTGCAACACTCTTAAAGCATTCACTGAGCTTTGGGAGTACGCATCACAGCAGCATTATCCCGCCTTCTCTCACAAACTAGCCCCAGCGCAGATTCCTCCCCTGCGGACTACACATCACCTACGCACACCCTCCGCTGCTCCTCCATCAACTCCCACCTTAGGTACCGAGCGCTGCCGCCAAACCGCCCCCCACCCCCAACACGACCCCCTGCATGCTCCGCCATCACCTCCCGCCATGCGCAGGTACCGAGCGCTGCCGCCTGCCCACCCCAACACGATCCCCCCTCACCCTCCGCTGCTCCGCCATCACCTCCCGCCACGCGCAGCCAACTGTCACCAACCGCCAAACGGGACATGCCAGCGGGGGGGGGCGGGGGGGGGAGGGGTAGCACGGCAGTGGCGGTCTCGGCGCGGCTGACTGTCCCACTGGCGCCGCCTTTCCTCCCCCCAACCACCCTCCTCTCCCCACCGGCACTCACCTCCAAACTTGCGCCTCTTACTCCTGTGTCTCTGTGTGTGACACTGTGTGTGTTTGACTGTGTGTGTGTGTGTGTGTGTGACACTGTGTGTGTGTCTTACTGTGTGTGTCATACTGTGTGTGTGACACTGTGTGTGTGACACTGTGTGTGTGACACTGTGTGTGTGTGTGAAACTGTGTGTGGTGGGGGCCGGGGGGACATGCAGGGGGGGGGCACTAATGTGAGGTGCAAGAGAGGGTACAGTGATGTCACGTGCAAGGGGGGAGGCTCGTGAGGTGCAGGGGGGGGTTGATGTGAGGTGCAGGGGGGGAGAGTCAGGTGACGTGCAAGGGTGGGGACAGTGATGTGGGGTCCAGGGGGGGGAGTGATGTGGGAGCCAGGGGGGGGGGGGGAGAGTGATGTGGGGGGCAGGGAGGGGAGACCGCAGCTGTGAAGGAGGGGGGGGGGCGGAGCTGGGAAGGGGAACAGAGTTGTGAACGTGAGGGTCAGCCAGCTGTGAAGGGGGTTACGGGTCTCTCAGCTAGTATATATATATATATATATATATATATATATATATATATATATATATATATATATATTCAAATAACGAGGGAAAAGAAGGGGGGAGGGATAGGGAAAGAAAACCTCGCATCTACTTTACAGAATTCATGCCACCATAAGCCAAAGGGATATCCTGTTTGATTTACATGAATAAGGTATGGCGGTGCTCACGGGTTGTGAATAATATAAGTGAAAAGAGAAAAAAGGTAACCCGTATGGGAGCACTCAGGTATGCAAAAGATTGATTAATTTATTTATTTGACACAATGCAAAAAGGAATGAATAAACAGTACATGATTAAAAACACTTAAAAAAGAGGCATGGACCCCTGTCACGGTTGTTACCCTGAAACACTGATGAGCAACACTAGGGAACGACATGCATTGTCAACCCTAAACATAAGTAGGATAGTGACTCTAACAACACTTGGGTAAATCAGAGTAAGTCACAATAGGTTATTGGGTTCAAAAGGCACCTATACAACGCTAAGGATGATTCACACTACACACCAAAAGGTGGACTGATCAAAGTATAAATGACAGTCACAAGACATCACACATTTGCATGAGCATACAATGATATGACCAATACCTTCAGCATAAATCCTGTGTAGGAAAGGTAGTGAGATGGAATAAAGTCCCTAGGTGTGTAGAGTAGTGGAGTTGGTAAAATAGCATATATAGGAAAATACCTAATGGACGCCTATTACATAACCCTGTGATAATAATCAGTGCCCCTAATGAAAAAATGAAGGTCACAATCCAGAAAAATAGTTTGCATAAGTGCTGGGTAGCATAGTTACGTGAGCCAATGGGTCAGGGGTCCTGCCTAGCACCCCCACTCCGACGCGTTTCGTCCAAAGACTTTGACTAGGAGTGGTGAGGGAACTGAAGCTGAATGCTGTTTATGTAGGGGTGTTTTTCGCGCCAAAAACGGATGAGGGCGGCAGCAGCTGCAGGTGCTTAAAATAGATTACTGCTGATATTCCGTATCTGCGTGTCAGACTGGCACGCAAGTGATGTGCGCATGCGCAGCTTGTAAGTATTAGTTCCTATATATGTGTCTACTGCGCATGTGCAGAGTACAGCGTCCCAGTATTTACGCCTGTATAATGATATACAAAGCGTCGCTGCACCTAATAGTGCGTGTCAGCTTGGACCGCGCATGCGCGCTGAGTGTGTCTATTGATCCATGCGCTGACGATCACAATAATAGCTCGAGTAGTGGTGATGATTACCCATAATCATATATCACATGCTATTTTGGGGATTGATGTAACTAGTGTCAACTAATATTTAAAAGAGCAGCTGACATAGTTCAAGACAGATCTAAGTAGTACCACAGAGAGAAGCACACGTATGGGAGCTGCAACAGCGCACCCTAGTGGAGCGGAGGTATATTGGGTACATATTCTTAAAGCATAATGGGCTATGTACCCTCAGTATTTGTGCCGGTTAGTATAACACATCCAAAATTGTGCATTGCAAAAAGGGATTGAAAAACATTTGCAACATATATCAATGTAGTCAAATTATGACATAGTCCAATGAATAGTTACTAAATCCATAATATCCAGCTTATTAATCCCATAAGTCCAGGAATATACCAGGTATATTTAGTCCAGGTATGTCCAGAATTGAAATGTTATGGCATCTGCGGTTACGGCATCTCCATGCTGCATCAGTCCACCGTTCCGTGGTGCATGGACCATGCAGAGACCCTCCTGCACAGACATTGGGAATCAGGACGATGCACTCCAAATATCGTGGCCGTTCTGGCCCCTGGTCAGGAAAATCTCCAGCTTGAGCCTCGCACGTGCATGCAGTATCTAAAAGATTAGACAAAATACATGCAATAAGTGCACTCATCAGAATAGTTGTAGATTATTTAGCTATAAGCAGACAAAGTTAGAGCAGTTGTGTGTTACAGGAACATGGCATAGCCAATATAGTCGTTCAGACCTTTCGGAATCATTGAGTTGATTTGTGTAATCCACCTGGTCTCTTTTTTTAGGAGAGCTTTTTCCAGGTCGCCTCCACGTATGCCAAGGGAGACTTTGTCAAGCTCAAAGGCCCTAAGTAACGTAGTGTCCGCCGCATGTTTGTTCAAAAAATGCCTGGCGACACTTGTGATTTTTTTAAAACCATCAAGGTCCCTTTGCGCATTTTTGATGCTGAAGGTATTGGTCATATCATTGTATGCTCATGCAAATGTGTGATGTCTTGTGACTGTCATTTATACTTTGATCAGTCCACCTTTTGGTGTGTAGTGTGAATCATCCTTAGCGTTGTATAGGTGCCTTTTGAACCCAATAACCTATTGTGACTTACTCTGATTTACCCAAGTGTTGTTAGAGTCACTATCCTACTTATGTTTAGGGTTGACAATGCATGTCGTTCCCTAGTGTTGCTCATCAGTGTTTCAGGGTAACAACCGTGACAGGGGTCCATGCCTCTTTTTTAAGTGTTTTTAATCATGTACTGTTTATTCATTCCTTTTTGCATTGTGTCAAATAAATAAATTAATCAATCTTTTGCATACCTGAGTGCTCCCATACGGGTTACCTTTTTTCTCTTTTCACTTATATATATATATATATATATATATATATATATATATATATATATATATCGTTCCCTCTAGTCCATTTCCTTTGTAAAAACCGAGGGATGAGAAGGCCATCTACTCTGTTACATATTGAAATAGTAGCCAGGTGCAGTATATGGTACTGAAGCTGAACTGGCTCCTGTAATAACAATGATCCATGACTTCCTCTTGAGGAGGTCTTGTCCATGGTTCTCAGTGACCATTTTAGCCAGTGCAGATGTAGATATTTTAGACAGAAATAATATAGGGATGACAGGGTGTCCCTATAAAGGGGAATCTTCATTGGCTGTGATGAAACCACAATGAATTTCAATATTTCAAATGTATTTGAAACTGAAATAAATTAGGCATCATTTACCAAAGTCTCGCAGCTGCAAAACTAAAGCAGGAAAACTGCACCAAATGACGATAAAAATGTTTTTCTATTGAAATCCTTTGACTGACCCAGTGGAGTATTTTCGCAACAATTTTTAAACCAAGAGACTTTAATAAATAAGTCCCAATATTGGTGAACTTTCTTTTGCCTCTATACTGTGAGAGAACATCTTGGCAAGTAGCCAGTAGAGGATTTAGATGAACAGCGGGCACTTAAAATAAATGCATATCCATGATTTATTAATAAGTTTGTTATGCATTGATTTCGAGTGCTCACTGTTCATCTGAAGCATATTCAATTTTTCAACTATAATTCCCTTAAAATTCAGGGATATTACCAAAGTATATTACGGTGTACATTGCTGGCATTGTTTGCTACAGTATATAAATCACATACAGTATGTAGCTGCAAATAAATTGAATTAGACTGTCCTGTTTGGGTATGAATTGTTATTACATTGCGTGGCTGATACTTTACACCTCATACATAAACCTTGGCCCCCTGCAGACGCACTTACCAGTATGCCCATCTACTGTCTCCGTACGCTCTTTCTACCTACCAATTAGATTGCAAGCTCTTCAGAGCAGACACTCCTCTTCCGAAATGTTACTTTTACGTCTGAAGCACTTATTACCATGGTCTGTTATTTGTAATATTTGTTATTTATATGATTGTCACGTGTATTACTGCTGTGAAGCGCTATGTACATTAATGGCGCTATATAAATAAAAACAAATATACATATTCACCGCGCTTCTCTGTGTAAGGAGCATGCTGCTGGTGAAAAGATTGGCCATACATATGTGAAAAAACAAAATGAATCCCTGCACTTCTCCCATTGAGCTAACAATAAATGGGGGAATAAATATACATAGTGAAACCTAAGTCTGTCAGACAAAAGAGACTTTTAATTGCATCCTTTGATCAAATAATGACAAGCCTGCTAACCAACATCAAGGTAAGTCTCAATAGCAGGTACCTATGCTAAATGCATACAAATGTTCTGTGAAATATACCCGAAGGGGTTAATAAACTAAGCATAAGCTTATGTAACTTAGTGCAGTTAAAAACTGGTATATACCAGTGAAGATACTTACATGAATGCAAATAAAGTGAAAAGTGAATTTACAGGGACCTTACTGGGAGATTGTATACCTTGAAAAGGAGGGACTAACCTCCCACAAGCTGCTCAATAAGCAGTTACAGGTGGATTGGCTAAATACATTAATCATACCTAGTGGTGCCCACTGGAAGCATACTGCTATGGCTTTAATTTGTCCCAATAGAAAATGTAAAGAAAATATATACAGTATATTCAACGCGCTTCTCCGTGTAAGGAGCATGTTGCTGGTGAAAAGATTGGCCATACTGGTACATATGTGAAAAAACAGAAAGTAAATCCCTGCGCTTCTCCCATTGAGATATAAATAAAGACATACATACATAAAGACATACATACATAAAGACATACATACATAAATACATACATACATACATACAATAACAGAAAGCAGCAGCGAGGTGAAGAAACAGCCATGTTTTTGTCCAATTGGTAAAATAGTGGCAGCAAATTAATGTGAAATGATAATTCCTTGGCAAAATATATATATTCTTTATTTTATGAAGTGTTAGACTTACCTGTACAACATGTAAATGTTGAGATATCAAACAAATAACCCTTTGGAAATACATCTAGCAACCCTTATAGACAAGTCCCAATAAGAAGAACGTAAGAGAGAATATAATCACTGCAAAAGTATGCAAAATGATTAATGCATGGTAAAATCTAGGGATAACATGTTCGTTTCAGAGCAGACATCTCTTCGTCAGGACAATCCAGACGGCTTGTCAGGCCAATCCAGGCGGCTTGTCAGGCCACATGTCCTACAAAAATTGGAACATGCTTCTCATATCCAGAGTACACTACCGACCAACTTTATTCTTACTTGGCTAGCTCCGCGAAATCGGAGTATCCCGGTTATCTGCGGTTTTGTGTCGTTTTCTCCCGGGGTATATAGCGTTATATCGCGCCCATGATTTAAGCATTTTATTCCCGCTGGCTGCAATACTGCAATGCCGTGTAAAAACGCATGGGATCGTTTGCGAGCTGTTGTCTTTGAAGCCGAGAAATTCATGAATTGTAATGCAGTATATACTGTATATATACAGTATATACTGTATAACAACAACCCCTATAACCCCTAACATACAGTACTGTATATGCACATCAATGATACTGTAGGCCGTCCCCTGGCGAGATGTGTTTGCAGCAGAGACAGAACCGCTGCTCTCTGCGCAAACATCGGCACATTCAAAATTATTTAAAATACATTTTTATTCATAGTGTAGATGTGCAGGGGGTCTCCGGAGCTGAACCGCGTTGGTTTCAGGTCCAGGGACCCCCTGCTCCCCGAGATACAGGCCCCTTTATGAGGTGCCGGTATCCCTCAGCATTTAAAGGTCCCGATCACGTGACCGCGGCATGTAAACAAAGCAGAGGGATACCGGCACCCCCTAAAGGGGCCTGTATCTCGGGAAGCAGGGGGTCCCCAGACCTAAAACCAAAACGTTTCTGCTCCGGAGACCCTCTGCACATGTACAGTATAAATAAAACACATATATAAATAAACACTCGTTCCTTACCTTAGCGGCTATTAAAATACAGAAATGCTGCTTCATTACCATAGCTGATAGCCGCTAAGGCAATGAAGGGGTTAACCCACCATGCCCGCTTTATTGTGGGTAGCGGGGGTGGGTGAAGGGGGTATTTGGCCCTTGGTGTGAGTTTAGGACTTGCGGGGGGGTTGCGGGTGCACTTAACCCCTTCACGACCGTAGCAGTTAATACCGCTACTGTCATGAAGGGGTTAACCCCTCCCGCTACCCCCCCCACAAGCCCTAAACAACCACCGTTGGGGCTAAAACCCCCTTCACCCACCCCCGCTACCCACAATAAAAAAACACACAGCAGCCGCCCAAAAAATAAATAAATAAATAAATCTAAATAAATGAATATAAATAAATACATTTAAAATACATTTTTATTCATAGTGTAGATGTGCAGGGGGTCTCCGGAGCTGAACCGCGTTGGTTTCAGGTCCGGGGACCCCCTGCTCCCCGAGATACAGCCCCCTTTATGAAGTGCCGGTATCCCTCAGCATTTAAAGGTCTCGATCACGTGACCGCGGCCTGTAAACCAAGCAGAGGGATACCGGCACCCCCTAAAGGGGCCTGTATCTCGGGGAGTAGGGGGTCCCCGGACTTAAAACAAAAACGTTTCTGCTCCGGAGACCCTCTGCACATGTACAGTATAAATAAAACACACACATCAATAAACACTCGTTCTTTACCTTTGCGGCTATGTGCTATGGTAATGAAGCAGCATTTCTGTATTTTTAATAATATTGTACAGTGAGCAGGGGGTTCCCTGAGCCAGAAATGAATGCTCAGGGGACCCCCTGCTCCTGCACAATATTATTAAAAATACAGAAATGCTGCTTCATTACCATAGCTGATAGCCGCTAAGGCAATGAAGGGTTAAGGCAGAATAAACAATAAATACATTAAATACATATTTTTAATGTGTGTGTTAAACCTCCCTGCCTTGACTGTAACCTGTGTAAGACCCCCTCCCCCTATTGTGTGTGTTTAACTTCTCTGCCTTGACTAATCTATGTAAACCCCCCCCCTCCTATTGTGTCTGCTAAGCTTCCCTGCTTTGACTAATCTGTGTAAGCCCCCCTCCCCCTATTGTGTCGGTTAAATCTCCCTGCCTGTGTTTCTGAGTGCAGTGTACTGTATGTAAATGTGGGGAGGGGGATCCCGTGTAAATAACCACACCCACACCCACTACCCACTACCCACTACCCACAATAAAAAAAATTAATAAACTAAATAAATCTAAATAAATAAATAAATGAATATAAATAAATACATTTAAAATACATTTTTATTCATAGTGTACATGTGCAGGGGGTCTCCGGAGCTGAACCGCGTTGGTTTCAGGTCCGGGGACCCCCTGCTCCCCGAGATACAGGCCCCTTTATGAGGTGCCGGTATCCCTCTGCATTTAAAGGTCCCGATCACGTGACCGCGGCCTGTAAACCAAGCAGAGGGATACCGGCACCCCCTAAAGGGGCCTGTATCTCGGGGAGCAGGGGGTCCCCAGACCTAAAAACACAGCGGTTCAGCTCCGGAGACCCCCTGCACATCTACACTATGAATAAAAATGTATTTTAAATGTATTTATTTCTATTCATTTATTTATTTATTTATTTAGATTTATTTATTAATTGTGCTGCTGCTGTGTGTGAATTTTTTTTATTGTGGTTAGTGGGGGTGGGTGAAGGGGGTATTAGCCCCATCGGTGGTTGTTTAGGGCTTGCGGGGGGGTAGCGGGTGCACTTAACCCCTTCACGACCGTAGCGGTATTAACTGCTACGGTCGTGAAGGGGTTAAGTGCACCCGCAAACCCCCCCGCAAGTCCTAAACTCACACCAAGGGCCAAACAGCCCCTTCACCCACCCCCGCTACCCACAATAAAAAAAATTCACGCACAGCAGCCCCACAATTAATAAATAAATCTAAATAAATACATGAATATAAATAAATATATGTATATATATACAGTATATATATATAATAACAATCCATATATATATATATATATATATATATATATATATACAGTATATACACACACATGATGAACCAATATACAAATAAATGTAGAAGGGTTATCAAAATCATACTGTACTACAAATAACACTTCTCCATACAGACACACTACATTACAATGAATTTCCTTTAATAATCCTAACTGATCTTACAATCTAAATCATCAAATGACAAAGAGAAACCTCACATTCCAATCCATACATTGCATTTACATTGTATTTCTGATGCATAAAATCTATGCACCATATACATTCTGCAAATGAATGTGAACAATATCATTGCAAGCAAAATACAAACACTTCCAAACAAGTCAACTATTTTAACCAATCAAGTAAACAGAAATCAATTAGCAATCATTATTTACATCCCTAAACAATTGACAGTCCATCCCGAACAATGAAACAATTAACTAATTCACGCCTCGAGCAGAACAATTCAGCATGTGAAAAAATATACAAACTTTAAAACCAAGGCTAGCCCTGACCTCCCTCAAACACACAATACAATATCAACAATTACATCTATCTAATTTTAAAATACTTTAAACTCACAATAAAGCATAGCTGCATAGTCAAATTAATTTAAAACACATGAAAGAAAGCTTTTAAAACAACATCATTTCTTACCCTGTATGTATATATCTCTGTAGACATATATACATACATATATACAGTGGCAAGAAATGATATACCACAAAAAAAAAAATACACATGTTAACAAAGCTTTTAAAAAAAATTAACAAGTTAAATAAAATACATTTCTTTAGTTCACTTACCATTACTTGCCCCCACCGACTCCCGTTGCGCAGCTTACTCACGAACCAATCCACGAACAGGAACCCATAAAATAAAAAAACATAAAATAATAAACATTAAACTAAAAATCCAAATCAATCCACGGGTCTTCTACTTGTAATCCATCTTTATCTTCATCTGTATTCTTCTTTCTTCTATCTTCTTCCGGGCGGGGCGGGGTCTTCTTTCCATCTGCGGCCACGCCCTGGTCTTCTTTCTTCCCCGGAGGTCCTTCCTCCGCGGCGTCTGGCTTCAAAATGAGACGACATAGGCTTTTAAAGGCCTATGACGTCACATTTTTCGTCATGGTTCCCACGGTCCTGATTGGGCCGTGAAAACCATGTGTTTTGGCCGATAAAAATAAAAATGATGACGTCACTTAAAGGCAATGAAAGCACAGCCAATCAGAATGGCTTTGCTTCAATTGCCTTTAAGATGACGCCATGAAAAGACACATGGCCGCCCTCACATGCCGGCACCTCATAAAGGGGGCTGTATCTCGGGGAGCAGGGTTTCCCCGGACCTGAAACCAACGCGGTTCAGCTCCGGAGACCCCCTGCACATCTACACTATGAATAAAAATGTATTTTAAATGTATTTATTTATATTCATTTATTTATTTAGATTTATTTATTTATTTATTTTTTGGGCGGCTGCTGTGTGTGAGTTTTTTTATTGTGGGTAGCGGGAGTGGGTGAAGGGGGTATTAGCCCCAACGATGGTTGTTTAGGGCTTGCGGGGGGGTAGCGGGAGGGGTTAACCCCTTCATGACCGTAGTGGTATTAACTGCTACGGCCGTGAAGGGGTTAAGTGCACCCGCAACCCCCCCGCAAGTCCTAAACTCACACCAAGGGCCAAATACCCCTTTCACCCACCCCCGCTACCCACAATAAAGCGGGCACGGTGGGTTAACCCCTGCATTGCCTTAGCGGCTATCAGCTATGGTAATGAAGCAGCATTTCTGTATTTTTAATAATATTGTGCAGGAGCAGGGGGTCCCCTGAGCATTAATTTCTGGCTCAGGGAACCCCCTGCTCACTGTACAATATTATTAAAATGCAGAAATGCTGCTTCGTTACCATAGCACATAGCCGCTAAGGTAAGGAACGAGTGTTTATTTATATATGTGTTTTATTTATACTGTACATGTGCAGAGGGTCTCCGGAAGCAGAAACTTTTTTGTTTTAAGTCCGGGGACCCCCTGCTTCCCGAGATACAGGCCCCTTTAGGGGGTGCCGGTATCCCTCTGCTTTGTTTACATGTCGCGGTCACGTGATCGGGACCTTTAAATGCAGAGGGATACCGGCACCTCATAAAGGGGGCTGTATCTCGGGGAGCAGGGGGTACCCGACCTGAAACCAACGCGGTTCAGCTCCGGAGACCCCCTGCACATCTACACTATGAATAAAAATGTATTTTAAATAATTTTGAATGTGCCGATGTTTGCGCAGAGAGAGCAGCGGTTCTCTCTCTGCTGCAAACACATCTCGCCAGGGGACGGCCTACAGTATCATTGATGTGCATATACAGTACTGTATGTTAGGGTTTATAGGGGTTGTTGTTATACAGTACATATATATATATAAAAGAAAACAAAGGCAGACAGGCGCACTGAGGGGTGTAGACAATTTATTATTCTAAGACAGTGGGTAAGCATCCATTGATACAGAGTAAACCACAATAATTCTAAACAATAAAAACAGTCAAGCTAAAAACGGGACTGGTAGTGAATCAATATAGTAAATGTGGGGTAGGGGGTAACCAAGATAAACTAGCTAAGCACTACAGAGAGGGTCCGGACCAATCTGAGTAACTTACCCTGCTAGAGACAGGGAGACCCGCTTCCACCAGCTGCAAATACTCCACAGGAACTGCCACCACGTGACCTCTACGCGTTTTGCACGTAGTGCTTCGTCAGGAGGTTTACTCTGTATCAGTGGATGGTTACCCATTGTCTTAGAATAATAAATTGTCTACACCCCTCAGTGCGCCTGTCTGCCTTTGTTTTCTTCTGTTTGTGAGCCCCCCTCGTGGGAGCTCACTTTTGTAGGGGACGTGTGGATTTCCCCCCCCCCCCCCAGACTCAAGGCTGCAAGAGGGAGTCTTCACAGTATCCTGGTTAGTGCGGAGCAACGCTATCCCTAAGTATATATATATGTATATATATATATATACTGCATTACAATTCATGAATTTATGCCATCTGGCGGACACGCGAAGCATTGCAGCCTAGTAAATCCTGAACCATTATCAATTAACACATCAACCGCGCGTCAGCCGGGCATGCGCCTGGCTGGGAAGGCAAAAGGAGCCCGGCATGCTCCGGGTGAACAGTGCCAGGTACAAGCCAGTGATTAGTAAGAATAAAGTCTGCCGCAGCAGTATGACTGTGAGGTATATAAGCAGTATTTATATGGAGCAATAGGACGTTATAGGGTATAGTTCCCTAATAAGGATGAAAATGGGATGTATCACTTTCTCTGTCTTTGCCGTAATTTTTTGTCTGTTGTTCACTGCAATACAATTCCTCATGTGCATGGTGGAATAAACCGAAGCAAGTTATATTAGGTGTGAGAAAAGAAGCTGATAAACAAGTTTTAAAATATCACCTGTGAGAATAGAATACAAATAACTGACCCAACGAATAGAAGAGCGTCATTTATAGTTCCCACAACTCTTTTAGGGCTTTGTATCATGCTGCTAATATTGTGCTTTAACAATATAACATATTGTATTGGTTAATGTGCACTTGTATTATATGTTGCTTGTAATGTTTCTTATGTTTAATACACACTGAATAGTTCCATTGCGATATTGGTGCAGTTTAATGGGTCAGTGAGAATGTGTATGTGATGGGTTTTAGGCTTTGTAATGCAATGTACTAAACGTCTGTTGACAGCATAATTTTCCTGTTCAGTAAACAAGAGCATTGTGTTTCAAACCATAACAATTACTTCACCATTCTTTGAAGAGAACATCTACCATTTTAATGTCCTACAAGAACCTGAACAATTCTTTAGTATGAGGAGGGCACACAAAAGTGATTTATTTATTTTTAAACAATATTACGGTATGTGCCCTGACTTCCTCTGTGGCCTGGAATACAGTGACCAGCAAATTAAGGGGAAATCGCACCGAAGTATAAAGTGAACGAACAACATTTTACAATTATTTTTATAATGTTAATGCATTTTTAGTAGTCGATATGATCTCTTTTGATGGTGCGACCACATTGCCAAAAGACAAGAAATGTGTCTTTTGGCGCGGCGGACGAACGATGGATACGTCACGGCAGCGGTTCAGCCAATGAGGGTGAACCAACTGCACGTCATCATGGCCACTCTCTAAACTCCCCCCCACCCCCTCCTGTCACGGGCAATCAGAAGTCCACTGATGGCTTCAGAAACGGGTAAACGCGTTACCGACTGGGGCCGTAGCCAAAGCATTGTCTGAAGGCTAGTGGGGCTTTACAGCTCCTATTGCTGTATTATCGCTCTCCCCCTCCTCAGGATCCTCTTTCCTAGTGGGTGTTAGTATAGAGTGGTAATCCAGAAAATGAATGACCGGATCATTGAATTGGAGCAGACAAGACTAAGGCCTCGTCCATGGTTGTTGCTTGCAGGCGGAAGCGCGCTGAGGTGCGCTTCCGCTCAGCACTGAGCCCCTACAGCCGCAATTAGAGCGGCATTTTGTAGGGGCTCGCCTACGCTTCCGCAATCGCGCGGAAGCGTAGGTCTTAGGGAAATTTAAAATTTCCCCGCTTGCCGGAGCGCAGGGCCGGTCACGTGAGCGGTTCGCCCAATGAGGGCGAACCAGCTCCGTGACGTCACTGGCCCGTCCCCGGCCCGCCCCCTGACGGCGCGCAGGAAAAGCACCTGCAAGGCCAGGGAAAGCACCCGCTTTCCCTGAGCCTCAGCACGCCAGCGGGAAGCTTGGCCGAGGCCTAAGAATAAATAATAATAATAATATTTAAATATAATTACACCATTCAAATTAGTTTTTATTAAAATTAACACAATTTAACCCATCACTGTTATGAATTCACACTGATCCTAAATTGAACCGCACCTTTAGATATCAAATCAGTAATATATTAAACTTTTATTCTTTTGTCCTAAAATGTTCCTGCATGTGCAGCTTGGTATAAAGTTTAACTAATCCAAGCCTCAGAGCTGAATTACACAGCACTTACTGAAAATGGCAACGTTTAAAGAGTCTTGTAGAAGTTTTATTGTATTTAAAATTACTGGAGAAATTTCACAAATATTCAAATGAAATATACTGTAGGATTGGGACTTCTGGAAGGCACAGTTAAAAATGTGACATTCTCCACAACTGAGAACATTTATTAAAGTTACAGTAGAGCACAAAAATGTAATAGATAATGTAACCTGTACCTGGTCATCCTGGAGATGAGACTTAAGTGGTGCAGAGTCAAATGCAGTGAATTCTTATTTTTATATATATATATATATATATATATATATATATACACAGTGGTTGACAAATCACCAAAAAATCTACTCGCCACACAAAAAAATCTACTCGCCACCTAGTACCAAACGTGTGCTGCTTGGGCAGGTTTTCAGTCCGCTCCGGGACAGGACACAGCCAGGCTCCTTCAGGCACCTGTATTTGCGTGTGTGTGTGTATATATATATATGTACAATATATATGTGTGTTGTGACAAACGGCTTACTCCGGGGCTCCGTCGTTTGTCCGGGACTGTTTAGAACACGGTCTTTTAGGGTAGGTTAAATGATGAGGCGTCACGTACTGTTCCTTTAAACAGGCTATGCCTGGTTTATTCAGTCCCAGGCACTGAGACTGCCACAGTGCATACAACAGAAAACAGATCAAAACAAAAGCTGCTCACCTGAGCGATAACTTAACTTAGATATCCCTGACTCAGGGTTGGAAGTGGCTTTTCCACTTCCAACATCAAAACACGGTACTTTTGCAGTCTTACACAAATGAACAGAAAGATTGAACCTGTTTGGGGAAGAGGCTTCTCCCCTCTGTAGTTCAGCAGCCTTCCAGCCTCCTGGCTCTTGTGGGGAGCCCAGAGCAAACAGGAAATCAGTCTTTCATACCTGATTCCTAATTAGCATGACAGGTGACAGAAATCAGGCAGCAGACAAACTCTGGTCTGGATCTCTCATCCCTCAGTTCCAGCGCTTGCCAAACTGTGGGATGGAGTGTATGTATTATAATGCTGCACTCCCAGGCCAAACAGGATAGAAACTGTCTAGTATCCTGGGAGCCCTATATACGGAATTTATTACCATCCCCTGGTTTCTGTCACATATCCTCCCCCCCAGCTCAGACCTCGAGGGATGAGCGACCATGGATATTAGGGAGTGCATCCTTGACAACCCGTCAGCATTGCCATGTTTGTGCCCTGACCTGTGTTCCACAGAAAATTTAAAGGGTTGTAGGCTTAGGAACCACGTGGTCACTCTAGCATTCTTTTCCCTGTTTTGACACATCCAGGTAAGGGGTGCATGATCTGTGACCAACCGGAATTTTCTCCCCAACAGGTAGTATTTGAGCGTCTCTACAGCCCACTTTATTGCGAGACACTCTTTCTCTACTATGGAGTAATTTTTCTCCTGGGGATTTAGTTTCCTACTTAAATAAAGGATGGGGTGCTCCTCACCTTGAGACTCCTGGGAGAGTACCGCCCCCAGCCCTACCTCAGATGTGTCGGTTTGGACTACGAACTCTTTGGAGAAGTCAGGTGTGACCAACACTGGTTGGGCACAGAGAGCTTCTTTCAGGCTTCTAAAGGCCTGTTCGGTTTCGGGGGACCACTTAACCATTAGCGGTCCTCTTGCTTTTGTGAGGTCAGTTAGTGGGGTTGCCTTAGTTGCAAAATTGGGAATAAACCTTCTATAGTACCCAATTAACCCCAAAAAGGTCCTTACTTGTTTTTTTGTAACTGGCCTTGGCCAATTTTGTATCGCCTCCACTTTGAGTGTTTGGGGTTTGAGTAAACCTCTGCCAATAGAATATCCCAGATACTTGGCCTCCTCCAGACCAATAGTGCATTTAGCGGGGTTAGCAGTTAGTCCAGCAGACCGGACTGCGTCAAGCACAGCTTGGACCTTTGGAAGGTGGGATTGCCAATCTTCACTATGGATTACCACATCATCCAGGTAGGCGGCAGCATACCGAGCATGTGGTTTTAAAATTTTATCCATCATTCTTTGGAATGTGGCGGGAGCTCCATGTAAGCCAAAAGGCAACACCTTATACTGAAAGAGGCCGTCTGGGGTTGAGAAGGCTGTCTTTTCTTTTGCCCTTTCTGTGAGGGGAACCTGCCAGTACCCTTTTGTTAGGTCTAGGGTTGTGAGATATCGGGCTTTGCCCAGTCTCTCTACAAGTTCATCTACCCTGGGCATAGGATAAGTATCAAATTTTGACACCGCGTTTAGTTTCCGGTAGTCATTACAAAACCTTGTTGTACCATCTGGCTTTGGGACTAAGACTATAGGGCTGTTCCACCCACTTTGGGATTCCTCAATTACACCTAGTTTTAGCATTTTTTTAACCTCTAAACTTATAGCCTTTCTTTTGGCCTCTGGGATTCGGTACGGTTTAAGGTTAACTCGGACCCCCGGTTCAGAGACTAGGTCATGTTCAATTACGCTAGTTCTACCTGGCCGTATAGAGAAGATTTCTTTGTTTCTTTTCACTAAATTCTGAACCTCTCGTTTCTGATGAACAGACAGGGTTTCAGCTATGCTAACCTCTGGGTCAGTTTCTTGATTCTCTGACGGACCTGGGGGTACTAGGGTTAACAAGACTTCTCTATCTTTCCAGGGCTTGAGTAGGTTTATATGGTAAATTTGCTCAGGTTTCCTCCTACCTGGCTGTCTTACCTTATAATTTACTTCTCCCACTCTTTCCAAGACCTCATATGGCCCATGCCATTTAGCAAGGAATTTACTCTCCACGGTGGGAACCAGAACTAGTACCCTATCACCTGGAGAAAAAATTCTGACCCTAGCACCCTTATTATATGTATTCCTCTGTGCTTCTTGAGCTTTCTCCATGTGTTCCCTCACTATGGGTAGGACTGCAGCAATGCGGTCCTGCATCTGGGCAACATGCTCTATTACACTTCTGTAAGGGGTAACCTCGTGTTCCCAAGTCTCTTTGGCTATATCCAGTAAGCCCCTTGGGTGTCGGCCATACAATAGTTCAAACGGGGAGAAGCCTGTGGATGATTGGGGAACTTCCCTAATGGCAAATAACAGGTACGGTAACAAACAATCCCAGTTTTTCCCATCTTTATCAACCGCCCGCCGTAACATGCTCTTTAAGGTTTTATTGAACCTTTCCACTAAACCATCTGTTTGTGGATGATAGACTGAGGTTCTGAGATGCTTGATTTTTAGGAGTTTACATAGCTCTTTCGTTACTTGGGACATAAATGGTGTTCCCTGGTCAGATAGAATCTCTTTAGGAATCCCGACCCGGGAAAACAGAACTACTAACTCTTTTGCTATGTTTTTAGCTGAGGTGCTACGTAGGGGAACTGCCTCCGGATATCGGGTGGCATAATCTAATATTACCAATATATGCTGATGTCCCCTAGCAGACTTTATTAGGGGTCCTACTAGATCCATAGCAATCCGGTCAAATGGTACCTCTATTATGGGAAGGGGTACCAATGGGCTGCGGTACGCCTTGAACGGGGCGGTGATCTGACATTCTGGGCATGAGGAACAATAATTCGTAACTTCTGCCAGAACCCCAGGCCAATAGAAGCTTCGGAGAACCTTTTCTTTTGTCTTTTCCACCCCTAGGTGTCCCCCCAATGGATGACTATGTGCGAGGTGTAATACTACGTTACGGAATGTCCGTGGTACCAACAATTGTTTAGTTGTAACTGATTTCCTTTTATCAACCCGATATACTAGGTCGTTCTCTACCTCGAAGTAGGGGTAAGCAAGTGACCTATCTGGTTGGCCAGGAGTACTATTCTGGTCCCGTATATTTCCCCTTGCTACCGCTAATGTGGGGTCCTCCCACTGGGCCTTCTTAAAACTCCCAGGACTGACCTCTAGGTCAGCGAGGGTCTTATCCGGTTCTGGGGTGGTAAGTGTCTGCTCAACATCTTGATTTGGGGTATTCCCTACCAAAGTAGTGATGGGGAAGGGAATTTTACAGCACTCCTCCTTTTCCCCCTTCTTATTTGGGCCCTCATCAACCTCCATTTCTGAAAAAGGGAAAGGATTTGTTTCTTCTAATACTTCGTTATGGTCCGCTATTGAACTCTGGGCGCTATTCTGAGCGGGGGACCACATTTTTAGAAAATGGGGAAAGTCGGTCCCTATTAACACATCATGTGCCAGTTTGGGTACAATACCCACCTTGAAATCTAAAGAACCAAACTCTGTTTCAAAAAAACATCAACAGTGGAATATTCATGATTATCCCCATGTATACAACAAATTGCCACTCTTTGTGAACTGTTTCCCTGTTTCTTCTTAATGGGCAAGAGGTATTCGGACACTAATGTGACCATGCTCCCAGAGTCAAGAAGTGCCCGAACCCTCTTACCATTAACCTTTACAAATGCCCACAGATGGTTATTCAAGGGGTCCTCTGGGCTAGGGCCCATACATTGGGACAACAGCGAATAAGGTTCCACGCTGTTGCATTGCATGGGCTCATCATTTAGTGGGCAGATTTTTGCTGTGTGGCCCCTCTCATGACAATTTACACATTTAGGTACATAGTCTGTGTCCCACTTAGAGCCTTTTCCCGGCTCCCCATGTTGGCTATTGCCCTTAGTGTGCGAACCACTGTTGCTGGTGCTGCGTGAAGGTGGTCGCCGCTCTTCAGCGCCCCTTAACCCCGGTACCCTTTTACCGTCTCTGGAAGAGTCCTGGAACCTCGGGTAGTGGGGTTGCTCCACGACTGTGGGTTGCGGGTGCTCTTCTGCTGCATTGTACCTTTCTACGAGGGCCACAAGCTCATCCGCATTGTGGGGGTCACTCCGACTGACCCAACGGCGTAAGGCAGAGGGAAGTTTCCTCAAGAACTGGTCCATGACCAACCGTTCCACGATGTGGCTGGCTGAGTTGATCTCGGGTTGTAGCCACTTCCGGGCGAGGTGGATGAGGTCATACATCTGGCTTCGGGTGGCTTTATCCATCGTGAAGGACCATGCGTGAAACCTTTGGGCGCGAACAGCCGTGGTTACGCCGAGGCGGGCGAGGATCTCGAACTTCAATTTTGCATAGACGTTAGCTTCGGCTGGCTCTAGATCAAAGTAAGCCTTCTGGGGTTCGCCGCTTAGGAAGGGTGCGATTAGACCAGCCCACTCAGCTTCTGGCCATCCCTCTCTCTGTGCCGTGCGTTCAAACGTGAGAAGATAGGCTTCCACATCATCCGAGGGTCCCATCTTCTGAAGGTAGTGGCTTGCCCTGGTCATTTTCGGAACTGGGGCTGCCGCTGCCAGTGGAAGGTTACTGATAGTCCCCCTCAGGATCTCGAGTTCCTGCTGTAAGCCCTGAGCGAACCGCTGTTGCTCCTCTCTCAGCAAGCGGTTTGTCTCTTGCTGGTTTGCATTCGCGTTTTGCAGGGCTTCATTCGTCTGTTGCTGGTTTGCATTCGCCTGTTGCTGGTTGGCATTCGCCTGTTGCTGGTTGGCATTAATCTCTTGCTGGGCTATTAGCAGCTGTTGCTGGGCTGCATTCGTCTGCTGCTGGTTTGCATTAGTTTCTTGCTGGGCTATTAACAGCTGTTGCTGGGTTTCATTCGCGTCTTTCTGGGCAGCGACATTGCGTACCAGCGCACCCACCACGTCTTCCATCTTGTTTGCAGAGGATGAAAAAAACTTTTTTTTTTTTTTCAAAGTTCTTCAACCCGCAGACCCCCTAGTGCTCTGCCCGCATTCTCCACCATATGTGACAAACGGCTTACTCCGGGGCTCCGTCGTTTGTCCGGGACTGTTTAGAACACGGTCTTTTAGGGTAGGTTAAATGATGAGGCGTCACGTACTGTTCCTTTAAACAGGCTATGCCTGGTTTATTCAGTCCCAGGCACTGAGACTGCCACAGTGCATACAACAGAAAACAGATCAAAACAAAAGCTGCTCACCTGAGCGATAACTTAACTTAGATATCCCTGACTCAGGGTTGGAAGTGGCTTTTCCACTTCCAACATCAAAACACGGTACTTTTGCAGTCTTACACAAATGAACAGAAAGATTGAACCTGTTTGGGGAAGAGGCTTCTCCCCTCTGTAGTTCAGCAGCCTTCCAGCCTCCTGGCTCTTGTGGGGAGCCCAGAGCAAACAGGAAATCAGTCTTTCATACCTGATTCCTAATTAGCATGACAGGTGACAGAAATCAGGCAGCAGACAAACTCTGGTCTGGATCTCTCATCCCTCAGTTCCAGCGCTTGCCAAACTGTGGGATGGAGTGTATGTATTATAAGGCTGCACTCCCAGGCCAAACAGGATAGAAACTGTCTAGTATCCTGGGAGCCCTATATACGGAATTTATTACCATCCCCTGGTTTCTGTCACAATATATATATATATATATATATATATAATCATGTTAATTAAAATTAACATTATAACTGTACTACTGTGTGTGTGTGTACAGTATTTATGCACGTATATATGTAGAGAGAACATTTTACACTTGTCTGATGTTTTTAATATGTGACACTATTACATTACTAATAGTACTACTGTATTGATACTGTATATATGTATATATTATTTTGTTTTAAATCTTCTGAATCCAAACAAAGACTAATGAAGGATAAATTAACATATTTCTGCACTTTGCTCTTGTCTTGATGAACTGGGCTTTCCTGATACTGGCTTTCTTACCTTTACACATTTGAAAGATAGGCCTGTGAGGTTCTGAAATCTCTGACCAGTATAATTTCCTCTATGAATAACTCTAATGTTGGTCAATTAAAAGGTGTTACAACCTGTAAGAAATCTACACTTGGGATCAGAACAGCTACTCGGTTCATGAACTATTCACTAGCTTAGGAGCGTAATTACATTTTGGCTGAATGAGTATATGTACTATACACTGGTTGATGGGTGTCTCCTATGGGCCAGCGTGCATCAACTGGTCTGTTTACATTATCTAACACACTCATTTTCACATAGATCCATGTTTACTTATATGACTGCCCAAGTACAAAGCCCCTTAACATTTACATACATAAGTCCAGTCAAAATATAATTAAGATGTGAAAAAATACTGTGCTTCAACCATTTCACTGCTAGAATGGCCTGTGCGCTAATGCACTGACTCATATTTATCATAGGCCTGGCATAATATTGAGATATTGGACTGCAGGCTGCCAGAATCACACTAAGGCTCAGACCAACTCATCACAAATAGGAGACATTATCCACTCTGTATTCTTGGTGGCACAACATATGGATCTTTACATATGACCCCTAGTAGTTGGTATATATTAAACATCCAACTCTATTCTTGATCCACTTCAACTTATCAACAAGAAAAGTCATCACGAAAGTTGCACTACTGGGTTAAAGACTTCCTTTGTGAAGATCTCTTCAGCAGTGGAGAGATTAACGCTTACAACATCTTTCCTACATGAAACATCCCTAAGCTGTGGGTAGAGGAGAATGCCCAGCTCAGTGGATTGTCACCAAACCTTCAGAGCTTTATTAAGACAGCAGTTATGGAGCTCAGGAGCGCGCTGACAGAAAATCGCTATGATACATCCGAGGCAGAGTCGGTGGTTGAGCTCAGTTCATATAGCAATGGTCACGCTTTCCGGTCACAAAATGCACTGAGGAGAGAGGCTCAGGGTAAGAGGATTACTTGTTAAACTTAAATAGGCAGTACAATTACAAGGGTAATTGGCTTCCTTAAACAAATGCATCAAAAGTATACCATTTTTATATTTGTAGTTTTATGAAAAATCGTCATTTGCTTTTCTCATTGAGGTCTATGAATTGTTTATTGCCGTTTCCTGATGATGTCATCTTATGTATATGCACACATTCTTTCTGTCAGAGACTGGAACGTAAGAATAGAATGGTGGAGGGGAAGACATGCAGGTTCTATGACCTCACACAAAAGGGAGGAGCTAGAGGAAGTGGAACTCCTCCCCTTGATGTAGTTTTTAAAATAATACAGTGCAACATAGGTTTTTTATTTATCGATTTTATTAACTGTTCATCATAGTCACTTGGATCCAAAACAGGAGCAAAAAACAGAGCCGGTTTTATTAAGGAAAATAAATGCCATACAAAGCAATGAGTTTAAAAAATAAAAAAATGTAGGTAAATAAATTCCATAAAGCTTATTTTTAATTTTTATCTTTAACATCAGTTTCTATCATTGGACTTCATAACTTTAGTGCTGAGGCACGGCAGCTCACTTAAGATGCATACTTCCACAAAATAATTTAACAGAAAAACTAAATAATGAGCATTGAGGTTGTTTTCAACATATCAATGAAATAGTATGCATTATTTTTCTCCATGAAAAAAATAGCATGTTCTTGTACAGCGCTGCTAGTTTTACGTAGCGCTTTACAGAGACATTTTGCAGGCACAGTCCCTGCCCTGTGGAGCTTACAATCTATTTTTTGGTGCCTGAGGCGCAGGGAGATAAGGTGACTTGCCCAAGGTCACCAGGAGCTGACACCGGAAATTGAACCAGATTCCCCTGCTTCAAACTCAGTGGCAGTCAGTGTCTTTACTCACTGAGCCACTCCTCCTCCAATGAAAAGGAAATAGTATGCATTTAATCAACATAGTTACATAGTTACATACAGAAAAATCATATCTCCTGAACAACCTCAATAAAACTACGGAAAGCTTAATCACATCTGCTGAAAGACTCCATCCACAAATTTATATATTTTAAATGTCTTTCAAAGGAGTAGGAAAAAGGCTACCAGAGACAAATATTGTATTAAATAATTAACATATTCTCAGTTAAGTTACTTTAACTTTTGGTGATTTTGATTGAAATGTGGCATTAGGTCCAATTCTGGATACACACATAATATCATAATTGAAAAAAGCTTTAGGATTTCACTATAATGTATTTTCCAAATGTCATTGAGCCAAGCGGTTACTGTCTGCAGAAAATAACTCTTTCAGAAAAATCCGTGTTTGCACTATTTGGTAATCTTTAAATGTTTCGGAAACACCTCCAATATACACAAAACACGGATAACGATTTAAACTAATAATAAACTTGTAGCAGGCATTATTGCACCCGCTAGTGTGTGTGTATATGTATATATATATATATATATATATATATATATATATATATATATACTGTATATACATATACATATATGTGTATGTGTATATACATATATCTATTTAGCGCCATCTATGTACATAGCGCTTCACATCAGTAATACACGTGACATAATATAACGCACTAATGTGTTGTGTGTCCTGCTGCAACACGCCATTAATGACTGCTACATATGTATGTATAATATATATTTAGTTTATTATGCATATCATTCTGTTTCTCATACTTAAACTAACATCTCCGTTGTGTTTTTTTGCCTTGCTATTTTAAAATTACTTATCAATTTTGATTGATAAAGCAGGTTGTCGTTGGTTTGCTTCTTCAATGGCGCTGTCTTTAATGAACATGAGTCTCGTAACAGTGACGTGTAATAGGTTAACACGTAGGGGATTGATGCCTTCACAAATATTAAACAAGTACAAAAGTACTTTTAAGTCATTACCGAAAGTCAGAAAATATCACTTTTTCTAACCCTTCTGAAGGGAGCGGGTGGGGTTGGAAGAAGGGGCATTTGAAAGATATCTGATTTTATTCACGCCCTATCCATGCCAGAGCAAAAACTGTGGACAAGATTGGTGCAGTAGAATCCAACCTAAACAACAGGTTGGAATGATTACAAACATTCCCGGGATAAGCTTTGAAAAATGATTGAAAAATACTTAGGGGGTTATTCATTAAACTGAAACAGAGGCAATTGGGGCACTATTATTACACAGAAACTCCCGTTCAAGTCAAATGAATAAGCCGCTTGGACTTCTCTGATTTTATTGTATAAACATGCATCAATCGCCTACTTTTAGCTCATTATACATAGCATTCTCATTGAGAGTAAAAATTTCCTACACACATCCCTCAACTTTCTTATTCAAAAAGATCTGATGCAAGACAATGGTAGTTTTCAGTCAATCGCAAATCCTACATAAGCCTGCAAAACAAATAGACCATTATTATCTCTTCATTCTATTCAGTATTCTGTATAAAGCCTGCAATAAAATATCGTTAACCCTGCCCTATTTCTTATTTCAGAAAAAAAGGGGGAGTTTAGACTCAACATGATAAGCCTTGCCAAGTCATACCTTGCCAAGTCATACCTAATATATAGGTCCTACACTAACAATAAATATATAGCACATTGGTCCTATGTGGGACCAACTCCATCATCCACAGTGGAGCTCAAATACCACTATTCATCTAGGGTCTTTGTCAAAGTATATTATTTGATTCTGAGCTCCTACATCACGATTGCTTTTTTCCTTCAACACGTACCTTCAAGTCTTCGCTGTAATTCTTTTAGGTTTTTCGCACCGACCTGATAACCGCTATGAAAATCCCTGATTCGTACCAGCTTGGCCCAGATGATTTCTACATACTAGCTGATCCTTGGAGGCAGGAGTGGGAGAAAGGGGTCCAGGTGCCAGCAAGTTTAGAAGCAGTACCGCAACCGGAGGTTAGGTAAGAAAGATCTTGTGCGTAGTTTAGCGAGTCTGTATCGCTGTACTTTGGGCATCTATAGATGTATTGCTAAAGATACATTGCATTACATCAATCACTGTATGCACTTCTTTCCTTTTTTGCTTTTAGGGCATAAATATTGTATAAACTATTAATATAAGATCAGTAAAGCTTTGTCCCAAAATCTAAGCCAGGAGTTGACAACCTTTTTCTCAGACGGGCGAATAAATGGGCACAATCTTTTTAGGGGTGCCAATGTCCTCCCCGTCGCTGCCGTAGGTGGTGTAGTAGAAGTGCAGTGGTGGGGACTACAGCAGTCCATGTTGAACAGACGGGGCCACCGACAGCTTTACCCGGGGCCCATGACTAGAGTTTCCACCTGGGCCCCTTGTCTCGGCATCCTGGTCCTCCCCCCCTTCTCTCACCCCAGTCCCTCTCTTACTCTCATCTCCTCTCTCTCACCCCCCTATTTTTATCTCTCCCCTCTCTGTCCCTCCCCCATGTATTTCTCTCCCCCCACTCATTGCCCTTCTCTCTCCCCCCCTCTGTCTCTTACTCCCCCCTCTAGATCACTCTTTCCCCTCTCCCTCACTCTCCCCCATCCTCTCTCCCAATCTCCCCTTTCATTTCACTCACTCTCCCCCTCCTACTCTCTCAATTCCATCCTTTCTCAATTCCCCCGCACTCACAATTTCACCTCACTCACTCAGAATTCCCCCTCACTCAGAATTCCCCCCTTATTCACAATTCCTACCCCCTCACTCACAATCCTCCCCTATCAATTCCTCCTCCCCCTCACTCAAAATTCATTCACTGCCCACTCACAATTCCTCCTCTCCCTGTCACTCACATTTCCTCCTTCCCCACACACTCACAATTCCCCCTCACTCATTCACAATTCCTGCCCCCTCACTCACAATCCTCCCCTCACAAATCTCTCATCCCCGTCACTCATAATTCCTCCTCCCCGCTCACTCACAATTGCTCCTCTATCCCTCTCCCTCACTATGCATCCTCTCCCCCCCCCCATGCCCCCCACCATACTCACAATTTCACCTTGGTGGGGTGCAGTGGCCCATGGCATACGCTGGTGATCAGCCTCTTCTCACGTCGGCCCGCACTGGAAGTTGGGCCCATTTTCCTCATCTGCCACGCGGCCCCATCTCCCCTCTGATCCTGCTGTGAAGAAGTGTGACCCAACTTCTGATGTGGGCTGGTGTGAGAAGAGGCTGATCCCTCGGAGTATCACACGGGCCCCTGCCAATTTCGCGGGCCATGGGTTGGCCACCCCTGATCTAAGCTGTTTATAACTGGCTGAAATGAAGTGCAGTAACACTTACAGTATTACCTTTTTTATTATCATGCATTGTGTGTGCTTTATTTAGTAGGATCCTTAGTACATACAGTACATACTGTAAATACTTAGTACTGTACAGCTATTTAGCACATTAACTTGTTGGTACACAAGATGTCTAGTTAAAGCTGGAAAACAGGGTACTGTATTATATTTGTAATGAAGCAGTACACACCAACTATTTCTTTGGAGGAAAGTATCTCCGGATGCAGGGGGTGCCCGGAGCTGAAATTAACGGGGTTCAGCTCCGCCAATCCCCTGCATTAAAAAAGTAAGGAAAAACAAAAGAAAAACGGCTTGGATTGCTGCTTTAATTCCTTTACTGCCAGAGGAGCAACCAATGCAATGTGTTGTTTTGTGTCTCTGCTAACAAAAGAGGTAGCAGAAAAACAACTGCACTGAAGTGTTAGGTATTTAATAAGTTGAAAAAGTTTTGCCTGAAAACGATTCTGAAATGCTCAAAGCGGCTTCAATGTAAATGAAGTACGAATTGGAAGTTTGTTTTCACACATTTTTACATTTTGTACAAACAGAAAATGGAGCAAAGTGTGTTACATTTGGCGCACATTGTTAGCAATTGTGCCACCTCCAACCTTGCAGATCTTTTTCCACACAAGATATAAAATTGATGCACGGAGACCCAGAGTTTGATGCATGTACTGTAATTATAATATGCCATGTAACTCCTCCCTAACTCCAACACTCCCCAAAGCACACACTGACAAAACTTGGAGCAAAGAGCGTGATACGGTACATTGTCATAAAATGAGAATTACACAATTGTGTACATTTTGCTCCAAATTTGCCCTAGTACATTACCGCCAATACATACTACTTGAATTTGGGGCCAGTTTTTGGTTTCTACTTACGTTGAGGAAAAAACATTGAAATTATTCCAAAGATGCAGCGGTTAAAACTAAATTATCAGCTCATTTATTTATTTATCTTTAAGAGCTTATATATCTTGATACTAAGCAAATGTATCCTGTTTTTGGACACAGTGCCACTATATTAGACTGAGGTTGGATATTGGACATAAAATGAAGGCTACACACATTGTAAAAATGTCTTGCAAACATTATGTCTCTCATAAAGCCAACAGGTAAGGCAGAAATGATTTGCTAGAGACGGTGTAAGTGGGAGTGAAGACGTTAATGAGAAGTGTTGAACATCTCTCGTAAAGAAAGTACAGTCCAGCTGACTTCATTCTCAAAATATCTAAATGTAGATGAGATTTTTTTGAATGTATAAAGCCTTTTGATACTTAACCACAGTCTGGACATAAAACATGTTTTTCCTCAGTTCTGTGGCTCACAGGGATCTATTTTGCGAGTGAAAGCATTGGGGAGAACGTTTGAAACTTTATGGTACATTTTGTATTGAAGTTTTATTATTTTTAAATGTGAAAATGAACATTATGGTGTGCGATTCTATTGCGATATATGAACATTTTAGCTGCACATTTAGGACCTTATTCTATATAGTCCAAAGGACCGCTGGGGCCATTTTCAGGTGAAAATCCATATTTTATATTGGTCTACCATGACCATACAGTGTGATTACACTGATGGAACTGAAGATTCATTAAAATTATGTACAAATCAGTGATTAGTAAGTAATGTTCTGCACATTGTATAAATACTGTAGCAATGTACTGTATGTGCTGAATAATTGTTCCACATATTCTATACGGTCACAAACAGCCATGGGATCTAGTCTTCCTACTAAAGACTATCTATCTCAATGTCTTCTATAGCGCGTACACAGAGCGAACCTTGCTTCTATGCACTTTTTCAAACCTCCAAAGGTGTAGCGAAGCCATACACTACATACTCCTAAATACATTAAATGTGTTCACTCAGACGACTTACATACTAAAATAATAATTTTAAAGGCTTATACTGTAAGGCTTTGAAACACAACTGTCACAATTTCTAAACCCAGTTTCATTTCATATCTTAAGTTTATCAGGAGCCTGATTGATCAGTGGTGTTTATGAATCAACATATATTTCCTGTTCCTTTGCTTGTCCACGCAGCTATATATGAGTCCCTTGTGTTTATCTCAAGCAAGTAATAGTAAATGTCTTCATTTTGATACAAACCTTTGGTCAGATTCATGCTACCTCAGGCCTAGCACACATTTTTGCTACTAAGAAATTGGGGGGGCAAAAGTGGAAGAAACCTAGAAATTATTCTGTACATTCTATTATGCTACCCATGTGATTTAATTCCTCGATAACTCCTAATGATAGACCTGGTTGTTTGGCCAGATCATCTCTCCACTTGGTCTTCAATCGTGGACCCCCAAATAGGCCTTCCACCCTGGAGATGACTAGGTATCGCCTGGAGTGGTCTGATTCCAGGGGGCCTCATGGCAAACTTGGATCTCTGTTACATAATTGATGTCTATAAGGATCCTGTGCTCTTGTCCATTAATACAATAGGTGTGTGAGAGTTGCAATGGATACTATCGCTCTTGTTTGTATACGATACCTGACACACCCAAACACCTTGTTTGACATCACTGTTAGGGAATTGAACAAGAGGAGTTGCAGGCTTGAAGGACGCTGGCGAAGTACTCACATGGTGGAGGTCAAGTTTAAACTGATCCATCATATTTTGAAATAATAAACAATCAATCATGAGAACTTCCTGTCACGAGAGTTGAGACGGAGGACAATAGGCCGGCTCAGCCCTTCCCGCACTGTGGAGAGAATTTGGAGGCCAACGTGTCTGCAGTCCTGGTTTAGCCTTTCCCATTCACTTTGTGATGAGTTTGGTATCTTCTCCGCTGATAAGGTATCCTCCATCCAGGCCAGAAAACAGAGGTATGTGATCACGGGTTCACTGACTTCATGGTCTAGCTTTGACCATATGCATGTGGATGACATTGTGCAAACTATACAGGGTACAGTGTTGCACCCCACTACCTGTGATGTGGATCTAGGCCCAACATGTCTTCCTATAGGGTGTGTTGATGTAGGCCCTGTATTTGTCAATATAGTCCTGTGCGCTTTCCAGCAGGGATCTTTCTAGAGCCGCTGAAAAAAGCGGTCGTCATACTTATTTAAAAAGAAAAAAAAAGGCCTTCATTAGACTGCATGGCTAACTACAGAACCCTTATCATAGTTCCTTTCCTAGTGAAGGCTATGGGGAAAGTTATTGAAACCCAACTGGAACCCAGTCTGTCAGCATATATTTACAGTGGCGAGAAAAAGTTTGTGAATCACAATAATTATTACGGAAATTCCATAATTTTTTCACGATAACCTTCTTGATTACCTCCTTTTCTTAATTATCCAATAAGGTTTACATTAACCAATTCCATGTCTTTTGAAACAAAATGATGTATGAATTTGACAAACAATGAGTAATTAAGAGTCAGGGTATGTGAAAAAGTAAATGAAACCCTGGTTTTATCAGCTAAATTAAAAGGAATAATTAGAATTAGGTAGATCTTCAGGTGTGAGTTTGGGAGACCAAACCCTATATAAAGATCAGAAACTTTGGGAATTTGGTCTTCACCACATAGGTGTATGGAAACATGTCATGCCACGATCAAAATAAATCTCTACGGGCCTCAGAAAAGCAGTTATTGATGCTTATTAGTCTAGAAAGGGTTACAAAACCATTTCTAAGGATTTGGGGCTCCACCAATCCATTGTCGGACAAATAGAAAAAAGTTAAAGGCCACAGTCACTCTACCCAGGAGCGGTCATCATACCAATTCTCTCCAAGAACAAACCGGCAAATCATTCAGGAAGTCACAAAGGACACAAGACACATCCAAGGATCTGCAGGCCACTCTCAGATTGACTAATATGAGTTTTCATGACTCAACTATCAGAAAAAGACTGAACAAGAATGGTGTTCATGGAAGGATAGCCAGGAGGAAACCATTGATCTCTGAAAAGATCATTGTTGCCCATCTTAAGTTTGCCAAATAGTAGATAGATGATCCACAAGACTTCTTGAACAATGTTCTCTGGAGTCAAAGTGTAACAGGGGACTGATCCCTGTTCAAAAATGTGCCTCTAATCCAGCAGTGTTGTGGTTAACTGCTGGTAGCCAATTAACCAACACCACCTGGCTGATTAGAGGTTTGTTAGAAAAGCCTGCCTTTGAGACAGGAAGAGAGACTCCTGAGCACACATGTGAGCTGAACAAGGAGACAGACAGAGAAGAGGTTTCTGAGTCTCACAGATGAGACTGGCAGAGGGAACACAGACGTCTTGAGCCCGCCAAAAGAGACTGCACACTGCCAGCAAGACACAGGGGAAAGTACTTCTAAACCTGGATCCTGACATTGCCTTATCGCACAAAGGTGTGGACACCAGGAGAACAAAGAAGCCTTCCCCTACAAGAGACAGATAAGACTTTTCTTATGACTGTTATCTATGTCTATATATATATATATATATATATATACATATATATATATATATATATCCCTATGATTTGGGCCGGTGAATCGTAACCACGCAGTTAAAAAGAGCTGGACTACAAGTGTACAGTATATATACTCCAAAGTGGAGCGGATTTTGTTTGTTGATTTACATGTTTGCTGTGTTTAAAGTGACTGGCGCAATAAAGCATTATTTTAATTTCACCTTAAAACAGTCTCCATTGCGTACCTCTGAACACGTCTCTTACATATGGTGTCACAAGTTGGGATGAGAGGTGGCCCTTGAAGTTAAAAGGGGTCCCGGAGATTGCCTGTGAAATTTTTGTTGTGCTTTTTGCCTGCATACAGTCTTGCAAACAGCCTGAGCAACATAAACAAGATTCACCTGCAGCAGAGATCAGAATTAAAGGGATACACATCCAGGCAGGAAATCTACACTGCACTGAAGAAAGCCACAAAACTACAGATGGACTCTTTTCCCCGATTCCAAGAGGAGAGAGACTGTGCTGAAGCAGGTAAACCTTACTTGCCTATCACAATAAAGTGTAATATGGTCGTTGAAATAGGTGTTTTTGCCTTCCAGCCGTAGTCAGGGTTCAAGAAGTGAGTTAGCGCTCCAATGATAGGAGTTAGGCGTTGTTTATTATTTTCTATAAAAAAAATGTTTTGCTGAAGCAGGGGAATTTTCAGCAAGCAAGTGCTGTGTGTAAAATTGCCCCGCCGGGTAAAAAGGGATTGCTGAACTGTGTAAAGGGTAACCCAAAGCCAATTGCTGAGTGTTAAGTCGCCCTGCCCGGAGTGAAAGAAAGTGGGAAAAAAAAGAGAATATTTTTTTTTTGCAAGTAAAGTCTGTATGTATCTTGGGAGTACAACATGCACCCAAAGTGTGAAGAGTGAAGGCCATATTACCCAAAGATGAGACTGAAAATTACTGAACTCAAGCAGAAAACCAAATTATTTTGCTGAAGCGGAGGGATTGCATATATCAAGTGAATGGTGTAAAGCAAATGCCTTTGTTGAAGTAAGGAAATGGGCAGCTAGCAAGCATTGTATTTAAAGAAATAGAGCCCCAATAGGTCAAGGTGAAGAATACACCTGTAGGAAAAAAAAAACCCTGGGAATTTAAAATGGCCGCCCAGCTGAAGTCAAATACAGACTCTGCAGAAATAGGGAAGAAAATTTGTTCCTGGTGTAAAGAACCCCACCACATGGAGCAGTGTCCCTTCAAGCCTTATTCAGACGATGAGTGAATGCATGCACAGCACTGCTAATATTGTAAAACTTACCCAAAGGAAGAAAAAGTCTACAGAGATGCATGTGAGAGCTACGACCTCTACAAGCAAAATATGCCCACCTGTAGGACTACCACCATTTGGGGTTCTAGCAAATACAGTGGCAACAGCTGCAATAGCGCCTCCTGGGTCAGGAAGAAAAATACACCGGATAGCCCCAAAATGGAGGACAAGATGCAGCGTTCCTGTAATGAACCCTACCCAATGAAAGAGTGGCCCTTCCAGTACGATAAGGAGAAAGACATCTCTTCCGGGGAACCCAAACCGAGTCACACCCACAAAACACCCCAAGAATGGTGGGGGTGCCTGAACTCGGTACGAACCGAAAAGACCGCTCTCTATGATGATGAATATGATCGGCAGGAGAAAGAGCGGGAGCAGCAGATCACCAAATATTTCTGTCAGCTAACGCAACTGCAAGAAAAGCCTGGCGTATACAATGAAGCTGCTGAAGTATCAAATAAAGAAGGAGACCCCAGTATTCCTGATGGGACGGAGTCATCCAAAACAAAAAGGCAGAAAAAGAAAAGCGGTTCTTCACTTACCGTGGAAGGAACAGACACGTCCGCAGATCCCGTGGAGGAAAAGGGGGGCCGAGATGCCCTGCAGTCTAGAGGAAATAGAGAATTCGTCCTGCGGATGACAGAATATCCAGAGGGCCCAAGGCAGAAGTCGTGTACCCCAAAGAAGTGTCTGTCCAGTGCTAATAGTGAGAAACCCTCAACCAACCATACCAGGGAAGCGGAGCCGGAACCAATGAGTGATGATCCCTTGACCAGCCCTGAAGATGCCCTGAAAATTGCCAGGTGTGACTTGATCTGCTTCGGGAACAATTGAAACTGAAGAAAGATGATTGCGCAGAGCTACTGAAAAATAACATGAAGCTACAGAAGACTGTGCTCACGATGTACTCTTTGGCCAGGACAGAATTGGACGATCTCAAGACTGAGCTAGATACTGCAAACACTACTAATACCACCATGGTGGAAAAGCTGATCCAATCTGATAAAATGATTACTAAGCTTAAGCAGAAATATGAGGAGGCACTGAAGGAGATTACAGTCTTTCAGCAAGAGGTTCACACTGTTCGCGTACAACTGAATGCCTCACAACAGGAGGTCAACAGTATCCGGATAGAGGTGGACGCATCCCAGAGGGAGGTTCATACACTCCGCAGAGCACTGGATACGTCACACCACGAGATCGGCACCTGCCGCACAAAACTGGAAGTCTCCAAAAAGGAACTTAACAGTCTCGCTGAGGAGCTGGACAATTCTAAAGAGACTATTGTCAATCTTAATACAGATCTCAAAGTCTCTCAGAAGGAGCTTCAGACCCTCAACATAAAGAAGGAAATCTCACGCCAGGAGACAATCAGTCTCCAAGCAGAGGTGCGAAAATGGAAGGCGGACTACAAGGAGGCCCTGAATAGTACAGAGACTGAAAAAAGAGAAAATTTAAGACTAAAAAAAGAAAATTCTGAGTTGACAGACCACGTCAATGGAAAGAATGAAAAACTCCACGAGTTGGAAAAAATAAAGGAACTTCTGGAAGGTGAAAAGATTGAAGCAGAGCACCGACTGCAGAACCAACTGCAAGGTCTGCATACACACCTCCAGAATGCCGAGGAGAAGTAGCAAACTCTGCAGGAAGAAAATTTGCAGGCTGCTAAAGAGCTACAAGCGCTACAGGAACGTCTGAATACCCAGTGCGTCCCTACAGAGCAGTATGAGGAGCTAAAGGCCACGCTGCATGTCACCAGAGCAGCATTGGAAGCGGAGCTTCGATACCAGGTGACTCTATATGAGAGGGAGCGGGAGAAGGCCCAGAAACTGGAGCAAGAGCTGGAGAGACAGAGAGTCTGTTCCATCCCCTTGAGTCAGTTCACCAAGGAGAAAACAGACGCAGCAGCAACCTTGACGACAAACATTACGGAGCTCCAGAATATGAAGGAGACACTGATACAAACTCAGAGAAATCAAAGTGCGCAGATAAATTTCCTGAGAAGAGACTTGCAAGACGCACTCAAAAAACAGGGATCTCTCACGGATGAGATTACAGTACTACAAGGACAAGTATTGACCCTGACCAAGCTTCAGTATCCCCCAGTCACAAAATCCAAAGGAAAAATGGTACAGTGAGAGCTGGGAACACCACTCACCTAAAAAACAAGGTTGCAAAGTCTAAACCACCTAATCAAGCACTAGCTAAACCTTCAGCGGCCCAACAGGCAACACAAAAAGGTACACGTGCCGAATCAAAACCAGAAAAATCCCTAGCTGGTGAAGCTGAGAAGATAGGATGTTCTCTGGAAAGGAAGGTGGAAGTGCAACTTAATCCCAAAGAAGCTGAACTGGCAATTCCGTTGAGTAGAGGAAGTGCAGAAAGACAGCTTCCTGGGCGGAAAACTCAAAGGGCTAGTCCTTAACTGCTCTACAACGGTCGCCATACAGTTTATCTACAAAAAGAGGAGCACCCGATGCAAGGGAAATCTCATGACCACACACTCAGAAAGAAGACGATACTTGGGAAAAGTCCTCCTCGAGTGACTGAGGAGTGCTGAGCTCAAGCATCTTCAGTAGGAGACACAAATAAACTGGAGAAAGAGCTCCAATCCCAGCGGGACTGAGGGTTCTCTTCCTCCATCCACTCTCATTTAAGTCACAGAAAGATCTCGAATGAGAGTGGAAGGATGGGCTTTGGCCGTGGCAAGCCCGAGCTTCACACAAACAGGGGAGGTATGTAACAGGGGACTGATCCCTGTTCAAAAATGTGCCTCTAATCCAGCAGTGTGGTGGTTAACTGCTGGTAGTCAATTAACAAACACCACCTGGCTGATTAGAGGTTTGTTAGAAAAGCCTGCCTTTGAGACAGGAAGAGAGACTCCTGAGCACACATGTGAGCTGAACAAGGAGACAGACAGAGAAGAGGTTCCTGAGTCTCACAGATGAGACTGGCAGAGGGAACACAGACGTCTTGAGCCTGCCAAAAGAGACTGCACGCTGCCAGCAAGACACAGGGGAAAGTACTTCTAAACCTGGATCCTGACATTGCCTTATCGCACAAAGGTGTGGACACCAGGAGAACAAAGAAGCCTTCCCCTGCAAGAGACAGATAAGACTTTTCTTATGACTGTTATCTATGTCTTTATATATATATAAATATATATATATATGTCCCTATGATTTGGGCCAGTGAATCGTAACCACGCAGTTAAAGAGAGCTGGACTACAAGTGTACAGTATATATACTCCAAAATGGAGCGGATTTTGTTTGCTGATTTACATGTTTGCTGTGTTTAAAGTGACAGGCGCAATAAAGCCTTATTTTAATTTCACCTTAAAACAGTCTCCATTGCGTACCTCTGAACACGTCTCTATCACAAAGGTAGAACTTTTTGGCCTCAATGAGAAACGTTATGTTTGATGAAAACCAAAACTGTGTTCGGACAGAAGAACCTCATCCCAAACATCAAGCATGGTGGTGGGAATATGATGGATTGAGGCTGCTTTTCTGCCTCAGGACCTGGACGGCTTGCTATCATTGACCTAACTATGAGTTCTGCATTGTATCAGAAGATTCTAGAGGAGAATGTCAGGCAGTTTGTTAGCTAAAGCGAAAGTGGGTCATGCAGCAAGACAATGATCCTAAACAAACAAGCAGATCTACAAAATAATTGCTACAGAAGAAGAAATTCAGTGTTTTAGAATGGCCTAGTCAAAGTCTGGACCTAAACCCCATCAACATGTTGTGCCAGGAGGTGAAGCGGTTCTGTAAGGAGGAATGGTTTACAATTCCTCAAAACCGATGTGACAGACTGACCAGCAATTACAGGAAACGCTTAGTTGAAGCTTTTGCTGCTCAAGGGTGTGCCAACAGATACTGAATCTAAAGGTTCACATACTTTTTCACACATGAATTTTGAATGTTTAATCATTTGTGGATAAATAAATGTGGATAAAGTATCATGTTTTTGTGTTATTTTGTTGACCAGTTTATCTCTATTATTATTAAGACTTAGGCCGCGTCCATGGTTAGCGGTTGAGGGCATGCCGAAAAGCGCTCGCGATGCACGAGGAAACAAATTTGTTTCTGTCGTGCGACGGCCGGGTCACGTAAGTGGTTCGCCCAATGAGAACGAACCAGCTTTGTGACATCGCGGCCATGCCCATGACACGCCCCCTCATCACGTCCACCTAGAGTGCACAAATCACACCCCCCATGGACGCGGCCTTAGATTAAGATCTAATAACATTTTAGGTTTGAAATATGTGAAAATCCTAAGTGGTTCACAAACTTTCTCGCCACTGTATAACCGATTTCAGTCAGGTTTTAGGAAATGTCTTAGTAATGAAACGGCTCTGGTTTGTGAGCATAATGATCTGGTGGCGAAAGACACGTGTGACTGTTCGATCTTAGCTTAACTTAACCAGGGACCATGGAATTTAAATGGATGAGTGGCACAGTACTCGGCTGTTCTCAATGGCAGATCAGAGTATGTCTCCACAAGTATACTCCTCTGCACCAGTGCCCCTGTCATATGGAGTACCGGTAAGGCTCTGTTATCTCCCATGTTATTTGCGGTGTACATGCTACCACTAGGTATGATCAGACAAATCTTGCTGTTGTTCTTTATTGTGCTTTAACACAGGGGCTTCACAAACTTTCTGCTCTGCGCCCCCCTGCCTGCTCAACCCCAGTGCTTGCGCCTCCCCCCCCACGTGCAGGGTCACGTCATGTGATCTCACCGCGTGATTTGATGCCTCGTTGCCATGGCGACTCGTCGCCCGAAGCCAAGGTAAGTAAGTTACATTGCCCTTGCGCGCTCCCCGACATTTAATTTAAATGCTTTGGGGAAGAGCGCAGGCCTCTAACCGCAGCGCATATAGGCATACTGTAGCCAGATTAAGAACTACATTTCCCCAGAAGATCTCCCTTCGTTGGTTCATGCCTTTCCGTCCACACGCTTAGACAACTGCAGTGCGCTTTACCTTGGACTTCTGGAAACAGAACGGTGCCACCTGTAACTGGTAAACATTGCTGCACCCAAGTTTTCAAATAACTACACTTGTTCTTGCCACATGACACCTGTTCTCCGTTCTCTGCTTTGGCTGCCAGTGAGATGGCTGTCCTGTTTTTTGGCTTGTTGACATTCAAAACCCTACATAATCAGAGTCCCAGCTATCGGAAGGAGCTCCTGGTATACACGACTCACTCACTTTGATCCGCAGCTGAAGGTCTGCTAACAGTTTCCAGAATCTCCTTGACTTACCATTTGGGGCCTAAGATTTTAGCTATGCTGCTTACACTCTCTTTTTTGTATGGTTCGAGAGGCTCCCACTGTGGAAATCTTTAAAAATAGGCTCAACACTTCCCTGTTTACCCAGGCGACCACAACCTGTCCGCCATTTAATACTTCTCTTTCCATTTTGTGTCCTGTTCATCCTAGTGTATGGTTTTTATCCTGAGATTGGTTTCTTTTATAGCTTCAAATTAATTGGGAAGCGCTTTGAGTAATTGGGAGAAGACGTCATATAAATAAAGTTATCGTTACATTAATAAAGGTGTTACCGTTTGTTCAATACGGTCCCCGTGTTTGTGTTCTTTGGAAAAATAAAGTAGACAGATTTCTGTTTGTATATTACTAAAGAAAAGAACAAATATTAATAAACAATGCTGCTTCTTCACCTGTGTTTGTTATGTTAACAAACAAAGTATAAAGCAATGTGCTACAGTTGCTCTTCTGAATAACAAAGGAAGATCTTAGAAATCCGCAGAGGCTCGTGATTTACAATCATAGGATTGTGCTTTTGGGTTAAGACTCACAAATGGGGCTGGAACCTCTCGATAATTTGTATCTTGTACGCTCTCATAACTCTCTGTTTGCCATTTATAAGCAGTAAAAGAAAAAAAAAAAGCCTTACTACAAACTGTGTTAGATCCCATGGCAGCTGTGCAGCAAGCATAAATCACCTTGAATTAATGATGCCCTGTGGCCTCGTAGAAAGTTATTGGAAACTAATACTTTTTCCGACTGTACCACAGTTCATTAGAAATTCATTAGTGCTCTTAATACCATTGAAGTAGTTATCGCTGAGACGTGTAAACATTCCTTACTGCTCCATGAGGAAATCCGGTAAAGGGATAGATTTAAGTCATTTGCATTCACTCTTAGTGACTGACAACATGGAGAAGATAAAGGCAGATTATTAATGTGCTGCAAACGTAGAATACACCTTCTTTAGATTTTTTTTTAAACGGCTTAACAATTATTAGTATTTTTATGATAGGCCACTTGTCCTGCTCTAGCTTGTTTCCATAACACTGAAAACAATATGCAATTCCCCTTCCTCTGTCGCCTCGTCTTCCTAGACTCCTTCTGTCCAGCTTCCTCTTTGTTTCCCTAGTAAACAGGATGCTTCATAGTTGCATAATTTTGTCATGCAGTTTTTAGTCTTTTAGATAACAGAGAATGTTGTTTAAATGTGCAATGTGTTCTTTTTATATAAAAATAACACATGTATGGCAATTGAACGAGTGACGCTGGAAATGTGTAAGGAGGGGGGACAGAGGCAAAATGAGCTCTGTGTTATATAACACAGTATATGGAGCATGGGGGTGTTCTAGAAAACCAAGCCTCAGTGTTCAGGTTTCTCTTTAAACGTAACCCTTTTCGTAGCCAGAGGGGCCTGCAACAGATTGCACCGTAAACGGGAGGTTGTCGGCAGCAGAACCGCACTGGTATTAACACCAAACCCCTGGCTCAAGGGATACGCGGTACAAAGTCCCAGCACTTCCGTGTAGAAATGACCAATGAATAAGGGTGACATGCCAACCAACCATTTTCAATTCCTGAGATATCAGAGTTTATATATCTTTAACTGGGAGTTCCTGCTGAGCTTTCTTGCGATTTGGGGAACCCCTCCCTCCAAGTCAGTTATACGTTTAATAAACAAATACAAATCTTTCAGGGACAGACGACTTGAGAGTAGTTGGCAAGTAAGGGGTGCATTGTAAATACCATGTTGAATCACGTTCTAAACCTTCTTCATGAGGCTGTGCAGACCTGTCCTGTAGATTCCTCTGTCATCCTACTGCAGATATCTACTGTATCTGAGCACTTGCCAGTTGCAGTGTATCAGTGCAGTGGGATTCGCAATGTACACCGTGTCAGCAGATGTCTCTTCTACTTGTCCTTCATTGCAGAAAGAAAATCATCGTCCTTTAGCAGATATCTGTAAATGACAGTATATCCGATTCCATCATTTTAAAGGCTCAGCAAACATTATACGACCAGATAATTAATTCCAGATGCCTCTGTGTTAGTATCTTGGCATGGAGAGAAATCATATTGTTTTTTCTCTCTCTCGTCTCGGAGAGCTAAGCATACGTTAGAACATCTTTTGCTTTTTCTAGTAGCAATAACAAAATGGAAATTGATTCATTTAAATGCCGTCAGTGCAAAATGGTACATTTTCTGTTGATTTAGAAAACTTAGAAAAAGTTAAATCAGCAGTTCATATTCATGGGGAAAATGTCTAACCTCTACGTTGCAATTACTAATTTGAAGGGGACTAAATTAACCCTGCTTGAAAAAGAACGTGATGCACAGTATGGGAATACTGAATAAATATATGCACAGTGAGACTCGCAAAGCTATTTCCCTTCAAATAATATGAAACTTTAAAATGTCCCAATCTGACTAATTTTGTTAGTGTCTGTTACTTGAAGTAATAACCAAACCGTTATACACTTCCACACTTTAGGGATACCACATCCCATAACCATGCAGGCTATCTTTACATACCTACTTAATAAACCCACTTCTCCTTAAAGATGCTCTAGTATAGAAAGCAGGAAAGTGGTACTGTAGTTGTTTTAGCTGCTTATGTCCTGTGTAGAGTGTTAGCCCGTCGAATAGACAAAGAAGATAGAAGTTAAACCTTTTAATAGCTAACTCGTGGTTAAAAAAAAGAGTGCAAGTTTTCAGGACCACAAAGGTCCCTTCTTCAGGCGGATTGTTTAACCCTGCTGAAGAAGACTAATTAATAAAATCTCATTTTCTCCCTGGTATTTCTCAGGCTGTTTTCTAGTTGATTCAAAAGACCCTGCTGCCTTTGGCACGCTCCTCTCCACAGTATGGGCCTTTATATGCACAGCCTCACATGTAAAAGGGCCAGATGAGTTAAAGTTAGTCTTTTGGTTTTACCTCTTTTCAAGCGCCTATTTAAGCGAGCAACTGGATTTTCGACTAGCAAACAAATTGACCGGGATTTGGTTAGAGAGCTTTTCACTCCCTAATCTGTGACTGAGTAATCAGGAAGGAGGTATGGCAGTGAATGACAAAAGGCAATATCACCCCCTGTCAGATAAAGTCCTCTATTTCTGATATTCCAGGTTTCTTCCCCTTGCAACTTTTCCCCGCCTCCTGAATGCCATCTGCATTTGATGGCTTTTCCAGCAACTTCTGCATTGACTTTCAGGTTCATGGATGGACCCCATGCTCAGCTATGGGTCGTTACTAGGGCTCCCATTCAACCCCTTACTGGCCCATCATTTACTAACGGATTATGTGTGTACCAGGCCTCCATCTTGCCCGTGGATCACAAGCCTTCTATTGATCCTGGGACTGTGGGTGTTCTAGGACCCCATACCACCTGGGATTCGTGAATCTTCTTTGACACCTGCGGCTTGCAAGTCATGGCATGGCATCGATTACTACACCAAGACACATTTCCCTAGCCAATTCCAATCTGGCTTTGGCCCCAAACACTCCAGGGTAACTACCCTCCTAAAAGTTTGCAATGAGATCCAGTGTGGAATGGAACTGGGACAACTTGTTGGTGCAATTTATTCCTAGATTTTGCAAAGGCTTTTGATACAGTTGATCATGCTATCCTGCTTAACAAACTCCAGCTCTCTGGAATAGGGAAGCATGCTTTAAACTGGTTTCAGTCCTACCTATCATGTAGATCCCAACATGTGTCTATCTCAAGCTCTAAATCCAACCCCTTGGATATCAACAGCGCTTGCCCATTCTGGGGCCCCTACTCTTCTCAGTGTTCATCAATGATCTTCCTACAGCTTGTAAGGGAGCCTCAATACACATGCATGCAGATGACACAATCCTATATGCACACAGCCATAGCCTCTCCGACCCTGGACACGTACTTCAGTCTGACTTTTGGAGACTTGAAAATTGAGATTTCTCAAAACAAACTGTTTTTAAACACTGACAAGACTGTAACAATGGTATTTAGGACCAAGGCTAAATTTCTAAAGCTTCCAATGAATGAGCTCAAGATCAGACCAACTCTAATTCCATCCTAGCCCCTGTTACTAGCTTTAAATATTTTGGCATATGGGTTAACACCCATTTAATATTGCACATTGATACCCTGACATCCAAACCTGTGCCAAACTAGGTGTAATTTATAGGAACAAATCCTCCCCATGTCTGCTGGTCATAAAGCGAATCGCACAGCAGATGCTAATGCCAATGATAGACTATGGGGACATAGTATATGGCACAGCACCCCAAACTTGATACCCTCTACAATTCAAAATGCCGCTTTGTCCAATGAAACTACAACACGCATCACTGTGAAATGCACAGCGAACCTGATTGGTCATCACTTGAGTCTAGATCAGGCCTGCACAACTCCAGTCCTCGAGGGCCGCAAACAGGCCAGGTTTTCAGGATATCCCTACTTCAGCACAGCTGGCTCTATTAGTGGCTCAGTCATACTGTGTGTTTGTGGGGAGGCATCACACAAAAGCGATTGTATGAGATTGTGAAACAGGATTGAAACGGTAAATAAATGTGTTGAAATAGGTCGGTTTCTTATTTTTGTTGTACAGTATTTCATGGTCACATGATTACCGTATGTCTCACAAGCCAGTGCTAGCCATTTCCACATTGTAACTGATGATGCCATGTGTGAAGCCGGTACCTTTTTGGGAGGTAAAATATAATAACTCCAATATAGTCCAATATACATTTCAAGATGATCTAAACATGTCATATAAAAATGTGGACAATGACAACTAGTATCCTCATTTTTTCCTCCTAAAAATCTTAAAATATACTGACTTGTAAACAGTCCAAATTTTAAGGATTGGCACGGTATCACAGAGACTCAGTGGTTGCTATTTTCACTCCCAGAATCCTCTGCTTTCTCGATCTTAATGTGTATTAGTTTTCACGGTGTCAGAAAGAAAATCAGACTGAAAATGTATGGTTTGTCTGATTATATTCTGCCATGTTGTTCTATCGCAGGTAGCAGGGATTTTTAGAGGGACTGTCTCCCACTCTAAAATGAGTTTAGAAGGGACCGGCAGAAAAAGTAAAGGGAAGTCTTTTTTTTAAATAGCCTGTTTTGCAACAATAACGTTTTTATGTCTGTTCACAAGAAAAGTGTGTGTGTATACAGCATAGGATTCTGATTAGCTACCTAATGCATATAAAATAACACCAAACTTGAAGGGGTTAAAACTGGAGAAACAAAAATGATCTAGGATAAATTGTAGGTTTAATGTTTGGCAACAGGAGCATACCGTATTATAAAGCAAGAATGTCTTGCCACCATGGAAATAATCTCCAGACAAGGACTATAATCAAGTGTTTATTTTCCCATATCCTTTCTTAAAATCTCCATAAGTAAAAAAAAAAAAAAAAACATGACGGTAGAGAGAATTCATGAACAAAAAAGTAAATAATCAGAATACTAAATTAACAATGCAAAACTATAATTAATATCAGGTTTTCATCAGGCTTAGCCTGGGAACAATATCAACTGGCAGTTTGAGAGATTAAATAAGCAATGTGGGCTTTGATAAAGCTGCAGCGAGAGGCAAGATGCTGGAACCTTTTAAAATCTTTTTGTGTGTTATCTGCAAAGCGAGAACAGAGAACAGTGGTTAGAAGGTTGATCTTAGCCACTGGGTGTGGGTGGAAAAAGTCACACTGCTAACAGTGCGTCGATGACTCATCTCTAAACAGAGGGATTTGGAAAGCAAGCTTAAAGTACTACGAGGTGCACCAAGAGAAACAATATACATACTGTACTGTGTTACACTATACTGTGTGATGTTGTTCATCCAGATAATACAACAAAGGAAAAGATTCATTGCCAATGTTATTTCAGTGAATATAACAAAATATTCCAACACATATCAAACCCCTGTGTTCAATATGGTATGAAGCCGGGTAACACACAGTTACCAATGCAATCGCTTTCATTCAGGCTTTTTACTGTATTGGGTAAGGGGTGAGGAGAGAACAGTGAAGCTCGCTACATTCAATTTCCAGAATTGTTGTTTTTAGGGCGCCCATACTATTTTGGGCACCTAACACTGATTGGTGTCACTCACACACACTAATGCCGGGATTTATCAAGACACGACACGGGATATCACACCTGTGCTGGCGCCTGAACGGCTGTGATACTTCGCATTGCTCTTTGATAAATTCCAGGCCTAAGGCTCTTATTCAACATACTGTGAAGTCGCTTCTCAATGACATTTATTTCAGAGGCTTCCTTGCCATAGAGAAATGGCTTCACATTATAATGCACTGTGCAATGACATAACTGTATAGTAATGTCAAGGCCACAGCACACTTTTCCTGTGGTAACCATTCTGCAACCTCTTTGTAGAGTCTCGATCCGGTTAACTGGCTTACCTTTTCTGTCAGGGTAAGAACATTTTTCCTTTCCTGACCAGCTTATTTGGGACACTTCCTACACATTTGGGCCTACCTGCTAAATTCTGGACAGTCAAAGAGCAAGTGGTCTGTAATAGATGTTTTGCACAATCTTGGTAAAATCCAGAAAGGGAATAAACCCCACATTTACTAATGCAAAAAGGCTACCACTATAGAACAGCAGTAAGAAATTCACAGGGTTAGTAAATACCCCTTGATATTGAAAGTTCCCTGCAGGCCTCATTCCCAGCAAAGCTTGTATCCACTGCAGAATAGACTTAAAGCAGCAGAGGCACACAGAAGAACTGGAGTACAAATTGCCCATATTTGTGCCATAGACTGGGTGCAAAGTTTTTATTTTGTGTTAATGTTGTTTTGAGATAAATGTAACAAAGATACATTTCTACTCGCCTTCCCTATGGCAAGTTTGGCGCAACTTCAGACCTATTCAAATGTATAGTTGCAGAGGCAAACATAAGTATGAATACAGATGCAAAGTTAGATATTTGTGGCCCCCTTTGGATGTTTTTTTTTTAATAGTGTTTTCATGTTATTGTAGAGTTTTTAATGCCAAGATATGAACGACGCCCATTTTCATCTGACAGGAATGCTTAGAAAACTGGTGATGCTTTCTCTGTAATACCACACAGCTTAAAACAGAAAAAAACAATGATTTTGATACAGATATCACTTTTTTTTAGGTTAATATTGTTCCATATTTGGAGGCACTTGAAAGTACTACCACCTATGTATAAGAAATCCCTTAAAATACCACGACAGGCCCCTTTAGTTCTATTTAGCCGTAATTCATCAGAGAACGGACGGGTGAGGCAGCCAGTTGGAATCTCTATTCATTCCTGTAGGGATGTATGACATATTTGAAATAATAATGTAATATAATCTTGGGGCTCTGTATCAAAAGCTTTCTAAAAACATTATTGATCCCCCAGATAAAAAGAAGACCTCCATCACCAACCATGTTGATTTACTGCACAGGGAACTATCCAAAGCAAGCCTTGCCTATCCCAATTAAGTAATAAGGTTTTCTGTGCAGTAACACGTAGCAACCTTTGTTCAAGTTGCAATAAACTGCAAGTTGCCACTTGACAATGTCTTTGACTTTTTTCTTGATTATTTCATAGTTTAATACAGGCATACCCCACATTAACGTACGCAATGGGACCGGAGCATGTATGTAAAGGGAAAATGTACTTAAAGTGAAGCACTACCCTTTCCCCACTTATTGATGCATGTACTGTACTGCAAACGTCATATACGTGCATAACTGATGGAAATAACGCATTTGTAACAGGCTCTATAGTCTCCCCACTTGTGTACACCTTCGGTACAGGTAGGGAGACGGTATTGCTGTTCAGGATGTGCTGACTGGCGCATGCGTGAGCTGCCGTTTGCCTATTGAGTGAGATGTACTTACTCGCGAGTGTACTTAACGTGAGTGTACTTAAACCGGGGTATGCCTGTATATATTTAGTAGTTTAGTGGCTGAAATATAAGGAAAGTGACTTGCCCACGGCGACCCCCCTCTGGGAGAACTTGCCTAGCTACAGGTCCGTGTGGTCCAGGAGAGATGAGCTTCTGCGATGTTGTGGGAAACAGGACAGGCTTTAGGTGATCCTCAGGTTCGCTTCATTGGTGACAACGCCTCCAGTCACAGTAGGCTCCAGCAGAGCTGGAGGCAGTCCCCGCCATGACAGTCTTTTCTCCCATACCTCTGCCTAATAGACTGCTACTCAGGCAGAAGTGTATATAAAAAGGATCTTTATTGGTGCAGCCACTGCAGATGTTATCACAGCGTCCTCATCATAGTGGAGAATGGGTCCCAGACCCCTGGATGGTGCTTGCTAGCAGGTAATATTGCGGCCTTGTGCTATGCACAGATCTTGGGAAAGACCAAATTACTTTGGAATGCATCATCCTCAATGCAGAAAGGGGAGGGAAGAGGTCTGCACCACGATTGGCTGCACACAGACCCAGTGTAACCACCTCTCCTGCCACTCAGGGAGGCTGCATGAGGGGGAGTAAAGCCCACAGGGTAGCCTGTCACTGCCTGTAGCTACTAGGGCTTACTTGACAGTAGGGCAGAAAGAAAGTCTAGACCAGCCATGGCTATACTTACAATAAGTCCAATGTAAAAAAATAAATTGTCTGCCAGCTAAAATTATCATTATGGCCCAATGTGACTTATCAGAAACTTGTAAAAACTCAGAACATATTCAGGTAAAAAAAAGTGAGAGGCAAGCTATAGAAAATTACGACAAGCTGCAGAGCTTTGGCTACATGTGGAAGGATTATTCATAGGGTAGATTTTGGACCAATTCCTAAGAAAAACAAATTTGCTGCACATCACGGGTGTCCAGCCGAAATGGACAAATTAAAACAAAATTGGCAGGAACTTTGCTTGTCAAGACTCCAGATAAGATGAGTAAACCCTATGACTGTAACAAAGAATGTGATAGCTTACAACCTGCAGAAAAGCAGTTCCACTGACCCGGCACGTTCTCTGACATCTTTAATATTTTATATATCAATTTTATATATGAGCTATTAAAAATATACAATATACACCAGCATCGCTTTTATTATTTGCTGTTGAGCTGTCTAAGCCAGGGGTGCGCAAACTGTGTGGTGGGGTGGGGGGAGGGGGTTGGGTTTGTGCTTTTAGAGGCCCCGTGCTCTTCCTCAAAGCATTTCAATTAAATGCCGGGGGACCGAGCAAGGCCTCGGTAAGTTTCCTAACTTGTGACGCAGCGCCATGGCAATGCGCCGTCAAATGACGCTGCGTGGTTACGTGTGCAACGCAATGTCAAATGACCCCGCTGTGTCATTTGACAAGCAAAGGTAAGGGGGGGGGGAGCAGCAAGGGTGCAGAGCAGGCAGGGAGTAAAGTTTGTGCACCCCTTGTCTAAGTCATTAAAGCACAACAGTGTATTTGTAAATTTGGTCTGTGAGTAGATTTGCTGGCTATACACTTCTTTCACCCAGGCTGTTCTGAAAAAAGCTGTGTAATACAGCAGGCATTTGCTGATAGGGATCCATGTTAAAAGGGATAAGAAGATAAACGAAGCAGTGCTCATTTGCGTGTCATTACCCAGAATCGCTGGCTGCAGTGGAAGCATTGTATGCCGAGTGACTACGGGGAAAAGCAGGCTGTGGACCACGGTGGATGGGTTTCTCACTTTTTTTTACTCAACATAACTTACTTATGAGAAAAGGAAACCATGTAGCTACAGAAGCAAGCTGTGATACATGCCGTTATGAGATGGCACCAAGCAAATCCTCCCTAATTGCTCGTCACCACTCCCCAAATCGCATGTGCATTGTTTCAACTTTGTTCTGCTTAAATCAGTGAGCAGTTTGAGCACTGGTGATATGCTACGTGACACAAAGCGAGACAGCATGAAACTAAGGCCTCGGCCAAGCTTCCCGCTGGCGTGCTGAGGCGCGCAGAGGCTCAGGGAAAGCGGGTGCTTTCCCTGGCCTTGCAAGTGCTTTCCGTGTGCGCCGTCAGGGGGCGGGCCAGTGACGTCACGGAGCTGGTTCGCCCTCATTGGGCGAACCGCTCACGTGACCGGCCCTGCGCTCCGGCATGCGCTTGAATTTAAAAATTACCTAAGACCTACACTTCCGCGCGCTTGCGGAAGCGTAGGCGAACCCCTACTAAAGCCGCTCTCATTGCGGCTGTAGGGGCTCACAGGTAAGTGCAAGCGCGCCTCAGCAAGGCTCAGCGCGTAAGCGCTGAACATGGCCGAGGCCTAACTTGTTTAGGATGAACTTCAAATCACAGTGCCCATTTGTGATCTCTGGTTCATATCCCCTATTGATCTTTCTTTTGTAATAAAAGCTAATCCAAGACAATAGTGATATTGTAAGAAGAAACTTCCTAGTGATAATGGAAATGCCATTTAAGTGGGAAACAGGTTTTTGTTCTACTGTAGCTTCTAGTATGTTGTATATTTGGGCAAGTCACTTTGTATTGTCAGCAATTCAATACACGTGTTCATTGTGAAATCCCATGTATAATGACGTGTACACTGCTACGCACCATATTCACTTTCACAAACAAAATATTTTATACCGTTATCATATATTATGACCGCTAGGGCAGGGTTACTTAAACGGCAGACTTTGAGTCTACTTTGCCAGGACCATGGAGGTGTCTCTGGTTGTTTCTTCCTCGCTCTGTCTTTGCTCCACTGCACCTAAATGGACTGGGATATCCTTAAAACCTCACCTGAGTGGTGGTTTTCAGGCCTGGAGTTGAGCACCCCTCGTCCAGTGGATAAGAGTTGCTGTACATAATTTATTCAGTTAAATATAGTGCCATTTACCAGGCTACTTTGAGATCATTAGTAGTGCTACTGCTTTAGACTGAGATTATAGTGCGCGCTTGAGTGCATGCGTACATGGCGTCGCACGCGCCCGTCGCTCAAGCGATTTCACCACATAGTGATTAAGGCGACGGGGAGGCGTGGCTACGATGTCACAAAGCTGGTTCGCTGTGATTGGCTAAACCGCTCACATGACGTGGGCGTCGCTTGAAAAGACACATTTTTTGTCTTCAAAATGTGGTCGCGTCATCGCGCTCCATCGTGCCGCACTAGGGACGGCCTCATAGCTATTCTGCTATTTGTCCTTGTAGCGCGCGAGCGCCATTGCACGAACTACAATCAAATGTACAAAAACAGAATAACAGATGTATCAAATATTAGGCACTGCTGAATTCATTGTGGGACTTTCATGATGTCATTGTGTGACTACACTTTGATCCTCAAAGACAGGATGCACGTTCACTTTATTACTATTAGGCTAAGGCCCCGCTCCCTCAGTCAGCGCGCCCGCACTGCAGACAGGCGGCGCGCTGACAGGCACAGACCGCGATATGCGGTCTGTAGGGAGCCGGGGCTGGAGTGGGAGGGAGGGGCGTGGTTTAAGCGGAGGGGGCGTGGTTTAAGCGGTGGGACCCGCTAACCCCCCCCCCCCCCTCCACGGGCTCGGGCTCCCGGGCTGCAGGAGGGAGCTGCTGCGGGCTGCCCTACTCACACACTGACACTCAGACACACAAACACACACACAGACAGGCACTCATGCACACACACACACACACACACACACAGACAGGCACTCACGCACTCAGGCACACACATACACACACACACAGATAGGCACTCAGACACACACACATACACACACACACAGACAGGCACTCAGACACACACATACACAGACACAGACAGGCACTCACGCTGCTTTCCCTCCACACTCTCCTCCCCGCTCCCCGAAGCCTCCCCTCCTCCCGAAGCCTCCCCTCCTCATTTGCTCACAGCCACACCACGTGACGCGTTGACGCTTGGGATTACAATTCTCTTGAATCCCCTGGCGGCTGACGCGTCACAGCGTGTAGTGAGCTGTGCCGTGAGGGGGGATTGGGACCGGCTCGGGAGGATTCCCCTGCTGGTGGGGACGCTCGTGCGGCCGCCCGCACCGTCGGGCGCAGCGGGTCCCAGGCCTTAGTGTTTAACAGGCATCACATTGAACTAATATGTTTTTCCCCATATGAAGCAGAGAGCCTCTGGTGGGAGTGACCAGATAAAACCACAGATAAGGATGACTCATTTAGTCTGCTAGTGCTATTTGAAGTTACTGCAGGAAAACATTCAAAAGATGACTGCAGGGTGTGGTGTACTTGTCACTTTACTGTTTTCCTCTTATTTCAGACAAACCCATGACATGACATTAAAGCTGCAGTGCCTTTTATTTGGCCACTCTTACCGAAGTGGATGATACTCTTGGTTGAAAGTTTCAGCCTTAACTCGGACCTGAGTGAATTGATTGTAGAGACCCCTGTTTCTCCCATGTCTCCGTTACCACAATCAGATTGTACGCTCCTCTCTCTCATTCTTTCTCCTTTGACTTGACCCAGAAATAACATTTGCAGTTTTGCCGGTGATCAACTAACCTGGAACAGTTGTGCAAGTCTAGTTGGATAATCACAGATTTGTTGCCAATCAAGAATCAGCAAATCTCGCCAGTTTCATGTTGGGGAACAAATTATTTTCATATCTCCAATACTGTGAATTTGCAGATAGGGTTTCAACACGAAAATCCAATGATTTGGGGTTATGTTTACCAATTGCTGCTAAAACCATAAGACGTGTGTAAGTAAAATGGGAAAGGGGGAGTGGAGTGGACTGGGCGCTTCTCAGGTGAATTAAATAACAGTGTATACAAAATGTGAATTAACTTCAATATTTATAATGAATTCCCTTCACCAACCCACAGTGAAAAATAATGAAAAATATACAAAGTGAAGTAAGCAGCTCAACACCCTCAGATGGGACTGTTCTATGTCCCAATGTTCGCAATTTCTTTTCTTCTAGGAAAGGAGGAGCGCTGGTGTATTCAGTGATATATAAAATATAAGAAAAAAGCAAATATAGTGCAGATGGTAGATACTGGTGATATATATAGTCATCAGGTGACTCCTGACGAAGCAGTAGTGAAACGCGTTGAGTTAGCGTTGTAGGAGAACCAGAGTGTTGAAGGACTGGCAACCGGAGCTGATTTTCAAGGCAGAACGCTCTTCCGCCCTCACCTGTGACGCTGCCTGGAAGTGACGCATGCGGAAACAATGGGGTGAGACACGAGTGAGACGCGCAGAAGCCTGCACCGACGGGGTCCTTCTTACTATCGGCGGTTCTCTCCAACGCCTGTTTGTTATATTGAAAATGTGAGTGAGATTACTCTTGTTACTCGTATTCTGCAATACAATTGGTCAAATAGTATGCACTATTGTGGCATTTTCTCTTTTCATGTCGACATACCATATACACTGAGGGGTATCCTGAGACTTACTGTATCCATCTACTACAAGGGCTCCAGTCAGAGAGAGAAGAATCTCTGACATATCTATAACTTCAAGAAGTTTTGTGAGTGCAACCATTTTAGAGCTAACAGACTGATATATCACCAGTATCTACCATCTACACTATATTTGCATTTTTCTTATATTTTATAAACCATAAGACACCTTCCGGCCCATTGAAGTGAATTATTAAACATGGCTTACTTCTGACTGATTATTCTTTGGCCTCTTTCTTCCTTATGTCCATAGCTCATTAGAGGCAGATTCACCAAGCGTTGGTACAAGTCGGTGCACCCAATTCAGCGATGACTCCCATTCAAGTTAATGGGAGTTAATACTCCATCGAGTGTCCGTAATAGCGCTTGATGGATCTGCCCTCTTAAAGATTTCACGTACATTGGTGAATAATCAAAACAATATTTTCCGACACTCATATTTGAACAACTTATAGTAACTTTAGATCAAAAGAAGGACAACACAGTGGATCACTATGCTAAGGTCGAAGATGATATATTTATAACAGCGATTACTTTTGAAATGGAAGGAAAATATAGCATTAAAGCAATCTATATTTGATGGTAAATTTTGTCAGTGGATTGTAGATAGTATTTTCCAGGGAAGCTAATTCCTCAGTGTGACTTCTCTTGGTTTATTATCCAATAAACCAAGAATTATGATCTTTATTCCTACTTGCCTGTTCTTTTCATTCTCTTTTTTTATATATATACAGTATATCTCTTCTGTTGTCTTATTTAAGTTATTCATTGATGAGGGACATTTTATTACCTAGGTGACCTTTTAAGACCATAGGAGGTCAAAGTTGGTTGCAAAGAAAATAAGGCAATAAAGATATGTTATGATCCTATATCTTGCATAAGGATCTTATATCTATAAGGCCTGGGACATCACAGGTTCAGCCGTGCTGAGCCGCGCGCCTGCTCTGCCTCGCCTGCTCAGAATGGTGCTTTTTTCTGTCCTGGCAGGCGAGGCAGTGAGCGCGCTCTGGGGGCGGGGCGGAGGTGGAGCAGAGGCGTGTCAGGAGGCGGGGCTAGCCCCTCGCTCCCATTGGATGTGAGCGGTCACGTGACCGCTTCCCAGAGCGGCAAATTTTAAACTTGCCTGTCTGCAAATTTTCTGAGCCTCCACACGCATCCGCACGCATGCGGAAGGGGATACAATAGCCGTGCTGATGACAGATGCAGGGGGTTAGTGCATCTGCTCAGCGCGGCTCGGCGAGGCTGAACCTACTATGTCCCAGGCCTTAAGCTCCTTTAAATTCTAAATCAACTTACACTTCATGCTGCCACCCCTGGTGTTGAATTCTACTAGTCTTTGTCTCTCTGTTTAAACATTTTCTTTTCTTCACTTTTGAATTAATATAAAACACCTACAAAATATTCTCGTAGTCTAGGCACAGAACGCTCAGATTAGCAGCAGGGGATGATTGCAGATTTACGTCCGCTTCAGACATAACACTATAATACCAAAGACAGTAGGACTACATTCTTAATATGTTTAGGGAGGAACCCTTTTTGTGGGAATGTATGTGTTTTGAGGAGCTGTGTGTGTAAGTTGGACAGGTGGGGGGTTTTCCCTCTCAGTATGAGCCTTCCCATAATTAGTATATAATTTACCAGAACCTCTATACAGAACCAGAGTGATAAATTACTGCATTGAAATCAATTTTAAAAAGTCCGTTTCAGCCGTAAGCAGGGGAATTCCAGTATTTACAGGTTGGGTGAGAACTGGGACCTTTATCTGAGAAGTGAGAAAAACACATTGTATTTCTCAGTTTCAGTATGTGTTTCAGTATTTGTTAATGCCGGTTCCTTAACATGGCTACACTAGATATGTTTGTATAAGGATTTAAAAGCAGTATTACCGTGTATAGCGTTTGCTGCATTGTATAATGATAATGCAGAAGTCCAATTGTCCTTTATATTCTAATTCGACTCGCACCCATCTGACTTTCTGAAATACTCTATCTGCATCGTGTTGTGCCTTCCGTAATCGTGCAAACACAGAGAACCTCTACAGGACCCACTTTCATTTTCTTTTTGAGTGAAGTTACAGGTGGAAATGAGGTTCAGCCACTGCAATCTTTGATGGGCTCTAATGATGGTTTTTGGAACTTTTGCCTCTAAGTAGAAGCTTTACTGGAATAAAGCATCATGTCATATTACTTTTGTTTATACCCATGTTGACATGTACACAAACTGCTGCTTTCAAAATTAGCACAAAGATCTGTAATCTTTGACAAGGGGAAAATTGCTTCTGCCCCATTGAAAGTAAACGTACTGTATAACTGTGTATTGCGACCTCTTACGTCTTGGGCTGCGTCCCCGCTAGCGCTGAGCTCGCTGAGTTCCTGCTCACGCGATGCGCGCGCATATGCGCGGGCACACACGCTCATCGGCGCTTAGGTAAACAATTTTTTTAAACTTTCTAGTGCGCTCAGCTATGCGCGAGCGCATGCGGAAATTTTAAGGACACCCGGCGCTCATGCTTGGAGAGCTCTCCAAGCATGAGCGCTGTCAGTGCCAGCAGGGACAAAGCCTTAGGCCTAGAAACATTCAACCTTTGGGTAAGCCAGAAATGCAGTATTATCCACAACCCCCCTCCACCCGTTATTTTAATGGTACAATACATCAACGTAGCACTGCTACAAATATATTTTTAAAAAATACCGAAACCGATAAAAATATGAATCAAATGACTAAATGCCGCAGCTTTAGTCATGTTGATGCCATACATCAAGTACAGATACTGTATTTATCGGAACGGGAATAACGGCAATAAATACCACATTTTTTTTATTAGCTACTCCAGGTGGCCCTTTCTTGTCTTTTTATATAATGGCCATACCTGCTTGGTCAATAGATAATAAACAGTCTGAGATAAGGAGTCTTCCGGTGTTCATGTTCGTTATAAATAAAAGAACACTAAATTGGGGGAACTGATGTTTTAAAATAATCACATCTAGGCTTGTTTCTTTTTATGTAATTAATGTATTTTACCACTGCCATTATCTTTGCAAAAATACTTGATATATATTGTCCATTATATACATGGGTAAGATATCCTAAACCAGCATGGAATTGGTCAGCTGGTCATGGGATTCCATCCCCCCACCCCTTAGCCAAATGTGACTAATAGGACATTTGGACATTCAAAAAACAAAACATTTATAAAAAAAAACTCCATGAAAATGACAAATAATAAAAATACATTTAAAACATAAACCCACCGATTGCCTATGTGGATGGCCTAAGCAAAACCCACGAAACCAAAGCCATAAAAAGTAATCCAAAACCGTGGCGTAAACAAAAGTACAACCATAACAAAGAATCCAAGGCCTAATGGCCTATTTGTAATCCAAGGCCACCCCTGGCCTGCGACGTTGGATCGTCAACTTGACCCGAAGCCCTCGATCCTCTTTTGCTTGAAGAATCTTCCTTAGTGAGTATTTCTTCTTTCTTTTCTTCTTTAAGGCCGTCTTCGTTCTTCATCTGTATTTCTCACCACCGGATGTGTCCCAATTGAAGACGTCTGGTCTTCGGCGATAGCCCGGGCCTTTTATACGGGCTTGGGCCGTCGCAGAAGATGTGTTACTGGAACACATGGTACATTAAAGCAGCAATATGGGTTTCATTTTTTGTTTAATTTCTTTTTTTTATTACCGGATTGAAACAGGGGATCTCAGAGCTTAGCTGTGTTTATTTCAGCTCTGGGGACCCCTACTTCCAGAGATTCATTCCTCCATATGGGGTGCCGGTATCTCTGCAGTCAAAAAAACTGTGTGCCTAATAATGGCGGTGTTGAAATGTCACGCGGGCTGTCACGTGGAAGCTGTGACGTCATCTGGTGCGGCTTCCTATTGGCCTGTGTGACTGGGACATTTTAAAAAGAAATGAAACCCGTATTGGTCCCTTAACCAATCAGATTGCTTAATGCAGCATAGTTTATTATTAAAGCAACTATTCTCCTGTTTGGAGTTTTTATTTCTGAGAAGGTTCTATATTATCTTAACAGGGGTTTCCACAGAACAAAATTGCTGACTTTTTGTATTCATGATTCCTAATGCTCAGGCTCAATTGGCCTGCGATATCTATCCTGAGGTGAATCAAAATGACCGCTGTCTGCGTCATTACTGTAAGGCAACTAGTGAGAGGATCTTTGCTATTATGCACAGCATTCCCTGCACTGATTAGCTACCTCTGGCACCCATCACCTAATCCCCTTTTGGCACCGGAAACCTGCCTGTTCAATAGATAATAAACAGTTGAGTCTGAGATAAGACGTCTCCCAGTGTATCACGTTCATTATAAATTAAAGAACACTAAATTGGGTGAACTGCTGTTCTAAAAGAATCACATCTAGGCTTGTTTTTTTTTATGTAATTCATTTATTTTACCAGTGCCATTATCTTTGCAAAAATATTTGACACCTGCACAATTACAAATGACAATTAGGGTAATGAGGTAGGATCCTTAATCAGAAACTAGACATAGTCTTTTCTTATTATATGCAACAAAACTACCCATTCTTGAAAAACAATCAGGTCATAGCTGCAAGAGCACTTCCAGTCCAGTCATGTTGCAATGTATAAGGTTATTAATAAGTCTTATGGTCCCTTTTCAATATGTTGTGAAGCTAACTTCCCTTGGACAGATTTCTGCTCCATTTACTTATTTAATCCTAAGCAAGGGGAAAACAGCTTCACAATATATTAAATATGCGCCAAAGTGGTATACCCCAGTCTCCTGGAAGGAGGTGGCCATTTTCAGGACCCGATCACCAGCTACTTCGTAACAAATATCCATTTACAATGTTTAGTTTTAGGGATTTAAGCATTCATGAGCCTAGCTCTGTTTTTTCTTAATATTTCTCTTTTATGTGTTTTTTCTTATTAAGATATACTTTTTTTATTGCTTTTTTTTTTCTTCAATCATCCTTTTACCTACATACCAGTGAAAATCAGACTCATCCAGCACTCGTAAATAGATCGGCAGAGGGAAGTCAGTGGAAAGGTTTTTCTGCCAACAGCCTTCTGCGGATGCTAATATTGTTATTACTGCCAGTACTGGCCGCAGGGGAATTCTCTGTAGCACACAAGTACTTACAAAGCATTCTTCATCTAAAAGACACTATTTTCATTTCTTCTCATTTATTTATTAACCCCGTTAGTCCTATATTGCAAAATGACGCAGATTACAGAACTACTGTGTATGTATTAGCCGTTAGGCCTAGATAAATCACCCCCACTATAATATATCAGTGAGTGCTCATTATGTGATTTATCAATACCTTTCCATGTTGCACAGTTACTGTAGGTCATGAAAAATGCTTATCCCTTCCATACGAGCAAATTCTCTGTTTATCACGGATCCCTGAAATGTAGTGTACGGCCATATTTCAGGGTTACGCTAAGCTCCAATATTTTTTTAAAGCCACAATCGTTTTGGTCTTCCAAACCCCACAAAATTACCCGATTCAGAATTCCCTGTGTATTATTACTATGAAATGTTGTGCATCAAAACAAGGTTGCCCTTATGCATTGACTCCATGGGGATGCAATTTCCCCCCCAAAAAAATTGCAGTTAAAAATCGGCTAAACTGAGCGTTAATTGAAAAACTGTCTTGTTCTGGGTTATACTCCCAAATTCTACCAAACCAAAATTAGATTTAAAAAATAGGCGACGCACGGTGGGAAGCTGTGTTGGTCCTTTCTCCCATGTAGTAGCAAAGGAGGGAGAGGGAGTACTGTAGGTGGTATGATACCTTTTATTGGACAAACAACTAGTAGATATGTTACAAGCTTTAAAACCTCTCATGGTCCTTCATCGGGTATCCTTTCAACTACTTATTGGTCAATTAAAGGTATTATACCACCTATAACCTCTCCCTAATTTGTTACTGCTGTAGCCAGGTCCCCTACCTTCGGGTCTGTGGGGTGGGGGGACGGCTGCAGATCTGTTTGGATGTCGCTAGCGCTGCGGGCGGACCCGACATAGGTCCAGGGAGTGCTCCAGTAAGGCTGCGGGCTGTGAGGGGCAGGGCTGTGTGGAGATGGATTCGCCGGAGCTCCGCGACCCACCCAACAGCGGGAGGCGCCGTTTTGTTTTGCCACGCGCATGCGCCCTAGCAGCCTTGAGCATGCGCAGTACGGCTGAGAGCGGCGGCCATCTTAGAGCAGGCTCCGCAGAGGAGACCTAGGGACTACAAGTACCAGCAGCTTGAGGGGCTGCAATACAACGTGGGCAGGAGAGCCACAGATGCAGGATAGAATGTTGCTGGCAGTTGAGACAGTTGCTGACAGTTGGAGCAGGGGACACCAAGGGAGAAGGTAGTGTCCGGGTGCCAGTGGCTCCCGGATTAGGCCAGATTCTCTCCCTAGGCCCAAAATAGACCCTAAGTCCCTTCCAGGTTGTGGTTGCTGTAGGGAAGGCCCCAGATAGGGACGCTTCCCTGGAGTCACTACTCTAGTGCTGTAAGTGGTTAGTTACATAGTTACATAGTAGATGAGGTTGAAAAAAAGACGTAGGTCCATCAAGTTCAACCTATGCTAAATTTAGACAACAGATACTTTATCCTATATCTATACTTACTTATTGATCCAGAGGAAGGCAAACAGAAAACCCCAGTGTCATATTATCCAATGATATCTCATAAGGGGAAAAATAAATTCCTTCCTGACTCCAAGAATTGGCAATCGGATTAATCCCTGGATCAACATCCTTCCCATATATACTTATTTGGTATATCCCTGTATACCTTTCACATCTAAAAAGATGTCCAACCTTTTTTTGAATAAATCTATTGTATCTGCCATCACAGTCTTCATTGGTAATGAATTCCACATTTTAACTGCCCTTACTGTAAAGAACCCTTTCCTTTGTTGCTAGTGAAATCTCCTTTCCTCCAACCTTAAGGGATGGCCCCGAGTCCTTTGTACTGCCCGTGGGATGAATAGTTCTTTTGAAAGCTCCTTGTATTGTCCCAGAATATATTTGTATATAGTTATCATATCCCCTCTTCGACGCCTCTTTTCAAATGTAAATAAATCTAATTTAGCTAGCCTCTCCTCATAAGTTAGATTGTCCATCCCCTTTATTAATTTGGTGGCTCTTCCATGCACTCTCTCTAGTTCCATAATGTCTTTTCTTAGGATTGGTGCCCAAAATTGTACTCCATGTTCAAGGTGTGGTCTTACTAATGCTTTGTAAAGGGCCATACTAATGTTTACTTCCCTTCCATCCATTGCCCGTTTGATGCAAGATAAGATCTTGTTTGCCTTTGCAGCTACTGCATGACTTTGGGCACTATTGCTAAGCCTGCTGTCTACAAGCACTCCTAAATCCTTCTCCATCAAGGATTCCCCCAATTTATCTCCATTTAATTTGTAAGTCGCCTTTTTATTCTTACATCCCAAATGCATAACCTTACCTTTATCTGTATTAAACCTCATCTGCCATTTACCTGCCCATGTTTTCTGTCTCTCCAAGTCCTTCTGAAGAGAAATTACATCCTGCTCTGATTCTATTACCTTACACAATTTAGTATCATCAGCAAAGATGGAGACTTTGCTCTCGATCCCAACCTCAAGGTCATTAATAAACAAGTTAAAAAGCAGGGGTCCCAGTACCGATCCCTGAGGTACTCCACTCACAACTTTAGCCCAGCCTGAAAAAGTTCCATTTATGACAACCCTCTGTTGTCTGTCCTTTAACCAGTTTTCATTCCAGGTGCATATATTATTATTGAGTCCAATTTTCTTTATTTTGTACACCAACCTCTTGTGTGAAACCGTATCAAAAGCCTTTGCAAAATCTAAGTAGACCACATCAACTGCATTACCCTGGTCTAAATTCCTACTTACCTCCTCAAATAAACAAATAAGGTTAGTATTGGTATTGAGTATCAATGTGGCCTGCGGTCGTGGACCAGACCACAGGCACAATATAGACATTAAGGGACACCCTCCAACCAGAGCTCCCTCAAGAGGCGGACGCAGCAGGTGGAGATAAAGGATCCGGTAGACCGCATCGTGGGATCACTGCGGTTCTGCGGTTCCATCATCTCCATATACCCTGGTCTGGAGGGAGACCAGGAAGGTACCCACGTGCAACAGCTACACACGGGTTAGCGCTACTCCACACACTTTGGGTGAGCTTGGCTCAGTGGACATCGGGTGGTTGGGTGCCCAAGGCACCTCAGTACTTTAGGGGATCTCACCGGGGCACGTATATGGAGTGGGTACTGTATGTGGGACTTTATTGTTATTTTGTTATAGATATATGGGTTAGTAAAGATAAGTAGTCATACCAGTGTGTGTGTATCTTTATTCATTACTGCATTTGTCCTGAAGAGGGGTTATCCTGCAGTGCTATGGTCCCTCAGGAGGAGGCGCTGTATACTGATAAGAATCACCCCAGGCTCCCAGTTGTGGAGGATTAGGCCGCCTGTATGCCAAACAGGTATTCAGCACGTGTAGTTCCCTTAGTCACAGGGAAAGGGGGCTACACTGCATTAAAAAAATTACTATTCATATAAGATCAGGATTGTTGCTGTATTTGAAAATCGTGACTGTTCTTTTGACATGTACAGATGCAGCCACCATTCAAACTGAATGGGACTGCCAGGAACCCCCACTGTGTTAATCCGATAAGCCATTAGTCTGTCTGCAGAAATGTCACAGAAATGTTGCAGCATTACTGGGAGATTGCCCCAGATTTTCCAAGGCAAGTGTTCGGATACTCGTGGCTGCATCTGTATTTGTATGCCAGCGTGCATGACATCACAATCCTTTTCTTCAGATGTCATGTTGGCATGGGGACTGTTGACAATTTAGGATGGTCTATTAAAAGACATCACAAGCTGCAACAAACCAACTGTTCTGCAAGACAAACAGGACGGCTGGAACAACTCCACGATCAATATCTTAAATGTAAGGTTATCTACCTTCTACTAACAAAAATCCTCATATCCTGTTTCAAGTTATAAGATGGTGATCAGACATCAGAAATCCCTATACTGACCAGTGTCTTTCTATATTACATTTTTATCGTGTTCCAGCAAGTCACTTTCTATGCCATTCTCCCCAGGGCCAGCCCAAGACTTTTTGGTAGTGTAGGTAAGACTCCCGTTTGACGGCCCTTGACTAACTAATAATATTTGAAAACTAACTTTTGACTAATAAAAATGCAACTTATAAAAGGACTTTAAATTTTACAGTGCCGTGGGTCTGCCGGCACCAGAATGCCACCAGATCTCTGGCACTTCATTATCATTTGATCGCTCCCGGAGGCTGAAAACAGAACTTGAGGGGGCTCCAGTTCCATTTCGATTAAGCTGGCTGCTTCGTCGGAGTGGTCAGCATGGGGTCTCCGGAGGTGAACCGCATTGATTTCAGCCTCGAGGACCCCCTGCTTTCTGAGTTACAGGCAGTACGGGGTGCCGGTATCTCCTATGAATTTAAATGTCCCGGTCACATGACAGGGGAGATTTAAACATTGCCTGGAGATATTGGTACCCCATTACGGGGACTGTAACTCTGGAAGCAGGGGGTCTCCGGACCTGAAATCAATGCTGTTCTGCTCCAGAGACCGCCTGCTCCCGCACTCTAGTATTCAAATTTCAATAAAAACAGCTTCATTCAGCTTCAGCAATGACGGGGTTAAAACTGAATAGCCTGTTTTTTGGGGCCAGAGGGGGTGGATGAAGGGGGTAGTTTCCCCAGGGTGGGTGGTTAGGCCTGCCAGGAAGGTTGCGGTAGGAGTTAACCCCTTCACTACCATAGTGGTGGGAACAGCTATGGTAATGAAGGGGTTAACCACTCCTGCTACCCACCCGGTAGTGCTAACCATCCCCCCTTGGGGCAACTACCCTCTTCACCCAATCCATCTACCCCCCAGCAAACATTAAAAAACACAACCCGACTACCCCCAACAACTACCCCCCCCCACACACACACACATACAGTACAGTAATAGGCATAATTACTATTATCCAGATATGGATAATAGCTCATTTACCCATTACAAATAAAACATTATTCAGCCAGCATAAAGTAAATAAAACTTCCACTTACCCCTGCCAGGATGAAGGCCGCCTTCGTCTTCCTCCCCGTCCTTGTCTGTTGACAGGAACATAACAATAAAAAAATCAAACTAATGGCTCTTAACCCCTTAATCACCATAGCAATTAGTAACCGCTACCGTAATGAATGGGTTAACCTTCCCTGCTACCTAGCCGGGAGGCCTAACCACCCTCTCCGGTGCAAGTACCCCCACCCATTGACTGCCGTAGTGGATAACCCATTCATTACTATAGCGGTTACTAATCGCTAACATGATTAAGGGGTTAGGGGCCATTAGTTTGTATTTTTATTGTACTGTTGTTGCCCACGGAGAACATGGACGCGGAGGACGGTGAGGAGGACAGCTTTCAACCTGGCAGAGGTAAGTAGAAGTTTTATTTACTTTATGCTGGCTGGATAATCTTTTAATTTGAATGGGCAAATGAGCTATTAACCAGATCTGGATAATAGGGATTTTGCCCATTACTGTACTGTAATGCAGGGGTGGGCAAAGTTTTGATCCTGCACCCCCCTGACTGCTCACCTCCTGGCTTGCGCCATCTCCCCATTCCCCCCCCCCCCCCCCCCCCCGCTCGGCTCCGGCGTAAAATGACGTCACTGGATTACACGTCGCCGAAGATCAGGTAGGAGAAGCTGCAGAGGCCTTGCATGGTTCCCCGGCATTTAATTTAAATGCCTTGGGGGAGAGCGCGGGACCTCTGTAGCCGCCGCGCCCCACCCCCCATGGAAATTCTCCCACCCCCCACTTTGCGCACCCTTACAGTAATGTAATGGTTGTTTTGGTAGAAGGGGTGCCCATTCCGTGCCATTGGGTTTATTTTTGCTCCAATTGAAGGCATAGGTAACCACACTGGCATTTGGCCCGCGGTGCGTGTTTATGTCTACCGGGTGTGTAGCTGGAGGGGTTAATCCCTTCATTACCTTAGCGGTTAGCCGATTAGGTAATGAAGGTGCTTGTAAATGTATTTTTATTGCATAGGTTTGAAGACGGTGGTCTCCAGAGCTAATACTAATGTGTATCAGCTCCGGAGACTCCCGGCATCAATCTGATGCAGGAAAAATGCTTTTTTTTTTCTAAGTCCTGCTCTCAGGTCCCATCTCGCCACCCTAGGATTGGCGAGATGAGATCTTAGATAAACTCACAATTCCAGAGCTTCGATTATCTCATCGGAGCTACTAGAATTGCGACTTTTGAGATAAAATGTGAGTTGGAGCTGTTTGGTAGCTCCCGGTCGATGTGTTTGAGCAGGAGCGATATTACGAAAAAATGCCTTCCCCGTACGATTTGGCCAACACATCTGCTCAAAGTCTTCGATGAGGGTTATCGAAGCTATTAGAATAGGCCCCATAGAGGGATGGGGAGGTGAGTCCAGCATTAAAGAAATAAAGCAAACCTTGAGCAAGGCAGGGGTGCTGGAACTCTCTTGGAGCTGAAGGTGCCGCATACTATTTACACACTTCCCGTCCTTAGCGCAATGCAACTTTAGTCTTTGGGCACTCGTGCCAATCACTGCTGACAAAGCTGTGCCCCTGATGCATATTGTGACTGTGGGCGCCCTGCCGCTTTGCATTCTAGGGCGCGGCTTTTCTTTTTTCAGTGGCGACTCACAGTGCTTCTGAGAATAAGAAAGTGACTGGAGACTGCATGCTGCTGCTCTTGCTGCCAATTTTTTTTATGCCTAGAGCCAGGCTGATTTTACCTTGTTATGCAACCATAACAGTCATAACATAAGCATGCTGAATTAGGGTAGCTATCCCTCCAGTGTAACTTGCACTTTTCCTGCTTACTTTTTTGCAAAGGTGACCTAATTACCTGAACCGCCTGCCTGTTTCAGCACTACTTAGCCTGTACAAACTAAGGTCACACACAAGAACTTGTTAACTGTTAACCACATTTTATCAAAGAAGGATTAAAACTGATTTATTCAAAGTACCCAAATCCCAAATAAAATTTTTATTTTATATTCTGTCTCAGTTTGAATATGTAAAACTGGTTACTTTTTCAATTATAATTCAAAATGCAGTAGTTATTTTGGCTTTGGAGAAGGATAGAATAATTTTAGGTTGTGATACCAACATGAGAATTGTTTATGTGAAAACGTTGTGTACATTACATTAGTTCCATCACGGGTATCACTTGAATACATCTGTGAGACTTCAAAAACTTTAAATACTTAAAGGAATTTAAAGTAGAACTGCCATGTTCATCCAAAATAACTAATGAATCTCATGTGGCCAAAGACCAGTGTCATTATACCTTACGTATATTACTCAACTTCTCTTTGGCTTTTTATACTGTGCACCATCCTCTTCTCCTTCACATCCTCCGTACTCTAGAATGCCACAACAAAGCTCTGCTCTGAAGTTCCTCTTACGTCTCCCAAAGTACTTTCAGTGTCTCTTTTGCCAACAACCACCCCTTCTTTGTCGATCTCTGTCACGTACCCTAGGAGTCTATCCTGGAACATTTTATCTCTACACATACGCAACTTTATCACACATTTTTAGTTCACATATCATCTCTATGCTGGTGATACTCAAATATACTTTTTAACCCCAGACCTTACACATGCGATCCAGACCAAAATCTCAGAAAGTCTCTCCACAATATCATCCTACATTGTCCCCCAAACTGGCTCAAACTTAAGATGTCGAAGAAAGAGCTCCTCATACCTCCTCCAAAGTCTGTCCCTATTGCCCTCTTTTCCATTTTGGTCACAAGCACCCTGCCTGGGTGTAATACTACTTCACATTCATATTGTCGCTAACACCTGTTGATTTTCCCTGTATCACTGCAAGGATTCGCCCTTTTCGCTCTTCTGTTAAAACTCAGCGCACGCGGCGCTCTCAATCTCTCCAGTCTCTACTATTTTAACCTTCTACTGTCCTTCTGTCTCTCACTTGTCTCCCCTAAAATGTACCCTTTACACTGCTGATAGAATCAATTCACTCTATCCTATAGCTCCCTCTCTCCAGCTGAAATCCCTCACATGGCTTTCCATTAAGTCCAGTATTACTTCTAATTTCTTACTATATTGCTACTCACCTTTTGTGTTCTGCTCAAGGTTGTCTTCTCCTGCGTTCTGTGCTCCAGCACAGGTGGGTCAATCAGCGACTCTGTCATTTTGACTGAGCCACCTGTGCTGGAGCAGGGATATCCTTAAGACCTGACCTGTTGGGGTTCCCTGAGGACTGGAGTTGGGAAACACTGGTTTAGATGTACAAATTTCAAAGCAGTCAAGGGAAGCATAGCATCTTAAAGTGAGAATCTTTAAGTGAATGTGAAGTTAGACTGGACTAGAGGTAGAGGTAGTTGGACTAGAGGTAGAGGTAGTTGGACTAGAGGTAGAGGTAGTTGGACTAGAGGTAGAGGTAGTTGGACTAGAGGTAGACTGGGGACTGGATGCTTCTGCAAATTCATCTACACAATGCAGCAAACGGTGAGCTCGTTTGATAATACTATTATCCCACGCCTTTTAGCCTGCACAATTAACCCCCTCACACTTTTATTTACTGCAGTCTCTCTCAACACTTGTCTGCACACAAATCTTCCTCTCCTCCTGTACTTCCCAAATCCCTCTGCAAGCCATTAACACACCCTAGTACTGCCAAATGCAGCACAGTTTCAGGGGCAGGCAAAAGGTACACATCTGCTGTCTGGTCAATGCTCACACCAACTGGATTTACCACAGCTTCCTGCAAAGTTGCCTACCTTTGTGATAATGAACCTGCTACTTACCTCAAGTCTGTTCTTTAATGTGGCCTCATGTAAATGTTACTCTCTCTTTCCACTACAAACTCCTCCCTCCATGTCCACATCCAATATCATCATACACCCTGGACTACTCAAAAGCATTGCATTATTTACTGAATGTTGGTGGAGAACTTTGAAACCAGCACACTAACCACCGCTCACTCTAATGGCAAACATCACATCCTTACAACATACAAACAATTACTCACATTTGTATTTATACTGTTACTCTCTTTAGCAAGGGATATTAAACTGAACCCAGGCCTTCCATTTTCAACTCTGTCCCATACGCCTGAGAATTCTCCTTTCAAATTCCAAAAAGGTCTATCTGTCGCCCATATAAATATATGCAGCCTGCTGCCCAAACTGGATGAACTAAGGAAATGGTGCTTTTTGCAAAATCCCAATGCAATCGTTCTCACCGAAACGTGGCTAACTCCTAAAACCCTTGATGCAAATATCGCCATTAAGGGATACTCCATTTCTAGGAAAGATAGGTCAAAGAGAGGAGAAGGGGTGTTCATTTATATTGAAGACTCCTTACAATTTACGCTGCTAAATTGTCCCCCAAGCTCATCCTCTTGAAATCCTAGTTGGCAAAATTCACTCCCCTTCTCTAAGCCAATTCCTATTGCTTCTCTAAGCCAATTCCTATTGCTGACATCTACTGCCCCCTAAAGCCCCACTACAATTCCTGACTGTTATCAGTCTGCTGCTTGTCTTAATTGCCTCTCTAAACGGGAAGTATGAGATGTTTGTTCTTGGGGATTTCAACCTCAATTGACTTGACCGTAAAAGTTAAAAAAAAAAAAACCCAGACACAACTCAAGTAAATAAACCTAACACAACTAATTTCCCAACCCACACGGACAAACCTAAAATCTCACAACTATTCTTTGCTAAACTGGATTCTATCTTCTAGTCCCAACAGAATCCAATCCTCTGGTATCCTATCTGACATTTTCAGTGACCATGCAATAGTGTACTGTGTAAGGAAAATCAGATACCCCAAATCAAGCCCTTAAACTTTTAACCCACAACAGTTTCTGACTGATTTTACTTGACCCCGATTCTGTGCTTGATCATTTCCAGAGTTCTTAAAATTCTGTGACACCCATCCTCCTCTACGGAAAATAAGAGAACGGCGTGCTTACCTTCCGTGGGTTACAACCAACCTTATTACGTTTTACCATTTGAGGGGATGCCTTGTGGGAAATATACAAAGTAACTGGCACGACCAAGGATCTTAATAACTACAGATGCCTGCGGAATACATGCACAAGGCAAACACGACTAGCAAAAGCTTTATATTACGCTAACAATGTTTATCAGAATACATAAAATTCAGAAAACTTCTGGAAGGTCATCAACAATATATTCCAGTTTTCTAGCCATCAACAACCATCTAATATCACCAAGGAGGATATTACTCTGACAAATCACACTGACATTGCAAACGCATACAATTAATACTTTGTGGGGTGTGTTACTTCCCTATTATCAAAGCGCAACCCGATCTACAAACATGAAGCTCAATCTCGAGAGCCCCTATAGACCCACCCGCTCCCAATAGTGCCCACAAATTTTTATTTGTCCCAGTATCTGAAGAGGAGATTACACATGCATTCTTCAAATTAAAACTAAGCAGCCATTGTGGACCTGACCTACTGAAATTAAAGTTCCTATGACTTGGTGCCTCACCCATTGCCATACTGCTTGGGTCCTTGATGAAGTCTAATTTGTCTACAGGCCATATCCCAAAGACCTGGAAAACTGCCAGAGTTGTCCCAGTCTTCAAAAGTGGAGACAAAAACACTGCCTCAAACTACAGACCAATCTCTCTTCTCCTAATACTATCCAACGTCATGGAAAAATGTGTCCACTCCCAATTAAGCGATTACTATACCAAGAGAAATTTACTTGGCCGACTCCAATCTGGCTTTTGCACAAACCACTCCAAGGTAACTACTCTCTTCAAAGTTTGCAATGGGATCTAGTTTGGAATGGGTCTGGGACAATTTACTGGTGCAATATTTCTAGATTTTGCAAATGCTTTTGATATTGTTGATCACGTTATCTTGTTAAAAGCTCTAATGCTCTTGAATAGGGACTGGTTTCACTCCTACCTATCAGGTAGATCCCAACATGTAATCTCTGGTCTTAACTCCGACCCCTTGGATATCACCTGTCGGTGTCCCGCAAGGCTATGCACCGGGGCCCCTACTCTTTTCAGTCTTCATTTATGATCTACAGTACCTACTGCTTGTAAGGGAGCTTCAATCCTCATATATGCTGATTACAATCTTATATGCATACAGATCTAGCCTTTTTGACCTTGGACACATACTTCAATCTGAACTCCTTCAGTGTACATCTGTGTCGCCCCAAAGGCGGACACATGATGATGGTCCCCAAGAGCTGCTCCCCTCTGCACAGGACCAGCGTGCTAAGAGATAATATTTGCTTGTACTTTGTGGCACGTCAACCCCACCCTCTGGAATATTTATTAGTCAAGAGGACACACAGAACTTTGTATTCGCAGCTGCATTTAATCTGAACCCCTTCAGTGTACATCTGCGTCTCCCCACAGGCTAACAGTCTTTGGCGCAGCCGAAGGGCAGCCAAAGGGTGTGGACCGTTTGCTGCCATTCACTGATGTTCTGGTGATGTTAAAGCTTCCATATTTCAATCTGAAATTCACCAGCCCTTTTATCCCCTATACCCAATTTTCCAACTCTGTCCAGGAAATGTCTGTGAATTGACTGTATAACTTCAGTTCTTTTAATGTAACCATGTAGTGTTATAACTCTGTGCCCAGGACATATTTGAAAATGAGAGGCAACTCTCAATATATTAGTTAATGGTAAAACATTTTTATAAATAAATCTGATTTTTTTTAAGACTTGAAAACTGGATGTACCAAAACAAACTGTTTTTAAACACTGACAAGACTGTAACAATGGTATTTGGGACCAAGGCTACATTTATAAAGCTACCAACGACAGAACTATAAATCAGAAGCTACCGTACTCTAACACCATTTTAGCCCATGTCACCAGTTTGAAATCTGGGCATATGGTTTAACTCCCATTTAACATTTGAGTTGCACATTGATAACCTGACATCCAAAACCTATGCCAAACTAGGTGTATTTTATAGAAACAAATTCTCCCTAAGCCTGCTGCTCAGAAAGCGCATTCCACAGCATATGCTAATGCCAATTATAGATTATGGGGTCATAGTATATGGTACATCACCCAAAACTCACCTTAGCAAACTATACACCCTATACAACTCAATATGCCACTTTCTCCTACAATGTAACTACTGTACAACACATATCACTGTGAAATGTTCAAAGAACTAGATTGGCTATCACTTGAGTCTAAGCGCAAAGTACATTCTTCCTGTCTTGCCTACAAATACTTTCTGGGCAAGCTACCCACTTATCTGAATAAGCTCCTTACTCCTACCACACGTAGCACTTATGGTCTGAGATCTGACTCCAAAAGACTGTTCATGGTCCAAGGTTCAACAAAGAATCTTGTCGCTTCTCTTTCTCTTACTGTGCACCCCATGACTGGAACAACATATCTGTGTCCTGGGCCTCTCGAAGCCGCCACCGGTCTTGCTTTCAAAACTAAAGCTGTCTCACATTTTAACCTGGTCTGTAACTGTTACATACGCCTATAACATATATTATCTTTAACTGTTCATGCAATGTCTTTAAATATAATGTATAACCTCTGTTAATTTAATGTAACCATGTAATGTTATCATAACTGTGCCCAGGAGGGACATACTTGAAAACGAGAGGTAACTCACAATGTGCTATTTCCTGGTAAAAGATTTGATAAATAACTACTACAGTATATGCAAGTAATGTTAGAAACATGCTTCCTATATCTGACTGCTTAAGCAGAGTTTTTAAAGAAATTCTGTTACGTAGCACACTTTTTCCTGCCTTTCAGCACCACAGGCATCTACTACTAAAAATAAGTGACTTTCAATGAGCGAGACTCACTCCAGATGAGACAAGTCTCCTGCACTGATAATCTCATAATACAGAAATAGGTTTCTGCCATGGTTGTTAGCTGTATCCTAGTTGCGCTGTGTGTTTAAGCTTTAACGTTGTGGTCGCCTCCCTGGATTTATAAAGGCTCTTTAATTAAATGAGTTTGCTAGAATGAACTTCACTGGATTTAATTCCCGGGTCCATTGGGAATATAATTGCAATGTAATTACCACAATTTCATGTTTATATCTTTTAATCTGGATTTCCCTCCCTGTTAAATCTGTAAATTTAGCAGAATCAACCTAATAGCTTTTACATTGTAATGTTACATTTATGTTGATCCCAGGGGCTAGCTGGCAAATTTGGGCCCGGGGGTCAAGCCCAACCAACCGGCCCAAGAAACAGATGGCCCACACACCAAACACAGATGCACCCACACTGGATACATGCCCTATACACAGATGTACACACAATACAAAGACACCATACACAGATGCACGCACCACAAACAGACGACCACACCATGCAAAGACACCTTACACAGACACATGCACCCATGCGCAGACGCATGCACCAGATACACACTCCATACACAGATGCACACATACCATACATAGACACACATACCAGATACATGCACCACACATACACAGTATGTACACCAGGGATAGGAATTTCATAGGTGCGCCCAGGACATACTTGAAAACGAGAGGTAACTCTCAATGTATTACTTCCTGGTAAAACATTTTATAAATAAGCATCAGGGGCTCCTTTACTTGAACCAATAATATCTTCTTTAGCAAGCTTTCAGCAAAATGAAGATGGCAGATATCTTGTCCTTCAACCTTTTTGGTGCCAGCAAGACCAGAAACACGTTTTCCCATGCTTTGTTGACTATGTATGTATGTATGTATGTATGTATATCTTTATTTATATACAGTAGCGCCATTAATGTACATAGCGCTTCACACGTATAATCATTTAAAAAACAAACCAAATAACACATAATGGGAAGAAGTGCTTTCAGACATAAAAGTGACATTTAGGAAAATGAGGACCTGCTCCGAAGAGTTTACAATCTAATTCGTAAGTAGGAGGAACGTGCAGAGACAGTAGGAGGGCATCTGCAAGGGGCGAAGGTTTATGTATGAGGTGTATAGTATTAGCCACGGAGCTACTCATATGATTTAAGGAGCTTTGATTTAAGATAGGTCTTAAAGGGGGATAGAGAGGGTGCTAGTGGGATATTGAGGGGAAGGGCATTCCAGGGGTGTGGGGCAGTAAGTGAGAAGGTTTAAGGCGGAGAGGGCATTAGACACAAAAGGGGTAGAGAGAAGACATCCTTGAGCAGAATGCAAGAGTTGGGATCCAGACAAAGGGGCATAACGCCCTCCAGACACTAAAGGCCTTAGTTTATATCTGCTGAAGGGCCGTTTAAAGCCAAATTTTCATATAGAACTCTAGGGATTTTCAGCCCAAAACAGCCCAAATGGTGTGTTACCTCTTAATATATACTGTAGAAACGTCTGCTGCATACTCTTCTTTAGTTTACTGGTGGTAACAAGTTAATGACTTCAGACACCGCAGCATTTTTGTAAGATTGGGACTTGTTAAAGTTCTATTTTAGCTAGGGAAATGAGTTTTGTGAGTGCATAGAGATACACAGAATCATTATGCTATCCAGTCTATTATTTTCAAAGGCAAAGATGGACAGTTTGTTCTCAAACAAACAAAGTACTTTTATATTATTCACATGTGCATTAATTCTGGTTTGACATTTCCTGCTATCAGTTCTATCCACACAATTTATTGCAGATGAGTTTGGCTCTAAACTTCCATTTATTGCAATTCTTCTCTGCAGCTGTTAAAGTAGAATTTCCATTTTAGTTGAGGTCAAAGTCAACACTTCTAATTTAAAGAAAAACTTCAGTAATGATATACAGTACCTAACAGACATGATTGGCAAACTGCTGCCACCAGTCAACATACAGTAGAAGAAACTGTAGTGGAGTAAATTGTGGAATCTAATAGAAAAGTGGGATATGTTTTACTGTATCTCACTCTTCCATTGTACTGTGCAACTGAATAGGTTTGCACCTTTTATACATAACAAAAGTACATTACAGTATATAATGTAACCCTCATTGCCCGACTCTAAAGGCGTTTATATTGTATTGAACGGTGCTGGCTGGGCATGGGTATGCAGATAGAATAAGGATGGGCACCAGTAACTTTTGTAGTACATCCGTTTTTAAGGCTCGCCGTCACATTGGACATTAACTGGTGGTAAATAATAAAATGACTCTGTGCTTCTTACCCTGATAGCTCTAACTCCATGCTAGGGAGTTACTTACTGTATGCTTGCTTCCCTTAATATTGTTAGATTGGCAATCTCCTGCATAGTGTTAATAATGCCACATCTCTAGTGGCCCCTGCTGGGAGTACACTCTTCTTTCTGGGATCAGTATCCCCTTACTGTGTACTGCATGAGTGCACAAACTTTTAAAGTCGTTCTCCCCCCTACCCCTGCCCCCCCCCCCGCCCCCTTCTGCTCTCCGGCATCTCTCTGTGACGTTGTGCTGTCATGTTGTCATGGCAATGTGACATCGCGTTGCCATTTGATGTCAGGTTGTCATGGCGACACATCAGGAAAAGCCAGGGAGCAGGTAAGAGACCCTACGCTCTTCCCCAGGCAATCAATTTAAATATTGTGGGGAAGAACGCAGGGCCTTCGTGAGCGCGATGCCCCACTTACAAAATGTTGCCTCCCCCCCAGTTTGCACATCTCTGGTGTACTGCATACTTCGTCCATGCCCATCTAAGCATATTGGATTGGGGAGTTTACTAAGGACCATCTGGTGGGGCTGATTCTATTAAGCTCCGGAGCTACATGCTACTATGAGAACTCCTATTAAGCACATGCTCATTCCTCTTCCGAATGAGAACAATCTTGGGCAATTAGTATAGGCGCTAACTATATATGTCACGTTCCTTAACTGAAAACAATAAACAGGGATAGGACACTCTTAATATACTTATCTATGCACTTAAGCATATTTAGAACTCAGAGGAACTTGCTTCTAGAACATTGGGTGGAACTATATATACCCTCCTATCTCCCTATGGTGACATCACTGGTCACAAGATATCCTATATCACATGATGGGGAGGGGCAATAGCAGAGTGATCCCACCCATTTAACCCTTTACACTAATTAGTAGACCCCAGAGAGGGATATACTTATTTAAACTTTATTTCATGGTTGCACCCAGACTAAAATTGTAGCACAAAATAGCGCTTGATGTATCCGACAGTGAATCCTATTGAAAGTAATTGTATTTTGTTTCTTTTGAAAGCAGACGATTTAGTTAATCAACTCCTATGGGCTCTTCATTTAAAGTTATAGCCATGACACTGGGCAATACTATATTTATAACATATATTATTTTATGAATACTAACTTATAAAACTTGTTATATTATGTCATATTGTACTTTTTAAAATAATATTATGTAACCATGCTGTAAAATGGCTGCAGTCATCTTTCCTGCTGACAGTAAGACCTGGTAAGTTATGGGCATGCCAGCAGTTATCATGGAGGTTTGCCCTTACACCCTGGTGAGGTGTCATATGTCCCATAGGAAGTGACAACATGCTGTGTGTCCACAGTTAGTGACATCAGAGATGTGCCTGTTCCTAGGTGATATAAGACACAGCACTGTCTAAAGTTAGTTGAGTTCCTGTTGCTGTGCTGCCTCTGTTCAGTAAGAGGCACATGGAGGTCTGCAACATTGTTGCAGTAGTCTGATGCAGATCTGTGAGTCTGGCAGCACAAGGCAGACAGAGAAAAGCTGTTGGAGTGTTATGTAAGAGCTATGAGACAAGGAGCAAGTCTGAGTGCAGGCTTGGGAGGAGACAGCTTATAAGACTGTGACCAGGGACCTTGCACAGGGACTATCTCCCTAAAGGGGAGATAGGGAACACCCCAATTAAGGGAAGAGATACCTTTCAAAGGGAAGTGCGGTGAACATAGGAGGCTGAATACACCCCATTGTGGAGGGCAGCTGGCCCACCGTACCAATAAAGATGATCCTGATTAAAGACACTCTCGTGTGCAAGTGTGGAGTTATTGCACAGAGAGAAGCACCACAGAGGAGTTCCTCATCAGAATCATCCCCAAGCGGACGCCGGGATCCTGATGAGGTGGAGGCACTGCACTGGATATAGGTAGGACTAAGCACACTACCTCAGCTGCCTGTCTGGGTTGGCGATCCCCAATACAACATCATGCGGGAGACTCAGGAGTCCATTTGCCAACAGGTGCACCACCAGACATCACACTGTAATGGGGACTGGTTAGACCACAGGGGCCAATATGAGATTGGGTGGGTCAGGCCAGTCCAGAAAAACCGTTACAATTATTATGCATCACTATTTAAAAAAACCCAAGTGATTTCTACCGGTATTGTGTTAGCATAACACTCAGCTGCCTTTATCTTCATTTAAAACCTAGAGTGAATATACATTTAACAGGCTGACAGCAATCCTTTTAGAGCATGACATACTGGGAGATCCAAGCTTATTCCTGACTCCTTGTATTAAACATTCTATCAAGCCTTGTTTTTAAAATGCCTATAAATCAATGCTCAATTCTCTCCCTGGTCCTATTTAAGGGTGACAAATGGAGAGTGAAACTATTCCTGGAAATAAATCTCTAATTCCTGCACAAGTAATTTATGTCACGATGGATGCATGACTAGTATAGACTCCAAGCCAAACCTATGGGTAGAAATTCTAATCCTGTGTAACACTAGGGCAAAGCTCTATTTAGAAGGATTTACAGACTCTCCCACATTTGGCACATGAACGTAGGCACACTTTATTTGGTACATCTGTGCGGGATAGAGGAGTTTTCAAGCAAGTAACACCTCCTACATAGGTACTGTATCGCATGTAGGTTTACTAGATGCTTATATTATATCTTATACTATATTAGTGAAAGCACTGTATGTTTGCCTGCCTGCATGCATGCATGCCTGCCTGGATGTCCGGTGTCCCTAGGGGAAATCTCATTGGTCCCTTGGCCCGCCCGCCCCCGCACACCTCTCATTGGCCTGAGGCGGAGTGACAGGCCAAAGGACACACAGGGACACACACACACAGGGACACACACACACACACACACAGGGACACACACACACAGGGACACACACACAGGGACACAAACACACACAGGGACACACACACACACACACACAGGGACACACACACACAGGGACACACACACAGGGACACAAACACACACGGGGACACACACACACACACACAGGGGGACACACAAACACACACACACAGGGACACACACACACAGGGACACACACACAGGGACACAAACACACACAGGGACACACACACACACACACACACACACAGGGACACACACACACACACAGGGACACAGGGACACACACACACAGTGACAGACACACACACACACACACACACACGTGTGTAGGGGGGGTGTTACCTACATTAGCGGAGCTCACAGTGTTAGCAGCACCCGCGCGCACCTCCTCCTCTCCCCGTGTCTCCCGCGCTTTCACCCCGTCCCCCCTCCCCCGGCGCCGCTACAGTCAGCGGGACACACACACTATTATTACCCCTTCAGCGCCCCCCCCCCCCACCCAGTGTCAGCGGCCGTGCGAGACCCCCCTCTATATCTCCCACCTCTCCCCCCCCACACATATACATGCCCCCCCCTCCCCGGCGCTACAACTCACCCCTCCCCGGCGGGGGAACAGCCAGTGGCCAGGCAGGCTGCCTCGCGGCGCCGAGTACCCAAGATGGCGGCGCCCGGGACACAGCGGGGGAGCGGCCACAACACGCTGCCTCCCGCCTCAGATCCACGTGGGACCTGCCGGATGGGTGAGTGAGCGGCCTTCACCCCTCTTCACCTCTCCTCCACCCCCCCTTCACCTCCCCTCCACCCCCCCTCCCCTCCAGTGTCAGTGTCTCCCCGATACCCCCCCCCCCCCGGCGCCGCTACAGTCAGCGGGGGAGCGAGTGATCGCCCGGGACACAGCGGGGGAGCGGCCACAACACGCTGCCTCCCGCCTCAGATCCACGTGGGACCTGCCGGACGGGTGAGTGAGCGGCCTTCACCTCCCCTCACCCACCCCTCACCCCCGATCACCTCCCCTCACCTCCCCTCACTCCACTTCTCCCTTCCACCCCCCTTCACCTCCCCATTTATCTCCCCCCCCTCCACACCTCCCCTCCACCCCCCCCCATCACCCCCCTTCCCCCCCCTCCGCTCCCCTTTCCACCCCCCCCTCCGCTCCTCTTCCCCCCCCTCCACCTCTTTTTCCCCTTTCCCCTCCCACCCCCTCCCACACTTCCACCCCCTCCTCTAACCCTTCCCCCCCCTCCTCTAACCCTTCCCCCCCCTCCTCTAACCCTTCCCCCCCTCCTCTAACCCTTCCCCCCCCTCCTCTAACCCTTCCCCCCCCTCCTCTAACCCTTCCCCCCCTCCTCTAACCCTTCCCCCTCCTCCACCCCTTGCCCCCCTCCTCCACCCCTTGCCCCCCTCCTCCACCCCTTGCCCCCCTCCTCCACCCCTTGCCCCCCTCCTCCACCCCTTGCCCCCCTCCACCACCCCCTCCTCCCCTTCCCGCCGCCCTTCGCCTTCATGCCCGCCTTACCGCCTCCCAACCCCCGCCTCTGCCTTTCAGCCGCCCTTACTCCGGCCGCCTCTGCCTTTCACCCACCGCCTCACAGCCGCTGCACGCACTCAACAGACACCCGCCACACTCGACACATACCTGCCGCCACACACACCTGCTGCCTCCCGCCCCTACGCACCGACATCACTGACCCACCGCCTCACACCCTAGCAGGACCCCCACTCACAGACAGCACTCACAACCCACGCGCCAGCCGCCGCCTCACACCCTTGCAGGACCCCCACTCACAGACAGCACTCACAACCCACGCGCCACCCGCCGCCTCACACCCTAGCAGGACCCCCACTCACAGACAGCACTCACAACCCACGCACCACCCGCCGCCTCACACCCTAGCAGGACCCCCACTCACAGACAGCACTCACAACCCACGCGCCAGCCGCCGCCTCACACCCTTGCAGGACCCCCACTCACAGACAGCACTCACAACCCACGCGCCACCCGCCGCCTCACACCCTAGCAGGACCCCCACTCACAGACAGCACTCACAACCCACGCACCACCCGCCGCCTCACACCCTAGCAGGACCCCCACTCGCAGACAGCACTCACAACCCACGCGCCACCCGCCGCCTCACACCCTAGCAGGACACACGACTCAGATTTTTACATCACTTATGGCACCAAAATATACATTGTACTGTGATGTGGTTACAATAAACCATTTTTATACAACATCGTATTACATTTTCTTCCATCTTTCTTTTCAATATTATTATCCAACCTTTACAACAAACAGTCACCTTTTGTTCCACGATTTATAAATAATACTACCTATTACGCATTTACATCCCGGGCAACGCCGGGTCTCTCAGCTAGTTATTAATAAAATGTGTATTTTTTGTATTTATTTTAATACACTTACACACAGGTACAGTACCTGGAAAATAGTTACATTAGGGCCAGCTGGAATGTTTGCGGGGCTCGGTGCAGTGAAGTGCGAGACCTTGGCTCTTACCTTCTCCGGCGGCAGCTGGTGGCTTCTCATCTCCCGGCATCTTCCCCTGTATGGTCCTGCCATTATGGCTACGCGACGTCAAATGGCAGCGTGTTGCCATGAAAACGGGGGGGAGGAGGGGGGCACGTGACGCCCTGGCATCACATCACCATGGCAATGCCACGCCATGATGGGGCCATGCAGGGGGAGATGCCGGTAGGACACGAGATGCCGGTAGGAGAAGATTAAAGAGTTGCAGAGGTCCCACGCTCTCCTCCAGGCAATCAGTTTAATTGTTGTGGGGGAGAATGCGGGGCCTCTCTAATCGCGGGGCTCAGTGCAGGGGCATCGACTGCACCGCCTTCAAACCGGCCCTGGTTACTGTTGGAGGGTATAGATTTTGCTGGAAATACGGAACTTTGCACCGAACTGCTTTATTTAAAAAGGGCAGAGGAATCTTAAGTTTAATAATAAAAAGTAGTGGTACTCTGGTTTGTAAGTAGAAAAGTGGCAGCACTCTGTATTCCCAGTACCTTAACACTCCAATGCCAACACATTTACAACCCTCAAGAGTCCTTTTCTTTTCAGAGAGGAGCTTAACTTCCCTCCAGCAATTACCGTAGTCGACAAGCAACAACTGCAGGCCTTACAGAGGCAATTCTTCCTAGTAGCAAGGTGTACCAATGGCTGGCACATGTTTAAGGTGTTACATCTGGGTGATTAAAGCTGCAGTTCAGTCAATATCCTGCATGTGTGTTTTTTTAATAAATCAGTTCTGTAGTAAGAAAAAATACTTTTAGCATTTTCTGTTTTAAAAAAAAAAACAACTTTGAAAGACCAATTTTCTTGTATTCTATTTTAACAAGCATGCTTGTTCCTATAGCAACGATTTACATTCCCCATATTTAAAGATGTCGCCAAACTTAGCCGATCAATAGACAGAGAACGAATTGACCGGCAGCTATGCAGTTCTTTAGGTAATTAGAGATTGCCCACATGAAACTATTGAAGTTAAAAAAAAAATGACTGAACTGCAGCTTTAATGCATTTTTGTTACCCAAATCAGAGACCTATAAGAATTTGCTAATAATTTTTAAAGTTGGTTTATAAACATGGTGAGCGGAGACTTGGGAGAGATTTGACATCTTCTGGCTGCTCCCTTCTGTGTGATGTCTCTGTGTGTTCTACACGAGTTTGTACAGCCAGGGTCCCCTCTCTCCTCCTTGTCTTTATTGGTTCTCTGATCAGGACAGGGCTGTCAAAGATTCAAGATAAACACTTCCCCATTCTGAGACCCCTAAGAAATGTAATTTATAATTGGTTTTCAAAGAAATAAAATAAGACCAACCTTTGCTTCTAGCACTGTTAGATGTGTTAAAGGAAACAGCTGTCACCCTGTTTACACTACTGTACCTAAACAAGCAGGCCTCCTTACCTGGATACCCAGGTTAAGCACATATGATTGTAGGATTTCATCATAGGGAAATTAAAATAGCTGCCAGCAGTCTAACCCACATGTACAGTATTGAATAAGAGGACGGTTCCCTCACATTTGCCATCTCATTGATTGACCCTCTACTCCATATGCTGGGAATCTGTGTCAGGGAAGACTCTGGCCCTTATTCTGTTAGGTGTAATAGCTCAGATGACGTGCCATCACAAGAAAAGCCCCATTAAAGTCAATGGGACTTTTCATGCGATAGCACGTCACCTGTGCTATCACAGCGGGCTGGCAATATTGCGGGGCTTGGTGCCGTGGCATCACGCCATCACGCTGGCTCTGCTATCACACCTTACAGAATAAGGGCCTCTGAGTTCCATTCATTCTAATGAAGCGTGGAGTCTTTTCCCGTGGAAGCGTCTTCACATAATCATTTATTGGGGTTTTGCTGGTTCATATCGGCTATAGTAGTAGTTTCCTGGCACTGAGGTGACATGTTCATGCTCCATAAGATCCACTTAATTCATGGTGGGATTTAAAAAAAAAAATAAGTCGATTTTTGACATTTATTACATCAATACACTGTATATGCATTTCCATAGATTGCAGCATTATAATTCGTTGTCAGGGAGCACAGGTAAACTGCTGCTTTGAAATTATTTAATAGAAATACAAGTAGACATCATTTTACAGAGATGCAGTTTCATTGGAGAAGCATAAAAATCTCATCTCAAGTGATACAAGGTTATGGCCAGACGCCAGCATACCTATGCCTGCCCATGGAGTTCTATTAAATTTACAAGTGAGTCAGTGTTAAAAGTAAATGAAATTGAAGCTGGAGTGGTTTGGTCAGCTGATGAATTGCATTGAAATAACTATTAGGGCCATTTGGAAAGGAGGATGTTGATTAGCTGAGAGAAACGTTTCCAAAATCTGCAAGTAAACACAAAGTATGTAACCATGGCAACTTATATCTCCCATTCTGTGCAGACAGTTTCCGCAGGCCACGAAGTAGCATACATTTAACTGCCTGGTAAAATCCTGTCCGTTTATTAAGATAGCTTATTCTATAAGGTCCATTCACCAAGTCAAGAGAAAACATTCAAGGTCAGAAGGAATTTGCCACCCAGTAATCCATCATATTCACCGCAAAATATTCACTATTTTAGATCATTGTTCCTATTCTATTTAGGGGTTCGTTACTAACCCTGTCAGTGCATTGATCTAATAATGCTAAATATTGTAGTGCTCGACATAATCACTTATACTTTAGTCAAATGCATGGTTTGTTTGTTTGTTTTTTTCCAATAGTTTTTTTGGTGAAAAAATGCAAAAATAAATAATACATAACAATCTTTCTTGCATCCATCAACATGATAGCTCGTCATTTTTAAGTTATTGAACTTGGAATAGATACTCAGATGACGAGCAAACGTTAAAATAAATGGAACGGTCATCATCAATTGTTTTATCTACAGTATGGTACAAATTGCCTTACTATGTGGATCTCTGCTTATATCAACCACAAAGTGGTGGGGTGAGGGGGGGGAGGGATATTACCTAACATTTTTACCAACACACACAAAGTATCCCCATAAATCTGGACTCGAAGACCTCCTATTGTTCAATAAAATATAACTTTTAATATTGTATACATAAAAAGTAAGGATTGGCTAAAAAACAAAGGAAACGAAGAGAATCCCCTAATTAAAGTAAATCAGAGCCTGATTTGTAGGAGAGTGTAAAAAACAAATACAGCTATAATGCCCAAGTAAGTGATGTGTACAGTGACTTCACCAAGAGAAACACTTAAAGTAACTGATAGCCATGCAGAGGTAGCAGGACTTATTGTGTCCAACATCAGGGCCAGCTGGGTTACAGCGGGTGCCCCGGTTCTAGAGGTTATACCTGAGGGGGGTCCGATCAAGAAGCATGTGCCCCCCCTCCCCCTCTCCCAAGAAATGTTGCGGCAGCACGGTCCCTGGAGCCGCGACTTTTTGCTTATTCAGCCGCGACTCCGAAGACAGTAAGTCCTGCAGCATCTGTAAATGGATAAACACCGTGATGTGGAAAAACTACCTACTGTACACGCAATCCACAGAAGGTATGATAAATAAAAATAATACTGTATCTAAATGTGTAATATCAGGTGATTTAGAAAAAAAACAGTAGTAAATACATAAGGATGCAGTGATCTAAAAATTGTAGGCACTACTGTGAGTCCAGAACTACTAAGTGCATCATGTACACTGGCGAGAAAACGTTTGTGAATCCCAATGATAATTACAGAAATTCCATAGTTTTTCCATGATAGCCTTCTTGAATCAAAACCAGTATTTTCTTAAATATACAATAGGGTTTATATTTACCCAATTCCATGTCTTTGAAACAAAATTATGCATGAATCAGACAAACAATGAGTTATTAAGAATCAGGGTATGTGCAAAAGTAAGTGAAACCCTGAATTTGTTTGGCTTGCCATGATTGACACAACCATGAATTCTGCATTGTATCAGAAGATTCTAGAGGAGATTGTCAGGCCAATCGTCCTGAGCTGAAAGTGGGTCATGCAGCAAGACTATGATCTTAAACATACAAGCACATCTACAAAAGAATACCTGCAGAAGAAGAAATTCTATGTTTTAGGTTTGAAATATGTGTCAATCCTAAGGGGTTCACAAACATTTTCTCGACACTGTACATGTAGTGGGGGCATAGAGGACACTGTAACTATAATTTACACCCTTCTGCAAGCACTTCAAATAAACATGCCAAGTATCTAACCAGCGGGACAGTTACATAGTATAAAGATGTATCTAACTGGCTGTGACTATAGCTTTTCAGCTCAGCCTGTGTTAAATAATGTAAATCTACTCACAGACCGTTATTTCGACCTCTTAGTCTTATCAGTGCGAGGTCTATGTGCTAGTTGTTAATTGCTTTGTGTATAAATAAAGATACTGTAAACATAAAAACACACAACATCTGTGCTTTAACCACCAAGATTTGATTTTCTCGATTTTTAGATTTATGACTTGATGGGCGTCTGTGTACTATTTATAGTCAATGAGATAGTGACATATGTTGTTGACTCATTATTTACAAGTGATTTACTATTATAAGTCAGGATGTTGTGATTTCAGACGTTGCCTCGGTGGTGGGAGAATGCTTTGTTGGTAGTGACCTAAAGCAGGTGGAACAAGATGCTTGATCCTCGCTTGAATACCCTTGCCAAACAAAGGGACTTTGAAAAGTCTTGTATTGACACTCTTTGCTCACAGTGCATCCAGACTCCTTTCCCAGGAAGGATGTATAATTAACCTCTTTGATTCTCGCCTGCTTCCCATAAAATCCTGTATTTAATCATTTACGTCCTCTTCTTTTGCCTATCATCATTCTTTGCCTCTCGAAATCTCCATCCCGTTATCTTACAGTGCTACCAAGCTCATACGTTGCCTTCCTGCTCCATACTCTATACAGTACATCTTTACTCTCACATAAAAACTGTCTAGGATCATTGGAACTATACTCGTGTCACTGGCCTCCTCTTTTATATAGTAAGTAGTGGGTTAACTTACTGTAGGGGTAAATTCTATATTATGTGAAGAGTTCATACAGTATATAGAATTAACCCCATAGTTATCTTCCATGTGCATGAATTAAGCTTAGTGCATCATTAATTGTGCATTATTCAGCTTCACACCAAATTAAATTGGGGACATTGAGAGCTTTGTAGAGCTTAAGGCCTGGGACATAGTAAGCGCTTAGGTGCTGCTGCTCGCTCTCGCTTGCTGCCGCTCGCTCTACCAGGAGCTTTTTGCTATCCTGACAGAGGTGACAGCAAGCGCTTGGGAGGCGGGTATCACTGTGTGTGTGTGTCACTTGGTAGCTGTCAGTGTGTGTGTCACTTTGAAGTGGTCTGTGTGTTTGTGTGTCACTGGGGAACCTGTGTGTGTGTGTGTGTGTGTGTGTGTGTGTGTGTGTGTGTGTGTGTGTGTGTGTGTGTGTGTGTGTGTGTGTGTGTGTGTGTGTGTGTGTGTGTGTATTATATAATATTTTAAAAATTAAAAAAAAGACATGTGAGAATAAATTATTTATTAACATTGTGCAACTTTGATAAATATATTCACGCACACAAGCACACGCGCACATGCATACACATAAACATGCATACTGTGACAGAAACCAGGGGTTGGTAATAAACTCCATATACAGGGCTCCCAGGATACTGAACAGTTTCTGTCCTGTCTAAGCTGAACAGGGCAGCCTCGTGGTACAGGCACTCCATTCCACAGTTTGTCTGCTGCCTGTTTTCTGTCACCTGTCATGCTGATTAGAGTTCAGGTATATAAGACCTGTTTCCTGTTTCCTCTGGGCCCCGCCCAAGAGCCTGGAAGGCTGCTGAACTGCAGAGGGGTGAGAAAGCCTCTTTCCCAAATCGCTTCATTCATTCTGTTAGTTTGTCTAAAGACAGCAAAGGTACTTATTTTGTTGGTGGAAGTGGACAAGCCACTTCCAACTCTGAGTCAGGGACATCTAAGTTTAAGTTATCGCTCAGACGAGCAGCTTTTTGTTTGGCTTTGTTTTCTGTTTAAACTGTGGCAGTCTCAGTGCCTGGGACTGAATAAACCAGGCATAGCCTGTTTAAAGGAACAGTACGTGACGTCTCATCATTTAACCTACCCTAAAAGACCGTGTTCTAACAGTCCCGGACAGACGGCGGAGCCCCGGAGTAAGCCGTTTGTCACATATGGTGGAGAATGCGGGCAGAACACTGAAAGGTCTGGGGGTTAAAGAACTTTAAAAAAAAAAAAAAAGAAGGTTTTTTTTCCTCTCTCTCCAAACAAGATGGAAGACGTGGTGAGTGCGCTGGTACGCAATGTCGCTGTCCAGAAAGACGCGAATGAAGCCCAGCAACAGGCGAGTGAAACCCAGCGACAGCTGTTAATAGCCCAGCAAGAGACTAATGCAAACCAGCAAGAGACAAACCGCCTGCTGAGAGAGGAGCAAAAGCGGTTCGCTCAGGGCTTACAGCAGGAACTCGAGATCCTGAGGGGGACTATCAGTAACCTTCCACTGGCAGAGGCAGCCCCAGTTCCGAAAATGACCAGGGCAAGCCACTACCTTCAGAAGATGGGACCCTCGGATGATGTGGAAGCCTATCTTCTCACGTTTGAACGCACGGCACAGAGAGAGGGATGGCCAGAAGCTGAGTGGGCTGGTCTAATCGCACCCTTCCTAAGCGGCGAACCCCAGAAGGCTTACTTTGATCTAGAGCCAGCCGAAGCTAACGTCTATGCAAAATTGAAGTTCGAGATCCTCGCCCGCCTCGGCGTAACCACGGCTGTTCGTGCCCAAAGGTTTCACGCATGGTCCTTCACGATGGATAAAGCCACCCGAAGCCAGATGTATGACCTCATCCACCTCGCCCGGAAGTGGCTACAACCCGAGATCAACTCAGCAAGCCACATCGTGGAACGGTTGGTCATGGACCAGTTCTTGAGGAAACTTCCCTCTGCCTTACGCCGTTGGGTCAGTCGGAGTGACCCCCACAATGCGGATGAGCTTGTGGCCCTTGTAGAAAGGTACAGTGCAGCAGAAGAGCACCCGCAACCCACAGTCGTGGAGCAACCCCACTATCCGAGGTTCCAGGACTCTTCCAGAGACGGTAAAAGGGTACCGGGGTTAAGGGGCGCTGAAGAGCGGCGACCACCTTCACGCCGCTCCAGCAACAGTGGTTCGCACACTAAGGGCAATAGCCAACATGGGGAGCCGGGAAAAGGCTCTAAGTGGGACACAGACTATGTACCTAAATGTGTAAATTGTCATGAGAGGGGCCACACAGCAAAAATCTGCCCACTAAATGATGAGCCCATGCAATGCAACAGCGTGGAACCTTATTCGCTGTTGTCCCAATGTATGGGCCCTAGCCCAGAGGACCCCTTGAATAACCATCTGTGGGCATTTGTAAAGGTTAATGGTAAGAGGGTTCGGGCACTTCTTGACTCTGGGAGTATGGTCACACTAGTGTCCGAATACCTATTGCCCATTAAGAAGAAACAGGTAAACAGTTCACAAAGAGTGGCAATTTGTTGTATACATGGGGATAATCATGAATATTCCACTGTTGATGTTTTTTTTGAAACAGAATTTGGTTCTTTAGATTTCAAGGTGGGTGTTGTACCCAAACTGGCACATGATGTGTTAATAGGGACCGACTTTCCCCATTTTCTAAAAATGTGGTCCCCAGCTCAGAATAGCGCCCAGAGTTCAATAGAAGACCATAACGAAGTGTTAGAAGAAACAAATCCTTTCCCTTTTTCAGAAATGGAGGTTGACGAGGGCCCAAATAAGAAGGGGGAAAAGGAGGAGTGCTGTGAAATTCCCTTCCCCATCACTACTTTGGTAGGGAATACCCCAAATCAAGATGTTGATCAGGCACTTACCACCCAAGTACAGGATAAGACCCTCGCTGACCTAGAGGTCAGTCCTGGGAGTTTTAAGAAGGCCCAGAGGGAGGACCCCACATTAGCGGTAGCAAGGGGAAATATACGGGACCAGAATAGTACTCATGGCCAACCAGATAGGTCACTTGCTTACCCCTACTTCGAGGTAGAGAACGACCTAGTATATCGGGTTGATAAAAGAAAATCAGTTACAACTAAACAATTGTTGGTACCACGGACATTCCGTAACGTAGTATTACACCTCGCACATAGTCATCCATTGGGGGGACACCTAGGGGTGGAAAAGACAAAAGAAAAGGTTCTCCGAAGCTTTTATTGGCCTGGGGTTCTGGCAGAAATTACAAACTATTGTTCCTCATGCCCAGAATGTCAGATCACCGCCCCGTTCAAAGCATACCGCAGCCCATTGGTACCCCTTCCCATAATAGAGGTACCATTTGACCGGATTGCTATGGATCTAGTAGGACCCCTAATAAAGTCTGCTAGGGGACATCAGCATATATTGGTAATATTAGATTATGCTACCCGATATCCGGAGGCAGTTCCCCTACGTAGCACCTCTGCTAAAAACATAGCAAAAGAGTTAGTACTTCTGTTTTCCCGGGTCGGAATTCCTAAAGAGATCTTATCTGACCAGGGAACACCATTTATGTCCCAAGTAACAAAAGAGCTATGTAAACTCCTAAAAATCAAGCATCTCAGAACCTCAGTCTATCATCCACAAACAGATGGTTTAGTGGAAAGGTTCAATAAAACCTTAAAGAGCATGTTACGCCGGGCGGTCGATAAGGATGGGAAAAACTGGGACTGTTTGTTACCATACCTGTTATTTGCCATTAGGGAAGTTCCCCAGTCATCCACAGGCTTCTCCCCGTTTGAACTATTGTATGGCCGACATCCAAGGGGCTTACTGGATATAGCCAAAGAAACTTGGGAACACGAGGTTACCCCTTACAGAAGTGTAATAGAGCATGTTGCCCAAATGCAGGACCGCATTGCTGCAGTCCTACCCATAGTGAGGGAACACATGGAGAAAGCTCAAGAAGCACAAAGGAATACGTATAATAAGGGTGCTAGGGTCAGAATTTTTTTTCCAGGTGATAGGGTACTAGTTCTGGTTCCCACCGTGGAGAGTAAATTCCTTGCTAAATGGCATGGGCCATATGAGGTCTTGGAAAGAGTGGGAGAAGTAAATTATAGGGTAAGGCAGCCAGGTAGGAGGAAACCTGAGCAAATTTACCATATAAACCTACTCAAGCCCTGGAAAGATAGAGAGGTCTTGTTAACCCTAGTACCCCCAGGTCCGTCAGAGAATCAAGAAACTGACCCAGAGGTTAGCATAGCTGAAACACTGTCCGTGCATCAGAAACGAGAGGTCCAGAGTTTAGTGAGAAGGAACAAAGAAATCTTCTCTACACAGCCAGGTAAAACTAACGTAATTAAACATGACATAGTCTCTGAACCGGGGGTCCGAGTTAACCTTAAACCGTACCGAATCCCAGAGGCCAAGAGAGAGGCTATAAGTTTAGAGGTTAAAAAAATGCTAAAACTAGGCGTAATTGAGGAATCCCAAAGTGGGTGGAACAGCCCTATAGTTTTAGTCCCAAAGCCAGACGGTACAACAAGGTTTTGTAATGACTACCGGAAACTAAACGCGGTGTCAAAATTTGATACTTATCCTATGCCCAGGGTGGATGAACTTGTAGAGAGACTGGGCAAAGCCCGATATCTCACAACCCTAGACCTAACAAAAGGGTACTGGCAGGTTCCCCTCACAGAAAGGGCAAAAGAAAAAACAGCCTTCTCAACCCCAGACGGCCTCTTTCAATATAAGGTGCTGCCTTTTGGCTTACATGGAGCTCCCGCCACATTCCAAAGAATGATGGATAAAATTTTAAAACCACATGTTCGGTACGCTGCCGCCTACCTGGATGATGTGGTAATCCATAGTGAAGATTGGCAGTCCCACCTTCCAAAGGTCCAAGCTGTGCTCGACGCAGTTCGGTCTGCTGGACTAACTGCTAACCCCGCTAAATGCACTATTGGTCTGGAGGAGGCCAAGTATCTGGGGTATTCTATTGGTAGAGGGTTACTCAAACCACAAACACTCAAAGTAGAGGCGATACAAAATTGGCCAAGGCCAGTCACAAAAAAACAAGTAAGGACCTTTTTGGGGTTAATTGGCTACTATAGGAGGTTTATTCCCAATTTTGCAACTAAGGCAACCCCACTAACCGACCTCACAAAAGCAAGAGGACCGCTAATGGTAAAGTGGTCCCCCGAAGCCGAACAGGCCTTTAGAAGCCTGAAAGAAGCTCTCTGTGCCCAACCAGTGTTGGTCACACCTGACTTCTCCAAAGAGTTCGTAGTCCAAACCGACGCATCTGAGGTAGGGCTGGGGGCGGTACTCTCCCAGGAGTCTCAAGGGGAGGAGCACCCCATCCTTTATTTAAGTAGGAAACTAAATCCCCAGGAGAAAAATTACTCCATAGTCGAGAAAGAGTGTCTCGCAATAAAGTGGGCTGTAGAGACACTCAAGTATTATCTGTTGGGGAGAAAGTTCCGATTGGTCACAGATCATGCACCCCTTACCTGGATGTGTCAAAATAGGGAGAAGAACGCTAGGGTGACCAGGTGGTTCCTAAGCCTACAGCCCTTTAAATTTTCTGTGGAACACAGGTCGGGGCACAAACATGGCAATGCCGACGGGTTGTCAAGGATGCACTCCCTAATATCCATGGTCGCTCACCCCTCGAGGTCTGAGCTGGGGGGGAGGATATGTGACAGAAACCAGGGGTTGGTAATAAACTCCATATACAGGGCTCCCAGGATACTGAACAGTTTCTGTCCTGTCTAAGCTGAACAGGGCAGCCTCGTGGTACAGGCACTCCATTCCACAGTTTGTCTGCTGCCTGTTTTCTGTCACCTGTCATGCTGATTAGAGTTCAGGTATATAAGACCTGTTTCCTGTTTCCTCTGGGCCCCGCCCAAGAGCCTGGAAGGCTGCTGAACTGCAGAGGGGTGAGAAAGCCTCTTTCCCAAATCGCTTCATTCATTCTGTTAGTTTGTCTAAAGACAGCAAAGGTACTTATTTTGTTGGTGGAAGTGGACAAGCCACTTCCAACTCTGAGTCAGGGACATCTAAGTTTAAGTTATCGCTCAGACGAGCAGCTTTTTGTTTGGCTTTGTTTTCTGTTTAAACTGTGGCAGTCTCAGTGCCTGGGACTGAATAAACCAGGCATAGCCTGTTTAAAGGAACAGTACGTGACGTCTCATCATTTAACCTACCCTAAAAGACCGTGTTCTAACAGTCCCGGACAGACGGCGGAGCCCCGGAGTAAGCCGTTTGTCACAATACACACACACACAAAGGCACACACACATACACACACATACACACACACACACAATGCACACACACATGCACACACACACACACACATGCATACACATACACATGCATACACACAGACACACACACACACACATGCATACACATACACACATACACACACACACATACACACACGCATACATACACACACACACACACACACATGCATAAACACACACGCACACATGCACACACACACATGCACACACAGACGCTCTAATTGCGGCTGTAGGGGCTCAGTGCTGAGCGGGAGCGCGCGTCAGCACGCTTCCGCCAGCAAGCGGCAAACATGGCCAAGGCCTAAGAAAGCAATTCAGCAAAGGTGCTCTTAAGAGGAACTGGTACTGTATACTCAACCCCTCTCCAGTAACTATTTCAAAACAAATTATCATCACGTTCTTGATGTGATGAAACGCGTAGGGCTATGTCGTCACGCTACAATGTGGAGGACGTTTTCACACTGTGACTTCTATGCACAGCTTTGACTGTGCGAACTTGAAATACACTTCTTCATCTACATCCCAGCCGAGCAGGGGCAATGTGGATCCTTGCCAGTAGGTTGCAAGTTGGTTACTGACATTTAATTTCTCTGCTCCCCCCGCTGCAGCCCTCCGCTCAAACCACGCTCCCGCTCCCTACAGACCGCATATAACGGTCAAGTGCCTCTCCACGCGCCGCCTGTCTGCAGTGCGGGCGCATGGTCTGAGGCAGCGGGGCCTTAGCCTAAGACTGGCTAAGGAACAGATGATTGTTATTATGTCCTGATATGTAAAACCATAGAATTCAAAGAGGGTGTACTTTCTTTTTTACATAACTGTAGGTGACTCAAATATTCACAGTTGATTTTGATTCTATTTTCTGCCCAGTATAATGTCTTGAGCAATTCTTTAAGTGTTGCCCTGAAAAGCTTTGGTGGCATCGTGCCTCCCTGTTCCACTCGCTTGCTGATACTTATGTTATTGGTATCTTCGTGTAATCTAATATTTGATGTGGCATTCTTATAAATGTTGAAAAGAAGAAAAAATGCACACAGTGCGCACCAGGGATTAGAATGTGGTAATTTAATAAAACAATATAGTTAAAAATCCGCCTCAGTACAAATAAATTGTGGATCTAGGTAATGGTAACAACAGTACCAAAACTACACATAAAAATAAATGATATCTAATTAGACTAGATCTAAAAACAACACAACAATATAAATGAACAGTAAAAAAGGGGGGAAAGGCAGATGTTGCAATTGACCGGATGAGTGAACCCAGGAATGAACTAAACAACTGCCTTAGGCTGAAGGGGGAGACGGAGACTTACACTGGAGCCCCGAGCGGGATCTGCAAGTGGACGTAAGAGAGTCCGGACCACGCCACCGCAGAGATGGTACCACCGCACGATGATCAAAGATGGGTTCATAATATCCCGTTCAACCATTTCCTTCCATGGTTCTTTATCCTCTCCTCTGCCAGAGAAGTCTGCAACAAAGGGGTTACGGTTCTTGTAAATCTATATATCATTACCTAGATCCACAACTTATTTGTACCCCCTCAATTTTTAACTATTGTTTTATTTAATTACCACATTCTAATCCCTGGTGCGCACTGTGCATTTGTTCTTCTTTTCATCTCAAGGTGCCCCCCTTTGCTGGGGGTCACCTTGCTTTAGGAGCTTGCTGGGGAGACGCTCCACAAACATGCTGCAAGGGGATTTATGCTTCCAGCAAATCATGCATGTGCAGCACGAGCGCTGAATTACCTAATTTCTCTGCATTCTTTTAAATGTTCTTTTTAATATCAAAGTATGCTTCTTAAACACTTCTTAATGCATCTAGGATTGCGAAGGTGTAGACTGAATCAAATTCTTTTTCATAATCTACAAATCCTAAAGTAAAAGGTAAATTGTAGTCATTACTTTGGGAAATCACTTCTTGCACGACTTGGATGTGGTCCATTGTGTTGTATCTACTGCGAAATCCTGCTTGTTCTCTAGACTGGGCAAAGTCCAGTGACTGTTGCCGGTTAGTATCTTCGTAAAAATCTTGTAAGGGATTGGAAGTACACTGATTGGTCTATAGTTCTTGAGGTCTTCTTTGTCTCCTTTCTTGTGGATGAGAATAACCATGGCATTCCTCTGTTCTGGAATTTCCTGTTCTTTAAGAAGCATGTAAAGAGTTTTGCCAGGATTTTTCTTCTTTTTTCCCCCAGCTTCATTCAATATTTCAGTGTTAATTCCATCTTCTCTTGGAGCCTTCCCATTCTTCATGTTTTTTTTTGCTTTTGCCATTTCTTCTGGAAGGACACATGGTATAGCATTGGTGGTTTCTTCTTGCTTATCCTCTTCTGAATTATAACCTGTGTAAATTTGTATTCGTGTACAATTTCATTTAGAAGTCCTCAACTCTCTTTATGATAAGTGCACAGCCTTTTATTGTTGAACCATCATCTTGTTTGAGTGCAATGATTTGATGCTTCCCAACCATACTGCTGCGGCCGAGTTTATTCGAGCATTTGCCCGTTCTCGGCCGCAGCAGTTACCTGGCGCGCACCGGAGGGTGCCGGGCGCGCGCCGAAGCAGCGGAGGAGAGGCCCGCCGATCGCGGCTTCCCCCTCTCCGGGTCCGCCGGGTCCCCCGGAACCCCCTGCCGCCATCCCCCACATCGCGGGACACCAGGGCTCCCTCGGGGACCCCCTGGACACGTGTGCAGGGGGCGCAGGCACCCGATGACGCGTGACCGCGCATCGGTGACGCGCGGCACGCCGAGGGGCTGCCACTTGCAAGCCGGGAAATCTCCCGGCTTGCGGAACTGGCCACACTTCAATAAAGTGTGTCGCCAGTGTAAGTCGCTGCTTGTGCTTCTTTAAGCATTTGTTATCTTTAATAATCTTCTTCATGATATCAGTTACATTTTCTTACGTCTTCAGTTATACGTTTGTGGATTATTCTAGCGTTTTGGGATTACTTAATTTCTTATCGTTTCCACAATAATTGTTTTGTTTCATCAGATATTTTCTTATCCTGTTTTTTGTTAGCAATTCCTCCATTTATTTTTACGCTTTCAACTACAATCTTCATTAGTTTTTCATAATTGTCTGTTAAAGTATCCCCATGCATTTCGAGCAAGCTGACGCGATTTTTCCCTCCTAGTTTACTTTAATTCTCTGCTGTTATTCTTGAGGTTATTAATGTTGATTGTTTTTGCCTTTTTAATCAGTTATCTTCTTTCTAACTCAACATTCAGATGTGCTGCAATTTGCAGCGAGCCAATCAGTGATCACTCCTTGAGTCAAAACGGTTAAGGACTGTACAGTCTTCAATCCTGAATGATATATAGTTATATTTATTGATGTATTGCCCTTATCCCTTTTTTATCTTCATAATCTTGTATTTCCGAAAATAGTGACATGAAAAAAAATGTCATGTAAATTTAGGCACACTTAACACACTTTTTTAAGGCAATTTGACTGATGTATAAAATCCTACATTGTTTTCTGTTTTGGCGAAATACTGATTAAATTGGCCTTCTTATTTGCCCTTGGAAAAATTTAACAAGTTCATTTTTTTAATAGGAGCTACAACAGAATTACATTGACTGCGGAAAGAGACTGAATTCCACATTTGAACATTTAAAAATCCAAAAGGCTTTCATAACCTCTCCACTAGGCTTTTCAAATATTCTAATTTATGGTGCTCCTGACAAGCATGACTGAATCTAATGATATCTGCTGTTTCAACGCTAACAATCTTCAATAAAGCAAAATACATTTTTGCTAGCATTCCCATGCATTATTAAATAATCATTTGAAGCCACCTAGGTAACCGTTGTTAACTACTGATCTTCTAAAAGGTCTACAGGGAGAATAGTGAAGTAGGAAAACTAGGAATTGAATCCAGGCAACAGAGGAAGATAGATAAAAAGCGAGAGAATGTTCCCTCCCTCCCAAGGCTTTTTATACCGCTAAAAGTTTTCTCTTCATAACTGGGTTATCACAGCTGTTGTGAGGTTTCAGTAAATCTGTACATTATATTCCAGGGCTCATCAAGAGTCCTTGAAAGTAACTGACAGGTCAGGTTTTTAAGATATCTCTAGTCTTAATTAACCAATTAATCTAACTGTCACTACTTGTTTTGGTTGTTCCGAGGACTGATTTTAGGGAGCCCTGCTATAATCTCATATGTAAAAAGCTACAGTAATTATGTTCTATTAATGGGTATCACACCCTGCAATGAAAAGGTAACAATAACATGCTTATACCAGGGACTGATTAGGTTAGGGTTGCTAGATGTCCCGTATATATTGGATTGTCCCTTATTTAATTGACATGTTCCATTGTCCCTGAAAGGTCAGTCGGAACGCATAATTGTTTTGTATTTTAGGGCCTTCACGTGAAATGCCTGAACTTAAGATTACTGTTATAAAATCAAGTCATAAAAATGTGACAAATTGATTTCTATTTGAGTGTAATAATTAATAGTAGTATTTTCTGATAGATGCCTTAATAAATTATTAAAATAATAAAGATATGACACTGCATAGTTATCTCATAAGACAATGACACCCAGCCCTGTTTTACTTTTTCTCCCACCGCTACTCTTTACTTCAGTGCGCCTCTTTCTCCGTCCTGTCAAGAGCAGGGATGACAAAAAACAAAGAATATTGTGGTCAAGCGGAAGATACCACTAAGCTTGAAGAATTGGCAAATCATTCATCACCCATTATGATGTCTTACTTTTATTTGGAATTATAAAAACTTACATCTGGCCATCCTAGGTTAGGTCACTTCCTATTTCTCAAAGGCATGTGATTGAAAGAGGTTCTTAAGGATGCAGTCTAACATAGGACCATATTGGACTAATGGCATTCATGTGTTCAACCCTTACAGTGTCCTATGATGTACCAGCTATGTCATAGACAGTTGCTCGTTTTCTAGCTGGCCCACGGGCTGAGCGCTCTACTCCGTTTCCGGAATCCGCAGCCTTGTCTCATAACGTGATCTTCCCTGGACCAATCAAATTACCTGGGCAAGAACAATGGCACATACAATATATATCATACAGTACATATATGCGCCATATGCATCAAACGCATACCTGCATAAGCAGGAAAATACAATTGAAAATAATAGGATTTTTTCTTTGATACATTTAGTGTATTTTTTTCCCCGCAAAGAATGTCACCACTTTTGCATATAAACTAGACTGATGACGTTTTCATAATTCAGGTCAGGCGCCAGGGCCGGTGCAAGGGTATTCAGCACCCTAGGCGAACCTTCAGTCTTTTGCCCCTCCTCCCCCAACCAATTAACTTTCAGATTTTTTTTTCCCAACTGAAAATGTCTCCCCCACCCTTCCCGACACACACTCTGCCCCACTTTCCCCGGCACTCTCTCCCACACACCTCCTTGCCGCCTATTTTGCCTAATGGTTAAACCGGCCCTGAAGGCACCTGTCTCCTGCAGTCTGATTGTATCTGTGCTACAAGGCTGTTAATTATACATAGGTCCAGTATTGTTTTGACATATACGTTACACTTATACATACTGTATAGATCAGGGGTCCCCAACCTTTCTGTGCGGCACACTTAAGTGTTCAGGAGAGAGTGGTGGGCGCCAACCAATGTGCACATGCGCACACAATACACTTACTTGGGGGAGGCCTCCAGTGCCACGCTGGTCCCACTCGCGGATGCAGAAGTTGGGCCCGATTTCCAGCACACAGCAGATGGCGGCACATCGGCCGCGGGCACCCACAAAAAGCTTGGCATCTGCCATGGTGCCCCAGCACCGCGTTGGGGACCCCTGACGTAGGCAGTCATGTGGGTGAACAGTTTTAAGTGTATGGTGGTCGTCCAAACCATTATAAAAATGATATGGTCAGTGAAAACATTTAAGAACTTATGCTATAGAGTCAAACAACCTCCGACAAGGAAATCATGCATCTGATCCTAAGCACTAAGTGTATGAAGCAAGATTAACAATCACTACTCCTGGGATTTAAATATATCGTACTTATACTTGGCTGTTTCTTTAAAGGTGTCAGTCCTATAGAATGAAAGTAGCAATCCCCTCTAGCTAAGTACCTGGATTAGAACTGAGAATCTCCCAGAGTTATTCTGTGCTATTCTCAGCTCCACGGTCCCCCTAGCTGCTGAGGTAATTACCAGCATTACTAACTGCTTTTTAAAGGGGATTTAAATGGCCACCAATATGAAGCTGCAACCAAATATGTTGCAACTTTCTGTTGGACTCAGATATAACAGCCATTTTGTTTCCCCAGATTGAGATTTATACCCTGTAACTTTATCTGCAAGTATTTTAGGAACCGCAAGCTATACAAAATGTTTTTTTTTTTTTTTAATTTAAATGAGTTGCCTTCGGTTCGAATTAGAATTGCACACGTTTTGGTGTTTTTTATTGCATGCCTTGACAGCACCAGAATAAATCAGGTGCTCGTGTACCAGTGTTCAGTTGTATTTTATTTTATGTCTTTATTATAGCGCCATTAGTGTACATAGCGCTTCACAGTAGTAATACATGTGGTAATCAAATAAATAACAGATAATATAAATAACACATCATGGGAATAAGTGCTTTAGACATAAAAGTAACAATAAGGAAGAGGAGTCCCTGCCCCGAGGAGCTTACAGTCTAATTGGTAGGTAGGGAGAACGTACAGAGACAGTAGGAGGGAGTTCTGGTAAGTGCGTCTGCAGGGGGCCAAGCTTTATGTATCATGTTCAGAATATCCACAGTGCTATTCACATGCTTCTTTAAGCAAGTGTGTCTTAAGGTGGGTCTTAAAGGTGGATAGAGAGGGTGCTAGTCGGGTACTGAGGGGAAGGGCATTCCAGAGGTGTGGGGCAGTCAGTGAGAAAGGTTTAAGGCGGGAGAGGGCTTTAGATACAAAGGGGGTACAAAGAAGACATCCTTGAGAAGAACGCAAGAGTCTGGATGGTGCATAATGAGAAATTAGGGCTGAGATGTAAGGAGGGGCAGAAGAGTGTAAAGCTTTAAAAGTGAGGAGAAGAATGGAGTGTGAGATGCGGGATTTGATCGGAAGCCAGGAGAGGGATTTCATAAGGGTAGATGCTGAGACAGATCTAGGAAAGAGTAGAGTGATTCTGGCAGCAGCATTAAGGATAGATTGTAGGGGATAGGGGAGACAGGTGAGAGGCAGGAAGGCCGGACAGCAAGAGGTTACAGTAATCAAGACGGAAGAGAATGAGGGCCTGAGTCAGAGTTTTAGCAGTCGAGCAACAGAGGAAAGGGCGTATCTTTGTTATATTGCGGAGGAAAAAGCGACAGGTTTAAGAAATGTTTTGAATGTGAGGGGCAAATGTGAGAGAGGAGTCGAGTGTGACCCCTAGGCAGCGTGCTTGGGCTACTGGGTAAATTATTGTAGTTCCAACAGTAATGTGGAAGGAGGTAGTAGGGCCAGGTTTGGGAGGAAGTATGAGGAGCTCTGTTTTAGCCATGTTGAGTTTAAGGCGGCGGAGGGCCATCCAGGATGATATAGCAGAGAGACATTCAGAAACTTTGGTTTGTACAGCAGGTGTAAGGTCAGGTGTTGAAAAGTATATTTGTGTGTCGTCAGCATAGAGGTGATATTTAAACCCAAAATATGTTATTAGGTCACCTAGAGAGAGTGTGTAAAGAGAAAAGAGAAGAGGTCCCAGGACAGAGCCCTGGGGTACCCCCACAGAGAGATCAATAGAGGAGGAGGTGTTAGCAGAAGAGACACAAAGTACGATGGGAGAGGTAGGATGAGATCCAGGATAGAGCTTTGTTCCGAATACCAAGAGTATGGAGAATGTGAAGGAGAAGAGGGTGGTCCACGGTGTCAAATGCTGCAGAGAGGTCGAGTAATATGAGCAGAGTGTAATGACCTCTGTCTTTGGCAGCATGGAGGTCGTCAGTTATTTTAGTGAGGGCTGTTTCCATGGAGTGAGCAGTGCGGAAGCCAGATTGTAGAGGGTCTAGGAGAGAATAGGTGTTGAGAAAATGGAGTTACAGTACCTTATATCAATATGAGCAGCCTTGTGATAGGTTCAATTTTTAGGGCTTTCATTTCTATTCAAACCATAAAGTAGCAGTAGGTGTTGCCTCACTAACTTTGATACCCCCCCGAAACATGAATCTTTCATGTTACGCACCAAAGCACACGTATTATAAGCTTCACCAACTGGATGCTTCTCAGGACATCACCTGTTGCAGCTGGCTGTCCCATAAGCAACATTCATAACGAGAATTAATACATTTCCAAGACAGTTAGTGAAGTTGTTATAGAAAATCCATTTTAGACCGTGTGGATTTTCAATAAACTGTGATACCTGTTAGTGATCGTTAACAGCTATTCAGTTATGTAACTTAACAATCACTAATGGCTACTGCTGTTTCGTTAATAAGCCTCAGTGGGAGCTGTGTATCAAGCAAACTGTGTCATTAATGTACTATTCTGCATTAAAGGATCTTAATCAAGCGGGGGGGGCATTTTGTTCCGGTTTGATATTGTTGACACCTTTCTATGGTTGTGAAGCCTCAGAATTTCTCATTTAGTTTCTTCAAATGTGGAACACTGCATTGCAGTCTTTCATGACTGAAGCACTTTAGTTGACCCATGAGAAAGACCTAACAGGCTAGATGGGTATCTCTATATAGTCCGAAGCGGCCGTTTGGACCGGTTACGGACTAAAATCTAAATTGACTGCAAAAGGGATTGTTGGTTGAAAAGTCTGCGTTGGAATATTTAGAATAAGTTCCTATATCTGGGACATCCTATTATATGGAGTGTATAATGCATCCTTCCACTGAGTTTCTCCTCTTACCTTCTTGTGTACCTGTCTCCTGCCTTTCATGCACACACTTTGGATATACATGACTCCTGAGTTTGAAGCGATATTGCTTATTCTGTAAAATGTTTTAGTCAACTTAAATCAACTCTATGAAAACTCCATGTCTAAACATGAACTCTGCTGGGAATTCAGTGTTTAAATTGTAAGTTAGGCTGACAAGTATCCTTTGATTAGTTCAAGGATTAATCATCTCAAATCCTTCTAAATCATCTGTTTTTAATTTGAATTTCTTTCCCACCCTTGCAAAAGGCAGATTCATGAAACACGTTTGTAAACCCTACAAGAAACAGTGTAGCATTTGGCACTGAAGGCCTGTATAATATGGGAATATTAATGGTTCTGTGCCATTTGGTAAGTAGTGGAGTTGTATTTATTTTTAACATATATTTCTTAAATTCATTTACTGTAAGTTTATTTTTGTTATGTTTGGCGTTAAGCCTAACAATGAAACAAATATCACATAGTGTACAACACATGCTGCTTTTACTACAGTAAGTCCTAGTTTGAAGCTTCTGGCTAACTAAATAAAGAATAATACAGTCATTGTAGATTTGACGTGATGAAAGTTAAAAGCAGTTCTTAGAATAACACTATGGCAGATGTCTGGGTCCAGGAGCTACATTTGGGAAATGTGAGGGTTCTGGGCCTACAAACAAAATGTTAATGGAATAAATAGATCTTTAATGTTTGACCTGTAAGAGTATAGTATTAGATCTACGGTGTCCAATACATTCGAAACTTGCCACATGTGGCGAATAGGAAAATGTATTGTGGCAAATGGGGGCACCGGGGGAGCGAAGTGAGACATCTGCTCAGGGCTGCGGGGGGTCCGGCTGCCCGGTGGCTGCATGGCCGACACCTAGTGACACAGCACCTACTCTGCACGGCAGAAATTGGTCCATCTTCCTCATTTTCCCACGTGATTGGAAGCCTCCCCCCAGTTAAGGTGTAGGGGGCGATATATGTGTTGGGGGATTATGTGTATATATGGTGCGGGGGTGGGGGTTATGTGTGTTTGGGGTGTTGGGCGGTTATTATGTGTATTGGGGAGGCTTAGTTGTGTATTGGGGGAAGGGGAAAGAGGTGGGTGTGATGGGGAGAGAGGTGCGGGAAGAGGGGGAGTGTGAGACAGGAAGGGTGTAAAAAAGAGAAAGAGGGGTCGCAACACAGCGGGCTTCACGACTCGTGAGCGCGACCCTATTGTGACTGACACGACAATGTGGCTAATATAGAAAGGTTACAACCACAAGTGTGGCTCGCTTTTAATTCCTAATGGACAGCGCTGTATTAGATAATTCAAACCACCAGAGGATTTACACACACTCGCACTTATTTTGTTCTCTGATATGCAACAATATTCTTATAATTGTCAATCTTCTTGTCATATCTAGGCAGCTGAATTCCACATTGACCAGATAATTTATTTGCTAGCTTTCAAACCTGGGAATTACAGGGCTTTTACTGCTTCTTGTCTTCTTCTGATAGCCCTCAAACTGAATTACTATAATAGCTGTCACATCTTGGCTTATGATCTCTTAGCTGAGGCAGCACTGTCCTACTTTCAGCAATCACTAGGTTCTGCAGCTACGTGAAAAATTATTTTAAGTCAACCATTTTTTATCCCCTTGTTTGAGATTGTTCGGAGTGATATTTCGGTAAGCTCTGAAAGAAAGCAGCGTGGCAGGAAACAATGGGAAGAGATTGATGCTGGCAGATTTAGCCGTTGGGAGGGCATTTGGCTAAGAGAGCCAAAACATGTGGGAGGGAGCTGCTAACAGCCTTGTAGTAATGCACAGGCATGACAAATAAAACTAAAGAAGCTTGTTAAGTGAATAAAACAGACTTAATTACTTAATTTATGAGTAAAGTCTTTAGAGGCACATCTACTCTTGTATAAATAACTGTTTTGTGTGCTCTTCCTAGCTTTTAATTAAGAAATCTTCCCTTTTTCAATACATTGATTTAGTTTTAAAAATATATATATATATATAGAGATAGATATATATACATATATATCTATCTCTATATATATATACATATGTAAATACATACATATATACAGGGCTCATCAAATGCACTCACCCGCTTGTCCGTGGCGAGTTGATTTTATTAGCTGGCGAGGGGGCGGCAGAAGAGGAGGACTGAAGACCAAGGGAGTGGAGCGGCACCGGAGGAAGACAGCTGGCGGCAGGAGAAGATGACTGAGTACCACCATGTCAGCGGAGCAGGGCAGCAGAGGCGTTAGACGGTGGGCGGCGGCGAAAGCGGCAACAGGAGAAGAGCATTGACACCATGTGAGCAGCACAGGAGAACAGCCGGGTAGAAGCTGCGCTGTAGCAGCGGCAGACACTGGAAGTCAGTAAAGACTTCCGGGTCAGACCTATGTAGCGCGCTCCTCCCCGGCTGTTCTCCTGTGCTGCTGTTCTCGAGTCTGTGCTGTTCTCGAGTCCCCTTTCTGTCTGGCGAGTAGCATTTTTTATAATTTGTCGAGCCCTGTATGTGTGTATGTATGTGTGTATATATATATATAGATATATTTATAGATATATATAATGTAAATAGCCGTGTTAGTCCAGTTGAGTTCTTCAGTATTAGGTGATACCTTTTTTATTTGGACTAACAATTTATATCATAGGACAAGCTTTCGAGAGTTCTCCTCTCTTCCTCAGGTCGGCAATGCTGATTAACAAAGCAATCTATGGCTAAAACAGTGTTTGGGAGAGCAGGGGAAAACAAACAAACAAACAAAACAAAAAAAATGTACTATAGATAAGGTAGGGTGAGAAAGTGTTTGAAGACATGGAAGGGTAATAAAACTGTGACAAGGAGCAGCATGGAGGGGAAGGTGTGGATAAGAAGAGAGGCAGGCAAGGATCATTACAAACAATTATGATAGGGTGTGAGAAACCCCATATCCGCATTAAGTCCACTTGTTTTGGTGTCAAAATCATTCTGAGTTTAAATGTTTTCCGTTCTTGGGTGCGTTTAAACATTTCATTGAGGATTTAGATTTTTTAATCATTTATGGAATGATCTGGTAGTGAGAAATGATGTCCCACTGGTGAGCAGTATCTACCTTCTTCGTGGTGGAGTATAGATTGTCTATGCATATTCATTCTGCCTTGAAGTTTTTGGCTGGTTTCCCCAATGAAGCATCCTTGGTCACATTTGTTGCATTGAATCATATAAACCATATTCCTGGATGTGCAGCAGAATGATCCTTTAACATTGAGTGTTCCATGGTTGTGACTGGTTGTGGGATCTTGGCATATATGTTTGCAGAGTTTGCAGCGTTTGTTGTTGCACTGTTTTGTGCCATTATCGGTGTCTTTAAGTTCGTTGTGAAGTTTTCTGTTGACTAATTTCTGTTTGAGGTTTGGTGGTTGCCGGAAAGTAATAATGGGAGGTTTGGGAAAGATTTCTTTTAATGTGACATCCTCTGATAGCATGGGTTGCAGATCTTTGATTATTTTTCGTATTCCCTCTAGGGTAGGGTTGTATGTGGCCACTAGTGCTGATCACTGTTTATTTTGTCTTCTTGCCCTTTCAGGGAATGTTTTTTTATTTTTCAAATTTGATGCTTTGTTCAGGAGATAAGAGCAGTTTAAAGATTACGTGTCCGAGAGGTTAAAAAGTGCCCGTTGCAGTCCGAGTTTACCGTGGAGATGGAGAAAACAATTATTTTGAACACATAACCTTCTTTGTGTTTAAAAAATAAAAAACATGTTAGGGGAGCACGAGACAGGCATAATAAAAAGTTAAACTCATATAGACTTCTGCAGGATATTGCTGCTTTAGTTTTTAATGTTTTTCAAATATACATGTACATCTTTGGAAGAACAGCATCTATAAGGATTAGGTTGGCCTTATGTTTATGTAGCTTAACCCTGTCATGGCTGAACGGGTTTTCATTACTTTTTGGAACACCACATCTTGAGCAATGAAGAAGTTTGACACTGGCATGTACTGAACACGTGCCGTCCTGTTCCATCATTTAGCTACGCAGTGCCTCAATCCTCATTCGCATGCACAGGTTCTGTGTTTGCGTACAGAAAATCTGCTAAACTGTTTTCAGTGACATCCAATTAACACCCCTTAATAGTTGTTACAGAGCTTAATTGCCTGCTGTTCTCTTGATTTCATATCATTGAAAGACAAATTGAAAGCTGTCCTTTTGTGTCGTCTGTGAGCATAAAAGTCCGGTCTAAATAGACAGGTGGTCCTACTTTTTGCATGTCGTACATATTTCAGGAACAAAACACGACCAGCCCAGTGCTGGCTACGTAGCCGGTCAGTACTGTATTTGTTTGCGTTTTAAATGTAACTCGTTGTTAACAGGTTTAGGGGCCCTTTTATTAAACTGTGAGATTAGCAGGGCATCTTTGCCCCAAAACAGAAGACTGTCTTTAGCGATAAAAATAGGGAGTTCTCGTATTCAATAAGAATGTACAAAAATATCACTACGAAAAAATGAATTTGCATGCACTTTCCAGAACAATAGTCGTCTGTCCGGATTTGTCTTTGTCCCGGTTCTCTAAGTGAATACAGTTGGTAACCGAGGGTCAGTTTTATAAAGGTGCAAGATTACTATTGTTGTGGATTCTCTGTCTCTTTCTTTAGGGGGCCTTTTTCTATATACACCAACGGGGTCTTTCCATAGACTTCAATAGAGATTGTTAGCCAAAACTAACCAAACGACTCCTTCTGTGTATACAGTATAATGCAGAGAAGGTTGTAAGGAGGCGGTCACTGCTGCCGCCAGGGAAATGATGTTGCTCACGCTTAGAAATAAATAGTAGGTTTATTCGTGCATGTATAGCAAAAAACAGCCACAGAGAAAAAAACTCTGACGCGTTTCGTCACGTGACGAAACGCGTCAGAGTTTTTTTCTCTGTGGCTGTTTTTTGCTATACATGCACGAATAAACCTACTATTTATTTCTAAGCGTGAGCAACATCATTTCCCTGGCGGCAGCAGTGACCGCCTCCTTACAACCTTCTCTGCATTATCCTTACCTTGGGCTGGAGCACGCTGTTTCCTCTTCCGGATCCAGTGACCCCTGACGTCATCATTGATCGGAGACGCCGGCGAGTCAAGATAGTGAGTGAGTGAGTTCTCCCTTCGATCTACTCTCCCCGGCCTCTGCGGTGAGGACTGCCATATCGTGGGTGTCACCGGGTAAGAGGTTGTGGCGGAGGGCTGCAGTGACTTAGCGGGGGTCCCTGATTCAGGGATTCTGCGGTTTTACTGTTGTTATTCCTCCCTACCACGATATACCCTCCCCGTTGTTGAGCACCATATACACGGGCAGTGGGGTGTTGATACTCCTTATTCTCATAGTTCTTTAGACATTAGAGTGGGACACTGGTACCAAGAGGTTTTTATTGATTTTTATGCACCTTGTTGCTAACTCTCTTCTGATCTGGATAGTTTTGCTGAGGACAATTCTAGTAGCACCAGTTTGTCTTATGAGTGATCATAAGTTTTTTGCTATGTGTATACAGTATAGCATAAGGAGCAAAGACTTGGTCATTTGAATATTATATTGACATATCACACAGAATATCAAAGACCAAAAGAGATAATGGGGAAAGCCGGGTTGCACACCTGTTTGAGACGTAAATGTGCTTACCAGTGATATTTTTATTTGCTGTACACTATGTGATGGAGGTTTTTTTTCTCTCACATTTTTACCCATCATAACTTACGTGGTAAAGACCAAATGCAATCACTGCCTGCAGAAAAAAGCCCTTCCACACGGATTAGTCTTGGGAGAACTATTTAATGAATATGGCGAGATTACTTTTTATCTCAATATGGCAATATTCACATTTACTGCTAGAAAAGAGAAACTTTAAAAAGGAAAAACCTTTCTTTCATTTATCAACACCACTTAAAGCAGCAAACGTGAAAAATCCTATACCGTATGTTGTTTTTTTTGTTTTTTTATAAATCAGTTCTATAGTATTAGATAATACTGTCTGTATTTTTTTTAAACTCCTAATGCTATTTTAATGATTTTTTTAATGTACTGATTATCCTTTGGTTGCTACAGCAACCATTGAGAAAGTCATTTCCACTTCCTCTTTTAAAATAGGCTCTGACACCTATTTGTGCTCTGACGTTTGGCAACAAAGTATCACAAATAAATCTGTTGCTATGTTCCAAACAGCAGACTGTCTATTAAAACTGTAACAATGATGTGTTACACTTAGTAATATAATGTTACATATCAGCTGCCGCATATCACGGACTGCAGCACAGAGTCAGAAGGTGGCCATTATGTTAGGCACACAATCAGGATTTTGACAGATTTATAACAGGAGCACCAAACGATTGCCAGTTTATGTAAGAATGTAGAATTATATGTTGTCACATGCTTTACATATAAAAATAAGAAGAAGAAAAAGGGGGGGGAGTAGTATTGCTACTTTAATAAGTTAAGGAAAGTGTATTGAATTTTAGTAACTAAAAATATCACTTGTGGGTAGATTCACATGTCTCGGACAGGTGTGCAACCCTGCCTTTCCCTATTATCTCTTCTCATACAGTGCTTCCACCGCAGCCAGGGATTCTGGGAAATGACATGCAAATTAGCACATTCACTCTCTACTTCTTATCCATTTTAACATGGACCCCTATAAGCTTTTTCTTTCCATGTTACACAGTAAAACTACTCACACAGATGGTTCGACCTTTTGGGTCTCGCCAGTGTTGTTATACTTGCTTAACAATGTGAAGCTGGAATAGGTTACAACCGCAAATTACATAAGTTATGGTGGTTTCAAAAAGTGACAAAGGTATTTACAAAGAACAGACATACAGGCCCATATGCTCGAAGCTGTGCTATTCCATGAGACACCTTCTGGTCCCTTCCTGTGAATAGCACTGCTTAGTAAATTCCCACACTGGTCACTTAAGCTCCCCATGCCTTAGTTTGTCCACACGTTATTGGGCAATAATACATTTGTTATTAGCCTTTATGTTTTAACAATGATGTTAGGTGTTTTTATTCTTTATACTGTTACTCTTTCCTCTCTTTTTAGCTATATCGTAGGATGTATTTTTGTTACTATCGTTTGATTTTGGGCCATATTTTCTAAGTAGCCGGCCATAAGACACCTTCCAGCACGGCTTAGTATATATCACCCTTTAGTACTATATATATATATGACAAGTGAATGGACTTGAATGTGTCTTCGGGCAATGGAAGGTTTCTTATGGAGTAGCACTGCTTCGTACAGTAAATATGGCCCTTTAGGACTCTTTCATTAAAATGGGGTTTAAGTAGTCCTCCGGCGCCAGAAGATATGGTGTAGCACCTCTTCGTAATTATGGGCCTACATCCTTTACTTTCCTGTTTTTATAATCTTAAATATTCAGGAGATAGCTATATCCAGACAACCACATATATTACCAGCTATTAAACCTTTCACAAACATATAATCTGCATTTTTGGAGAGTGGGATTTCGAGAGAGTGATTTCGCCAAGGTCAGGCAGAACTCATAATCATCAGAATTGTTATTATTTTAGACCGTTTGCATGCAAATTAGAATGTGATTATCTGCATTGCTGAACTTGATTCATAATGTTGTTATACTATATTTGGCTGGAATTCCTGTTCTCAAAATGCAACCGTACGAGGTGAGATTAACAAAGAGCAGCCTGGAAATGTTTGAACAGATAGTGATCTCTGCCTCTGTAATCCATTGTCTTGTTGATGAAGAAGCAATAGGTACCCTTAAGCTGTGTTAAACGTGGGGGGGGGGGAGGGATTTTTCTTTCGGTATCTGGCTTGATTTGAAACAAATAGTGGCAGAGCGAGTGCTTTTGATCTGAACAGTATTGCATTGTACAGATAAATGACTTTGTTGGCATATGTTGGTTACTGCTAGGGGCCTGGTTAAAATCTGTCTGTTTGCACAAAAGAGAAGTTACTTAAGACATGGGGTCATGTCTAGGTTTCATGGGCCTGGCTCAAATGCTGCAGCGCTGGTTTCAGACTCCGCCTTGTGCCACAAAGGAAATGTGGATCTTGTGTTTGTGATTAGAACTGCTCTCTAAACAGCATAGTTTGTTATGTGGAGAGTAATTAGAATGTGCACAGGATACATGAATGGCTTTAAGGAAAATCACAGATGACACCTGGGATACAAGCAGTGCTGAATCTACTTACTTATATGAGGCGTTGTTGTACAGGCTGTGAAATAAAAACAACAGAAATATCTTACTGTACTCACAACATTGCATGGCACTCACTTACAGTATGTATATGTACCAGAGTCATCATTAGGGACATCTTCCTGCTGATCACCAGATTTTCAAGGAGGTCTTTCCTTCAGGTCTGTAAAGCCAATTGTTGCGGTAAACTTGAACTTCAAGAGGACGCCCAGCGACATCCACTTGGAGTTGACCGCAGGAATTGGCTTTACATACAGTACATGCAACAGTACCGTAAATCTCATGACTAGAAGGATGACGTTCCTTATTAGAAGTGATTACCTTTTATTATAGGCTAAAGCTGTAAAATTCCAGGCATTACTGAAATCCCTGCTTTCTGATTGGTTAGAATTCCGGGCATTATTCATTCAGTGATGGCCGGCATTTTTTGGCAACTTGCCAATTCACCTTTCAGAGATGCAGGGGGAGCGCGCTGAGAATTTGAATTAAAAAAACTAATACCTCTCTCCCTGTCCAAGCTCCTGAAGCACCTCCGCTCCTCTCCTCTCACAGCACGGCAGCGTATGCAGGCTCTATGCTGCAGGCTCTCTCACAGCTGCAAGTGCTGTCAGAAACTGTGGGTCCCAAATAGTAACTTTGTTACTTGCAACAAAGTAATGTTTCTTCCACAATTTGTATACTGTAGGTTCTCCTAAGGTAATTTTTATTTGGCTTTTATTTAGTTTCTAGTTAAAATCACTGCCCCCCCCCCCCACCGCTTCTCTTCTCCATCTCCCATTGACCCACCTCTCCCCCCCATACCCCCACTTTTGCCCCATATCCCTTCCCGCATCTCTCTTCCCCCTACCCTCTCCCCTCTCTCTCCCCTTCTCCCCCCTCTCTCCTCCCCCCTCTCTTTCTTCAACTCCCACCCTTCATTCCCCCCGCCCCTCACCTCTCTCTCCTCCCCCCCCTCACCTCTCTCTCCTACCCCCTCACCTCTCTCTTTTCTTCCCCCCCCCCACTCACCTCTCTCTCCTCCCCCCACTCACCTATCTCACCTCCCCCCACTCACCTCTCTCTCCTCTCCCCACTCACCTCTCTCCCCTTGTCTCTCTTTCTCCTCCCACCCCCTCACGTCACATTCTCACCCTCTAACCCCCTCACCTCGCTCCCCCCCATCCCTCACCCTCCCTCCCCTCTCTCTCTTCTCCCCTCCTCCACCTCTTCCCCCCTCACCTATCTCTTCACCCCCACCCTCACCTCTCTCCTCCTCCTCCTACCTTTCTCTCCTTCCTCCTTCACCTCTCTCTCCTCTCACCCCCTCATCTCTCTCCTCTCAACCCTCACCTCTCTCTCTCTCTCACCCCCACCTCTCTCTCTTCTCTCCCCCCCTCACTTCTCTCTCTTCTCTCCACCCCCCCCTTCCTCACCTCTCTCTGCCCCTCCTCACATAACTCCCCTCTAATGTGCTACTTTAATTCGTTTTCCTACACAGGTGCATCAGCATAGTTCTGATTTATATATCTAAACAAAGGTGTCTATTTTTATGAAAAAAAGACTACATTCAACCTATAATAGTAATAATCCCCGAAGAACAGGGCATTACTGGCCAATAATGCCCTAGCTGGGTTAAAGTCCAACTCTTGCAGCCAGGGCATTATTGGCCAGTAATGCCCTGTTCTTCTGGGGTTATTACTTAATTATTGGCTAAAGCTGTTACATTCCGGGCATTATAGAAATCCCTGCCAAGTTTTTCAGCCAATCCGCTTTCAGTTCTCATTCACAAAGAGTGAGATCAGCCCTCAGACAGGGGAGGTGATTGGACAGGAGGCAGCAGCAAGGCACTGACTCCTCCCCCACCATGCCTGAAGAGCGTTCAGCACAGGAGAGTGAGGGGAAATGTTTGTATGTCTGTTGTGTATTTTGTGTAAAGGGGGCCAGCAGAGTGTTTTATTGGTGTGTGTGTGTTTTCTGTTGGTGTGTGTTTTGTGGTTGTAGAGGGGGCAGCAGAGTCTGTTTTGTTGGTGTGTGACTGCTGTGTGTGTATGTGTGTGTTTTGTGAGTGTGGGGGGGGGCTGCAGTGTGTGTGTCTTCAGTGTGTGTTTTGTGGGTGGAAGAGGGGTGCAGAGAGTTTTGTGTGTGTGTGTGTGTGTGTGTCTGCAGTGTGTGGGTTTACAAGGGGCTGCAGTGGGTGTAGGGAGGGGGCTGCTGGTGTGTGTTTTGTGGATTTAGAGGTGGCAAAGCCTTTTTTTTGGTTTGTGTGTATTTTGTGGGTGAAGAGGGGGCTGCAGTGTGTGTGTGGAGGGGGTGTAGAGAGTGGAGGAGGGCTGCAGAGTGTGTTTTGGTGTGTGTGTGCACTTTTGTGGGTTTACAGGGGGGTGCAGTGTGAGTTTGTGGGTGTAGAGGGGGCTGCTGTGTGTGTGTGTGTTGTGAGTGTAGAGGGTGGAGGAGGGCTGCAGTGTGGAGCTGCAAAGTGTGTAGAGGGGACTGCAGAGTGTGTTTGTGTATATAGCGGGGGGCTGCAGTGTGTGTTTGTGCGTGCTCGTGTGTATATAGAGGGGGCTGTGTGTATGTACAATTTCCTTTTAATAAACTTGCAGTAAAAGCATAAGAATGTAGACAATCATGCTGATAAAAATCAATATGACTACAAAAGTGTATCTTTTATGGAAAAAAAGCCTATAATAGTTACAGTATAATCCCCTCAGAACAGGTCGTTACTGGCCAATAAATACCCTGGCTGGGTTCAAGTCCTTCGGCTTCGCCTCAGGCCTTCAACTCTTCCAGCCAGGGCATTATTGGCCAGTTCTTCTGGGATTATTACTTAAATGTTGTGTCTACAGTGAGACATTTATCTGTTGTTCTGGTTCATATTTGGCACAATTACCCGAGTACCACTACGGCTGCTTCTATATGTGCCAAAGTGACCGACCGGGCCATGTTTGGGAAAAAAAACCCATTCACTTCAATGGGAGATTTCAGCCGAAAATGGCCCGATCGTCCTCTTCGGCATCTATGGAATCAGCCCCTAAATGTTTTGCTGATAGTGATATGCTTCCATGTAGTCTAAAACAGCTGTGCGCAAACTGTGGGGCGCGACCCCCAGGGGGGGCGCGAGACTGCCGGTGGGGGGCGCGGGGTTTACAGAGGCCCGCGCACTTCCTGAAGGCACTTAAATTAAGTGCCAGGGGAGCTGCAGGGCCTCTGTAAACCATACTTACCCGTGACTCCGGCGGCTTCCTTCTTGCGTCGCCATGGCAATTACCTTTCCTGTCTTTCCTCTAAATTCTTTATGGGCAAGCAACCCGTCTATCTAAACAAGCTCCTCACCCCTACCACATGCAGCACTTATCACCTGAGATCAGACTCCAAAAGACTGTTCATGGTCCCAAGGCTCAACAAAGTATCCAGCCGTTCCTCCTTCTCTTACCGTGCACCCCAAAACTGGAACAACCTACCATAGACTCTCACATCCTCCACCAGTTTAAGTTCTTTCAAATCTAAGGCTGTCTCACATTTTAATCTGGTCTGTAACTGTTTCATACGCCCATAATATATATTTTCTTTAACTGTGCACGCAATGTCTTGTATATAATGTATACCCTGTTCATTTATGTAACTGTATTGGTAACCATGTATTATTTGTCTTAACTCTGTGCCCAGGACATACTTGAAAACGAGAGGTAACTCTCAATGTATTACTTCCTGGTAAAATATTTTATAAATAAATAAATAAGCGCATGCGACGGATTAAATGTATTTGTTTTGGCGCGGCATCGCCGTCGCATCGCCGTCGCCAGGCACTATAAGCTCAGCCTTACGTGAGATGGTTTAAGGTTTTACACACCCTGGCCTATGTTTATTAAGCAGGGCTATGCCCTTACACACCTTTGGTGCTGGACCACACTTTGTGGTCTATTCATCCTAATGCTGCTTAATCCTTACAATGCCCTTATTACATACATAGACTGGCACCATAGCTGGTGTATGGTCGTTAGGACATTCCCTGAACCTCATACGGTTTTGCTTATGCCCAGGGATCATCACTGCTCTTGTTGGCAAAGGGTGGAAGGATCAGGCTTTGTGATTGGTTCAGGTGCAATCACATGGTGCTGGAGCCAGAATATTCATTGCAAGCTGCAGCTAGACATTCTGACACCAAAAGATGAACCCCTCTGCTGCCAGAGAATGTGTCGCAGGCTTCTCTAGCAGCACTGGGATAAAGGGTTTTCTGGTACTATTTATTATTACTGATTACTATTATGTCAGAACATCTTCACTGCCATCAAATGTGAGCACACGCCAATATTACATTTTCTTTACATTTTCCTACAGTGATTGTATGCACCTGCTCATCTCGCTGTAGTGGACCACTTTCCCAAACTGTGCAGAGTGAATGACAAACAGCAGTCCATTAACAATTAATGAATTTTCATACAAAAGTTTATTAAGAATAGATGAATTTTCTTTGCGTAATTTAGCTTTCTCATCAGGAAATGTATCAATATTTAATAAGTGGCAGTTTGACTATTCTCCCAGACACATCATTTTATATATTTCTCTCTCAATCCCCATGAAAATGAGCACAATTGTAGGTCTATTATGTAGTTTAACACTATATAAGAAGCACAACATAGACAATCAACTGATCTTAAGTAAAATTATGCCAATGTATTATGTCAACAAGTACCAGAGACACTGTGGTCGGTTCATGTGTATTAAACGAAAAATAGCAGTTTTTCCTTCGTAGCTCGTCAATGTCTTAAACTGTTGTAATCTCATCTGAAACATTAAAATTACTATAAAGTTTGAGTTCAAAGTGTATGTTTAAAATGTCCTCCTACTGAAATACACATGCCCAAAGACAAGAACGCCACTGTCTGATTGCATAATCGATAGCGCCTTGATCCAGCTGCTCCCACTCTTTAATAACGATGCAAATAAGTTTTTTCAGTCCTAGCGACCATCCTTTATCAGGAAACATTTTATTTAAGCGTTTTGGACCACAATTCTACTCTGTCTCTGTCTCAAGCACTATAACGTGCTTATCTTCTTCACTAAACACCATTTTGTAACTATGAACTTGATGTGGTCATCAGGCCATCACCGATGTACTGCGACAGACCTATAATTGCAAACATTTTCATGAAAGATACAGTATGATGAAAAATAAAAGGAGCCTTACAGTCCCCACACGGGCTCAGGAACTCCCTATACTGAATGGGATCCACCATCTATATATAAAACTGAAATGTTTGTCAGGATGTTTGTCTGTGGATTTGTGCTTTTTCTGATAGGTTGGCGGCTGGACCGGGATGGGGGGGGGGGTAAATGAGCACCGGAGACCGGGGGGGTGGGAATTAGCGCCGGGGGAGGAGGGGGGGAATGAGTGCCAGGGGGGAAAGAAATGAGCGTGCAGAGGGGGGGGATGAGCACCGGGGGGGAGGAACACCCCCCCTACCACCTCATGAACCCCCTGTTTTAAATCACTGCCCTTGCGAAATCTCATCTAAAGCAGACAATATAGAGTATTTTGAAGCTTTAACCCAATTGGGTAAAAAAACATTTTGTCACTACATACAGTACATAGGGATATTTGCTTCTTAATTTATGACTGCTGTGTTTAATATAGCTGCGGTAATACACTGACTACAAAAAGTCTCTGTGGGCTTCCATGTTTAATTTAATTGAATGTTATGCTATCCACTAATACATTCAGATTTTTATTTTTTACAGATTGTGTAAAATCCACAGAACAGTTAAACATTGGTAGATTGGCAACAGAGTATTATGAGCTTGTATTTTATATGCTGCTTCTATGTTGGGGCAGTAAGTGAAATGTTGTTGAATTTTATTAGTGTTTGAGTGACTTTGCCTATGCTTTACATAATAGATCATTTGTTTAGTCTTGTATGAAAAGTGTCCATATCTTCCATCTGCTCTGTTGTAGTTTTGATGATTATTTTTAATAAATTTGCATTTCCGTCATGAATAAGTGATAAGGCACATTTAAAGAGGCAGTCCTTTCTGCAGTAGCTAGTTTATTTATTGCACTATAAACTGTCTATAATTTTCATTTTCAATCTGACCACATATTTGCATTAGTTTTCTACTTTGTAGAAATATTTATGTATTACATTTCTTTGAGGGCCGCTATTCATTAATCACTCTATGGCTGCTACTAGTTTTCTTTGACTAAAACTAGTTTTGATGGAAAATGGCACAGATGAAAGTGTGGTTTTTGTATTTTCAGTATATTTAATTGTTCTATTCATAGACACAAACAAAAAGAATATTGTTTTAAACATTTCTTCTCTGGAACAAAGCAGACAAATAATAGCAATCCTTCACTCAGGACTCATAGGCCTGAATAAATACATCAAGCTACGATAATGGGGGGAAAAGTTGTTATTTTTATGACACTAAAAATAACGCAGTTTTTTTTTACCATGGCCAATAAAAATATCAGGAGCGGCATCAGAATGACTAAATACTGCAAATGTTGTCATGTTGATGGTAGTCATCAAGTCCTGATATTTATCGGAACCAAACTAGCACCAACAAATACTGGGGTTTTTTGGGGGTTACCTTCTCCAGGCTGGCATTCGCCCTATCTTGCCTATGTATATAATGGCCAATATCTTGGTTATTATTCACATAGACAAGTAGTACAACCAAGTGGTTGCTGACCACTATGGGCTACAAAGGGGTTAATATTAATATGAAACTACACTAACTACCTCCCTTGGCTACCTGTGGCTAATAGGACTTTTTGCCATTAAAGGGTCAGAAAAAATACCTGTATTAAAAAATCAGTACATTACAAATACATTTTTAAAAACTTAACCTAATAAAATAATACATTTAAAACATAAACCCATTGATTGTCACTGTGGCTACCTAGGCCCTTCAATGATTTCTTACCCCACCTTTGATGAAGGCCATTTTCATCTTCCGGTTGGAAGCCCCCGGAACTAATTAAATAAAAGACCTGATGCTGAACCATAAAAAAAAAACATATAAAAATCCAAGTCTCACATGGCCACAAAAAAATAAAAACATAACAAAATTCCAAGGCCAAATGGCCAGTAAAAAAATAAACAAGCAAAACAATAGAAACCCAAACAGTCCAGGCTCGATGGCCCCCGAAAAATAAACACCAATTAAAATAAATCCATTCCCGGTTGCTTGTTTGTAATCCAAAAAGCCATTTGTGGTGTTCGACGTTGGATCCTCAACTTGCCCCGAAGCCCTCGATTCTCAGTTGCTTGAAGAGTCTTCATCTATAAGTATTTCTTTATCTTCAGTGTTCTTTAATCTTCAGCCACCGGATGTGGCCCCTTGACTACGTTCTGTTCTTCTAGGAGGCCCCAAGGCTTAGACTGCGCTTATAGTGCCGGCGACGCGATGTCGCGGCAAAACAAATGTATTGCCACCGTCGTGTGCGCTTATAGTAAACGCGACGGCTTGGTCGCCGGCACTATCAGCGCAGCCTTAGTTAGCAGCCTGGGCCGTCGCAGAAGACTTGTTATGGGGTTGCATGGTACATTAACCTCTGGTTGGTTGATGTACCATGTGATTCCCCTGCTTTTTGATGACATCAATCATTTTGGCTTGTCAAAATCTATGATGTCATCTTAAGGAGAGGGATTCCCATTGAAATTCAAGCCATCTGAATTGTTGAATTTTCATGTGCTTACCTCCATTTAACATTACATCACTAATTTTGTACACCCAACCAAAATTTGCAAAGTATTGTTAAAGGGATAGATGGATATTCATGGATAGGGATGGATATTCAACCAATCACACATCCATTGGCTGAATATTAAAGAAGAAGGCTGAAGACTGCTTTAAAGAAAAAAAAGGTAAAGAACATTTAAAGCTCTAAATACTTACAGATGAAGACTTTAAAGCAACTGAAAATCAAAGGCATCGGGGCAATTTGAGGATCTAACTTCGTACACCACGGATGCCTTTGGATTACAAATAGGCAATAGGAGTTGTTGTTTTTTTTATGGTGTTTTCCTTTTTTTTGTCCTCAGCCCTGAATTGTTTCGTTTGATTTTTTTTTTTTTGCTTGTTTAATTTTTTACTGCCCATGAAATTATTTTTATGTGGGTTTGGCCTTGGATTATATTTATAATTTTTCTATTTTATGGTTGTGCATTAGCCTTTTATTTGATTAGTTCCACGGCCTTAATCCATGGTGGGATAAGTAATTTTCATTACAAGTTCCTATTGATTGCAAATGTGGCTATCTAGTCTCCCTTTGAGAGGGCCAATCAATGGGTTTATGTTTTATATGCATTCATTTATTAGATTTTTTTTTAATGTATTTGTACATAATATATTGGTTATTAGGGCTATTGGCCATTAGTCGAGGGGGGTGGGGGGGACTAGGTTTGTTGATGGATGTGGGAGGGAGGATGGGAGTAGTTGCCCCCAGGAAAGTGGTTATGGGGTTGGTAGTAAGGGTTAACCCAGTGGTTCCCAATCTGTGCGCCGCGGCGCCCTGGTGCGCCGTGGCTTGCCTAGAGGGGCGCCGCTATTATCCCTCCCCACCATCCCTCCAATTATCCCTCCCCACCAACCCTCCTTAATGCCGACCGGGCCGCAGGGGATTGGCTGCATGTCAGAGGAAGCCGGGGGCGGGGCTTCCGCTTTGTGTAGAGCACACGGTGAGTGTGTGTGTCTGTCTTCCCGCTCCTGGCTCCTCTGTCTGCTGGTTGCTGCGCGGTGTCCCGTCCCCCCCTTCTGCCCCGGGTCCCAGCCAGGGGTGGTAGCGGGGGTGCCCGCCGGGGGGAGGGGGGGAAGAGTTGTACATTTGCCTGTCCTGGCACCCCCTTCCCCACGTCCCATTGATGTGGTGGCGAACAGTGGTGGTGAGCGGTCGCTGCCGCTGGCTGGCGGGCGGTGGGTGCAGGGGGAGGCGGGGAGCCGCCTGCACGGATCGCCTGCTTTTCCTCCCTTTTCCCTTCCCCCCCTCCCCCCAGTCACTAACATCCGTCGCTACCTCTGCTCTCCACTGTGTGTATTTCTGTGTGTGTGTGTGTGTGTGTATCAGTGTGTATCAGTGTGTGTGTGTGTGTGTGTGTGTGTGTGTGTGTGTGTGTATCAGTGTGTGTGTGTATCAGTGTGTGTGTGTGTGTGTGTGTGTATCAGTGTGTGTGTGTGTATCAGTGTGTGTGTGTGTGTGTGTGTGTGTGTGTGTGTGTGTGTGTATGTGTGTGTGTGTGTGTCAGTGTGTGGGTGTGGGTGTGTTTGTATCAGTGTGTGTGAGTGTGTGTCTGAGAAAGAGAGAGAGAGAGTGTCTGAGAGTGTGTGTCAGAGAGAGAGTCAGTGAGAGAGAGAGAGTCAGAGAGAGAGAGAGAGTCACAGAGAGAGAGTGTCAGAGATGTTAGGTATGTATATACAACTTTGTTTTCACTTTGGGCGCCGTGGAAAAATTCTGATCGCCTTTGGAAGCCTTGAACCGAAAAAGTTTTGGAACCACTGGGTTAACCCCTTGATTAGTGGTTACTAAAGCTTTACTAGCCATTAAGGTAGTCAAGAGGGGTAGTTAAATGTTATTATTTGATGCCTGTGCTGTTCTGGTATACAACAAAAGACTGTGTGTGTGTCTACCTTGGTAGCCACTGGCATCAAACGGGTTCATGTTATTTCTATCATATTGTGCTGTAATAATTGATATTACAAAATCCCAAGGTAGAAATATTAGCAATACGATCATGATGTAGGTATTAATGAGTTAACCTCTCGTTATGTAAGTAAAATATTGCACCCAGTAAATTATTACTACAATCTTGATGACTTCAGTGATAAAATTGTGATTATAAGAGGTGTTTATTTTTTTTTGTTTTTCCGGCTGTGATATCAACCCCGTTTTAGCGGCGTTTGATGTATCTTGGCAATATAGTGAAATGCTCTTTTTCTTTAATGTCTGTATATATGTGTCTATACACACATATGCAGTCCTAATTCTCTATATAGATATGTTTAGTATATCTATGATATTTTGAAGCATTTTAATAGCCTAGACTCGTGGCTACTGTCCCACACCCACAGTCGCTCTTACCAACCATTGTGGCCAAGCACTGCCATCTACCGCACTATGTCTCCCAAATTACCATTTTGATTGTAAGCTCTTCGGGGCAGAGCTCTCCCTTCATATTCTCTAATTTTGTTTGTAATTCTCTATATTGTATTGTCTCCTTTGAAAGCGCTGAGTACACTGTGAGCGCTATACAAATAAAGATATACATACATATGTATCTAAGTGTTATATATATATATATATACATACATACATACATAGCTAATCAGGAACTTCAACTTTATATACTGTTATAGTGTTAGGCCTCGGCCATGTCCTTGCTTGCTGGCGGAAGTGCGCTGACGCGCGCTCCCGCTCAGCACTGAGCCCCTACAGCCACAATTAGAGCGGCTTTAGTAGGGGCTCACCTGCGCTTCCGCGTGCTTGCGGAAGCGCAGGTCTTAGGGGAATTTAAAATTCCCCCGCTTGCCGGCGAGACAGGCCGGTCACATGAGCGGTTCGCCCAATGAGGACGAACCAGCTCCGTGACGTCACTGGCCCGCCCCCGGGCAGTGACGCACCCGCCCCCGGACCGCCCCTTGACGGCCTGCTGAGAGCACTAGCGGTAAGCAACCGCAAGGCCAGGGAAAGCACTCGCTTTCCCTGAGCCTCAGCGCGCCTCAGCACGCCAGCGGTAAGCGTGTCCGAGGCCTTATAGTGTTATCTAAATCCTTACCTGCGGCCCATAACCGTGATCATGAATAGGAGAACTTGAAACATTCATTGCTTATCTCTCTTCCTTAGGTTGGTACATGCGTTTGAGGATTGTTCCCTGCTGATTACGCACGACTCATTACCTGGTATAAAGTGTCCAGGGGGCTTCCAGACCACGCCGCAGGGATCCTGCCGTTATGACCTGGATGAGGTTGATACGTGCTGGTTGGAACTTGTTAACATGGACTTCAAAGAGATGGGTACGTGAAGACTTTCATAACCTGCTTGTCTTACATTCACACAGTCGCCTGATTTGCTTTGTTAATTAACCCCTTGGCTGCCAGCGGGGCCTGAAACACACTGCTCTCAGCATAGAGATTTATGTAGCAGCCTCACACTAAAGCCAAGGTAATATTATTATAATTTTTTTATTATTATTATTTGCAGAGTGGTACAGTGGGTTAATGACATACAAAGTAAGAACAAATGAACGCCGACCAAAACAATAAGTACTGAGGGCCCTATTCACGAGAGCTTACAATTTAGAAGGAATTACTGTAGAAGCACAGTGGAAAGAAAAGGTATAAGTGGCTGCTCATTGTGAGCCCGAATATGTCTCAGATGGGGTTTGGACAGGGAGTGGGGGTGGATATCCGTGGTGTGTCAAATGGGATTCTGAGGTGAGTTTCCAGGGAGCTTTTACAATTCTGAAGCAGAAAGTCTAATGGTGAGGTGCAGGGAATACCAGAGAGAGACTGCAGCACAGAGGAAGTCTTCTAGGCGGGAGTGAGAGGAGGTTGTGAGATTGGAGGAGAGGCATATGTCATGGGCAGAATGGAGGGGGCATTCAGGGGAGTATTTGGAGACGAGGGCTGAGATGTAAGGAGGGCAGCATTGGGGGGGGTGGTTTGTATGTCAGAGCTGGGATTTTACATATAACTCTACATGATATAAGGAGCCAGTGTCGGTATTTGCATAGTGGAGCACCAAATACTGAGCAGGGAGTAATGTCTGGCCGCATCATTTTGAAATGCCAAGTGCAGTAGGAGGAGATTGCAGTAGTCATAAAGGGACATAAGTGAGCGAATACACATTTTGGTTGAGTTTTGAATAAGGAAATTATGTATTCTACCAATATTTTGTACTATAGGTAGAGTCAACAGAACTTAGTAAGGGATAGGATGTGAAGTAGAAGGGTGTAGTCATATATGAGCCCTAGGAAGTAGGTTTGGGGTGTTGAGAAGATTGTGGAGTTATTTACAGTTAGGGCGAGTTTGCATGTAGGGATAACAGTTGAAAGAATAAAGATTAGGACTTCTGTTTTGGATTTGTTAAGCTTCGGGTGGAAGTGAAACATCTAGAGCAGTGGGTTTCAACCTTTCTTTGGTTAGGGAACCCCAGAATTCGATTGTGAAATTCTGTGGAACCCCAACCCTCGCCCCGTCTCTCGTGTCTCTCCCCCCTTACGCTCCCCCTCACACTCTTCCCCTTGCGTGCGCGAGCACACACACAAACACACTCCCCCTCTCACTTACGCAAACACTCACTTATACATACACCCTCCCCCTCACTTACACAGACACTCACCCTCTCACTTACACACACACACACACTCACTTACACACACACACTCTCTCTCCCCCTCTCACTTACACACCCACCCACACACACACACTCTCACCCTCATACTCGCACATCTTTAATTATGTTTTTTGTATAACAGATCCAGGATCATTGTACAGACATGTCTGGATGTTATTCCCAAGTCCCACACCATATCTTTTTTGGTTATTTGATGGTTATTAAGGGACACCCAGGAATGTGTTATATATGTATTCTTGACACTCTCTCACTTACAGATACACACACAGCTCTCTGACAGCGCACTCTTATCCGATCATTCCTCTCACTGACAGCGCACTCTTACCCGATCATTCCTCTCTCTGACAGCACACTCTTACCCGATCATTCCTCTCTCTGAGAGCGCACTCTTACCCGATCATTCCTCTCCCTCCTGTCACCCGCCTGTTGAGGCGGCTTCTGGCTCCAACCAGAACAGTGGTAGGAAGGCTGCTGAGCTCCAGAGCCACCGGGTCACTGCTATGTGGGGTGCCGCCAGGCCTGGGTCAGCATGGAAGAGTTGTCCCAGCTTTTCAACCCCCCCCCCCCCTCTGGCGGCCGCAGAACCCCTGAGGGGTGCTCACGGAACCCCGGTTGAAAATCACTGATCTATATGCTAAAGACACAAGACTGGAAAGAGGGAATGAGATAAATGTGGGTGTTGTCAGTATAGAGTTGACACTGAAAGCCAAATAAGTGTATACTGTACATTCACCAAAAGAAGAGAAGAGAAAATGAGAGTGAAGGGGAAGAAACCAGGAAAGAAAATACTGAAAGTGGTTAGATAGGTATTATGTGAACCATAAGAGGGGTGTGTCACAGAGGCCAATAAAGTGGACAGAGTACAAGAGAAGAAAGTGATCAACAGTGTTAAAGGCAGGAGAGAGATCCAGGAGAATATGTAAGGCGAAATGACCATTGCATTTTTTGGAGTAAATAATTTGCCACTTTGGTTAGTGCCGACCCAGTTGAATGTTGAAGGCGGAAGACAGATTGCAGAAAGTCGAGCATGGAGTTGGAAGAGAGAAAGTGAATGATGTGATTGTGCACAAGTACCTTGGAGGCAAAGGGGAAAATAAATATCGGGCAGTTGAGAGGGTGGCTGGGTCAAGAAACGGTTTCCTTAAAATAGGTGTCATGAGTGCATGTTTAGTGCATGTTTAACAGAGGGAGGTGAGGCATGTGGAGCCTGATGTGATGAGATGTCATGTCAGGTAGTGTTTTTTCCTTTAAGGTAGGTGGCAAGATCGTGGGCCATGAATGCAGAGGGGGATGCTAGTGTAGTTGGGCAGAGAACGAAGTTAAAAGTGGCAAATAGACGTTGAGGGTTAGAAGACAGAGTTGATATGAGACAAGATACATGCAGTATGGTTGCTTGTTTAACCCTCCGTGCCCGGTTCCCTAGGAAGATTACATTGAGGTAGTTGCGTGTTTGACAGCATTGATTTACCTTGTCTCAGGGTGCGGTCTATGGTCGGCTGGGCGGTGTAAATGATGGGCACCAGGAGTTTTTATAATACAACTTCAATCTTTATGTTCCCATGTGTAGGAACATTGCAGTCACTGTTACATGTAGAGTAACATAGTTGTACTTCATTTCATCCATACCACTATCACTTTTGATACTTGTGTTCCCTGAGTGCCCACTCTTAACACTTGTGGGAGGCACATTTACTTGTTATGGTAGTACCATCTTGGAGGTCCCTTTTACTGCGCGCCCGTGCTGAGATCCTGGCCTGTTCTGTGTAACATTACTGTTACCTTCCAGCCCTGTTCTGGAACTGCCACTTCCTCAGGGGCTACTGAATACTGTGGATGGGGATCCATTTGTATGGCTGATCTCCAGACATCCTGGTGGGACATGCTCTTCTCATGTGGCCATACTGTGGGACCCTAATTGATTGGGCACTATCCCTAACTGCAACACAATAAAAGGGGGGCCTGATCTATGCTATACATTAGGGAACATATCCCCTACATCAACTCCCCGATGCTCCTCTCCTTCTGCTATGCTGGAACCTCACTCCCAGAATTCTTTGTTCCCTTCTTTACACCTCCTGTGACAGTAACTCTGTATCACCACAGGGAGCCTAGCATTGACTGCTCACCTTTAATCTCTTGTAGCACACTAGTAAACCCACAGGGGGTGGGGGGGGCTATACTTCTACACTCAATCTGCTTTTGAGCGGCATTTCCTCCAGTGACTTCCAGCTGTGAGGGAGCATTTATGTAGGTAGCGGTAAGTAAGTGGGCCATGGTTATGGCCTAAATTGTCTAAGCCACCATGTGGTGGCAGGAGCTTCCTTGCCTAAATCTGATGAAAGTGAAGAGGTTGCCAGGTCAGGATAGAAAAGGGTAGAGATGGAAGAGAGTATAGATTCTAATGATGTGGAAAATTGGAAAGGTCTTGTGCAGGTAAGTACTGTATTTATATGTGCATGTTTAACTAGGTATTGTGGCAGGTGCAAGAGGTAGAGTGAGGCTGAAGATTAGGAGGTGGCGATCAGAGAGAGGGAAAAGTGCTTGAAAAGTCAGAATATGAGCAGAAGTGGGGGGAAAACGGGTATAGGGAATGTCAATCACAGTGAGTAGGAGGAGAGGTAGTCCATTGAGAGAGACCAAAGTAGGAGGATGAAGAGAGAAGTTGGGAGACGGCAGAGACATTATGGTTGTCAATAGGTATTTTTAAGTCTCCCAGAATAAGAGTAGGTGTGTCAGAAGAGAGGATGCCAAGCAGAAAAGTTAGTTAGATAGGAAGTACTTCAGAAAGAATCATGGATTCATTAAATAACCTCCCAACCAGGGTGGTAGAGGCTAATACAGTAAGGTAATTAAAAAATGCTTGCCATAACAGAAGGCTATCCTAAATATGAAAGAAAACAAAGGAACGAATAAGGTGTGAGCTTTTACAGCGGATTGCAGGGGACTACATAGGCCAAGTGGTTCTATCTGCTGCGAGTTATGTTTCTACTGTATGTTACTAAGCATTTCTAAAACTTGTACTAGATTTTAAACAAGTAGGAGAAAATGGTTGGAAGAAACACAGAAATGTTTGGATCTTGCTAATAAATACATTACCTCTCTTAACTCCTCGTGCTCCACAAAAATAGGGCTTCACCTGCTCAGGCAAAAGCAATTAATATTCATGCATACATTGACTCAATGGGAAGAGCATCCATTATTAAAATTAGACTTTTACAGTAGTTTGATTGCTTTTAAAGCTTGTTACATACCCCCGGCTGCTGAAGCAGCTCTGGGTTGCAAGAATGTGTCCAAATGCCAAAATAAAACAGCATTTACAGGCTAAGGATGCTTTGCATAGAGCAACTACACAGAAATCTTTACGTAAGACAGTATTTTTTAACAGGGCTTCCTAGGAACACCAGGTTCCCCAGGCATCCCTAAAGGCTTTCTTGCAAATTACCTTAAAATTGTACCAAATATAGAAGCATTTACTATGCATCAGATTTCAGATGCGCTATTAGAGATGATTGGGGTTCCTTACAATACATCTGATCTCAGACACGCTATTAGAGAGGGCTGGAATTCCTTACAATGCTTCTGATCTCAGCCACTATTAGAGAGTATTTTTTTTTTATATAATGCATCTGATTTCAGACGCACTATTAGAGAGGGTTGGGGTTATGCAGAATTTCACAATATAATTATATGGTTCATTAACAAAAAAAGTTTAAAAAAAACCACTCTGGAGAGCGAGGAGAGCATGTGGACACAGCCCTATCAAGTGAGGAGAGAAAATGGAGGTTTTCAAATCGGGAGCCATGCTCAGACCGCGTTATTAGCGGATTCGCGTTGTAGTGGATCGCGCTATTACGGGGTTGAGCTGTATTATTCTATGCTTGTATCTCTAGAAACCAGGGGTGGACAAATTCAGTCCCAAAGGGCCACCAATAGGTACATTTTTAAGGATATCAATGTTTCAGCACAGGTGGCTCAGTGGCTGTCTTCAGCTGTGTTGAAGCAGGGATATCCTGAAAACCCGACCTGTTGGTGGCCCTTGAGGACTGAAGTTGCCCACCCCTGCTATAAACCCATACGCATGTGCTAAACGTAGACACCTTGGTAGTTTTGACTTTACATTTTCCTTGATTGACGTGTATATAAATCTTGTCCGTCATAATGTTTTGCAATATACCAACGGCTGACGTTGTAGCTTTTAACCTGTCAAAAAAAAAAAATAGTGGTACTCTGGGTTTGTAAATAAAGTAGCTGTTCGGTATTTATGCCCCTGAGTACCAGTACGACTCAGCCAAAGCACACACGTTTATATTAGCTGTATATTATATATGCACATATAATATAGTACAAAACTCCATGTCTGATGTCTCCATTAGACGTCAATGAAGTTCTTTACATGTTTTTAACCTTTACGCTGTCGGATGTACAGCATCACCCGAGTGCCAGTGGACTTCCTGGAGTGTGACCATGTGATTGCTTCCGTAGCTATCACATGGTTGTGACCGCGTCCCCCATTGATGTGAACGTAAGTGGAAGGAGCGCCACATGAGTTCCGATCGAGTTCTGTGAACACCATCTCCCTTCAGAAAATGATGTACCAGTTATGTCACAAGGGCAGTAAAGGGGTGTAGTCCTTGATCACGTTCTGGATCAGATGATATTTCCTATGTTACGTGCTCTTGTGTGCTGCACTAATAAAGATCTTGTACACATTCTGCTGCGTAAGAAAAATATCTACTTCGTCAGATATGTATGAAACCTGAAAAACGAAAAGTAGAGGCCACACCACTCAAGGGTCTTGCAAAGTAACAGAAAAAAAATGTTTTTTAATGGACCACTGAAATAAACCTTTTCTGGTGGGTCTTTTTGTATACAGGACCCATGAGTGCCAGCCTCTACTAATTCATACATATACGTTTTTGACATTTTCATTCAATGTTTCTGCTGTTGCTTATTTTTCCTTTTCTATTTCCATAATTTAGTTAGTAATACTATCAGTGATGACAATGTGAGTTGAGATTACAGAATACCACTCATTTTTTTTTATTTGTAAACATCTGCATCTGCACACGTACTGTTCAACTAGAGAAAAAGGCATTTCTTTTAGACAGATCGAAGCCCGTATTTACTAACCAATGCTATTTCATAAGACACCTTCCAGCACCGGAAGACACCTTATGCCCATTCACGTGCATGTGCTGTCGGGCGCTTTCCAGTGATGTAAGGTGTCTTACGGTATAACACTGCTTAGTAAATATGGGCCCAAATCTCTCTGCTTTAGTAACATAGGATTGTATTTTAGAAAGATGTATACAATAAACATGGGCATTACCTCATTGTTTAATATTTGTAGATTTCATTTTTTTTGTTTTAATCTCTGTGCCGCAACTTTTGTAAGCCACTTCCACCACCAACTAAGATCATTTTAAACAGCCTGTTTCTAACTTAAACCACATTGGATATTCTTCTTCATTTCCCCCCCTGATGTTTGGTCACCTGAATGGCATGACGATGATGGCGACATCTACTTTGCTTGAGTAACAATCAGTAACACCATTATTTGCTTCATTGGTCCATAGGCGCATTCTGTTGACCACTAAATTACACACCTGTAAGGCAGGGGTGCGCAAACATTTTATGCCGAGCCCCCCTTTTCATCCATGAAATTTCTCGGGCCCCCCCTGCCTGATGTAATCAATCACATGAAGAAAAAAAAACCTTTATTAAACGGTATACAATGTAAATACAAATGCAGCTCAGCCCCGTTATAGCGCGGTCCTCGGGGGCCACCCGATCCGACCGCGCTATAACTGGGGTCGCGCTAATTTTTTCCCGATCGGGAGGAGGGGTGGAAGAGGTGGAGTGAGGCGCCGGCAGCCACCGTACTTCACCCAGCATTCCCCTTGCACTTCCCCCAGCAGCCTCACTTCTACCAGCACCGATTTCCCCCCACCCCTTCCCCGCAAGCAACCCCGCACCAATCCCCCCTGCCAGCAGCCCCGCACCAATCACCCCCTGCGAGTGTGCTGTGAGTGTGCTGTGTGCAGTGAGTGTGTGCTGTGCAGTGAGAGTGCTGTGAGTGTATGCAGTGTGCTGTGAGTGTATGCAGTGTGCTGTGAGTGTGTGCAGTGTGCTGTGAGTGTGCAGAGTGCTGTGAGTGTGTGCAGTGTGTTGTGAGTGCAGTGTGCTGTGAGTGTGCGCAGTGTGCTGTGAGTGTTTGCAGTGTGTGCTGTAAGTGTTTGCAGTGTGTGCTGTGAGTGTGTGCAGTGTGCTGTGAGTGTGCGCAGTGTGCTGTGAGTGTGTGCGCAAAAAAACCACACACTCAATCACAACCAACACAGGCACAACACACACACTCAATCACAACCAAACACAGACACACATACAGTCAATCACAACACACACTCAATCACAACCAACACAGGCACAACACACACTCAATCACAACCAAACACAGACACACATACACTCAATCACAACACACACTCAATCACAACCAACACAGGCACAACACACACACACTCAATCACACCACACACACACACACACAAAAAAAATCATAAGTCACAGATTTCACCTGTAAGCCTGCTCCTCCTGTCCTCCATGCTGCTGAAAACTGGGACGGGTAACACAGGAGGAGGAGGGGATGGGAAGGAAAGCCCCGCCCCCTCTGACACAGATACAGAGCAGAGAAGAGAGGCAGGCTCAGCACAAAGCTTATGGCCGCCCGTGCACAGCTCTGCCCGCCCCCAGGTTTCCCCGCATGCAGCCCGCGCCCCCCCTAAACTATCTTGCGGGGGCCCGCCCCCCAGTTTGCGCACCGCAGCTGTAAGGTACACATGGGAAGAGAAGCAAAGGGCAAATGGCAATAACAAATTCCTCCGGAATGCTCCAAGTGTTGCATCGTTAGAACTGAAGTGGCTGATGCATGGGGATACCACTTAGTTTTAACTATATAGGGGGAGAAACAGATTGCTGAGTTTCATCATAAGGCAATGCGCTCACATTATGAGACTTGTATACATGGATTGATGGGAACACTGTGTGATTCTAGTTAACCAGTTTGATGTTGGATTAAGATGAACATATTAATGAACATGGATTAATGGTTAAAAAAAAAAAAATAGACGGCACTCAAAAATAGTAAACGTATGAATTATTAGGTGCCGCGTGGAACAAGGAGGAACCCTATTTCCTCCACAATAATAGATACCAAACAATGTTCGCAGCACTCATAAAAGACACATGAAAAATCGGTATAAGACAAAAAGATTTAAGGAAGAACAGTACACATACCCATAGGGGGTATTGGTCAATATATCAAAATATGTATGGGAAAAACAGGGAAAGGGGGAAGGGTGGAGAGGAAAACCACAAGGGGGAGGAAGGGAGGGTGGGGGAGGGAGAGGGGGATACAAGCAAAGGTGATGCAAGGGAAAGGGGGCAACGTTTCAGGGTTAGAACCCCTTCTTCAGGCCCGTTCCCAAAGGACAATAGAAGTCCAATGGTACTTCCCTTTTACCCTGTACAAACTCCCTAAATGAAGTTAATAAATTAAATCCGCACCAGTTATGTATGTGTTGACCATCTTCTCCCCTATCTACTCCTCTCAACATATTAGTGATGCATTTCCACCTTGCTCCTCTGGAAGAATAATATGCAGTAATATAAAGCAGTGTAATGTATGACTTCAAGCTTCTAAGTGCCACTGCTTCTTCTACATCAATGACTCGAGAACCCTGAGAGAGGGAGAGGGGTTATAAATTAGTGTTGTCAGTGTACTCTGCTACTACTTCAATATAAGGATATTCTGCCATAGATCCCTTCACCGGTTTTATAACCCTTTAACCATCAGAGGATGAATGTCACTCACAGAATCAATGCCAATGGTCTTCCACACAAAGGGCTAAGCTGCCCTCTTGTATGAAGATCCTCAGTGTGTGGTTGCTCTTTGATAACACACAAGATCCACAAGAGACCCACATCCCAGCTCACCACGGCTGTCACTAAATCGTAATTCCTCAAAGGCAGCAAAAAACTTTTTGTTGAATACAATTTTTTTATTTGGGAATGATAATTAAAAGATAGAGCACTTTGTCAAAAGTCACTACCACCTTTTAATTACCATTGTGTCATGTTGTGACAGCTGTTCAGCGCTGGGACATGAGGGCCTGAATGTCTCCAGCTACATTTTTATACAATGATCCTTCCTTTGGATCAATTTACTACACAACAAGAAAGCAAAAATGTTTATCTGCTTCCATCTGCACCAGCAACGTGTACATATGAATCTTGTTCATCGTGTATCTTCCATTTGACGCAGATCTTTTAAGAGTTTAATGCCGTCTCAGACCTGGCAGATTTATTTGGGACAAAGAGAAAGGAAATCCGGACCAATTATGTATGTGTTGACCATCTTCTCCACTATCTATTCCTTTCACCATTCCCCAAAACACTCCCTGACACATTGATGCAGAGTAATAACGAAGCGATCTGCAACTGTTTTTGGAGCCATGCCTTGGTTTGCGACACCTGATAGATATCCCCTTTTGTCCTTCAGGTCAGATGTGCTGAACAGTTCTATCTGTTGTTTATAAATAAGCCTCTTGTCTTCATTATGGGAGAAACTAGCTCAGCCAGGGCTTATTTTTTTGTCTTTTGCCATTACCTCGTTTGAAATCAATCTTGAATTTCTCCAAGACTAATCACTGTAAACCTCTTCTTGAAACACTGACGGAGAATCCTCTGGTTTTATGATTAAATTCTTATTTTATGTTTTATAGTGAATATCAGGGAGAGAATGAAATGATTATGCTTTGGGTTTTCTCCAATCATGTTTTTAAAAGACTTACCTTTTTTTTAACCCGATAATACCACTCAAAAATAATTTGTCTTCTTTCTTAAACGGCTTCCTGAATGTCGCAGCATATAAAGGGCTACTTAGATGATAGCATCATTACAATAGACAGAGTGGAAGGTTTAAAAGATAGAAAGACAGTTTTCACAAACAGACTGCCCATTCCAAAACCCATCCAGGACCCCACTGCTCAGAGCACCTTTTCCAAGACTTTTACACTGTCAGACTTAATTATCTGCATTAGTTGAGCTGGAAAGATTTATATTCTCTATCTAGCGCCAATATTTTGTGTCTGTCTGTGATATGTCAAAAGATGCTTTTCTCCATACATCCAATACTTACATCCACCTCTCTAACAAAGGGAAACACTTTTTTTTTTTAAAAGAAAGACTACTCATATCCCTGCACCCACCAAAACTAGAAATGCTTTGAGAACATAACATCATTCTCCTGTTATTAGCAATGCACAGAGATTTGTTGGTATTTTTGCATATTGTGGAGTTGTAAGCATAATATAGTATAAAGTAGTATGATTTTGGTATCTTAAAATGGAAAGCCACGATGCGTGTTTGTTTGTTTTTTAGCTGGTATTTTGTACATAATTTGAAGCTATAGCACACCTCAGATCCCATGTATATGAATGAATGAGAGTAAAGGTGTGCTGAAGCTTAGACCCCTTTTGTGGATCTGGACCTAATTATCTTGGTTGTCTGTCCCTTAGTGGTATATGTTTTTCTAATGTTAATAACATTCTCATACTCTCAAATCAGATGCTCATCATTTAGCGTCTTCTAATTACCCAAGGTGTTAAAATAACTCATCCAGGGGTTCCATATATCCTCAAATTTATCTGAAGGTTTTTGTATAATATGCATAATTTTTTCCATTGCAAACCCCTCCTAAACTCTCACCATCCAATCCTCTGTGGATGGAACTGCTACCTGTTTCCTATGTACCGTATATCTGCCTGCGTTAAGCAAGTGTAAGATGAGGGATTTTTCCGTTTACATCCTTTTATACAGTCTCTATTTAATAGGAATGTCCATGGGTCTTCTGGAATGTCAGCTCCTGTGATTAATTGAATTATTCGCTTTATCTCTCTCCAGTCAGGGACAGTTTGAGGGCACGAAAACCTTATGTGTAACAACATCATTCCTCTCTGCCGCATCTCCTCCATCTACCTGAAGAGTTGGGGTGTATGATGTGTAGCCTGACGGGCGCACAATAAAGTACTTGATGTGAATTTTCTATAGTTTGAACCAATATCGATGATAACCCAGTTATTTCCCATATCCGTTTCCAATCTTCTATATGAAGGTCCATGCCCAACTCCCTCTGCCATGTTTTAACAAAGCCTGGTATGCTTAAATTTTCAATCCAATGTGTTACCTATTTAAAGATGCCACTATTGTGTATCTGCCCCGTGTATGTTCTTATAGCGACAGCAAAATAGAGAGACCAGACGGTCACAGAAACGATACAATGTCTCAGTCTCCATGTCTGAACCAAAGTGCTTTGGGAACAAAATATTAATATGCTACCAAAATAAACAGAAGTCTAAACCCTCAACTGCAAAAACGACTTGCAACTCATTAGCAACAAACTTCATATTTTTGGACAGTCCTGGTTTTATAGATAACACCCTTTTAGAATAATGGGATTTTGTAGCTTGACGTGCGATGTACTGAAGCCTGGATGGAATACATATTTTTTCAATATAGTAAGTTTAGATCCTAGTTCTGAATTTTGTAAAAAGTTGACATTGATAGAACGGTTTCGTTTTTCAGCTACAAATTAGGACTACAGAAGCCAGAATTGTTACGGATACGAGTTAAAAGCCCGGGAAAGGACCAAACATTACTGGAAATCTTAGTTGATTGCTTTATATATTGTACACTTACGAGAAGAGCAGATCAAATGAAAATGGTCTATTTCAAATCAATTATCAGATCTTCACTGCCCTCTTCGTCCACAAATAGTAATACAGGATTTTCCTGTCTCTTCTCCTTATAGAGATGCCCCAGCTGGATGAGCTCACTTTAGAGAGGGTGCTGGAAGAACTGGAGATGATTTGCTTTGAGAACATGAACATCGCCATTGAGACTGAGGAAGGACTGGGCATCGAATACGACGAGGATGTCGTCTGTGACGTTTGCCGCTCGCCAGAGGGGGAGGACGGGAATGAGATGGTTTTCTGTGATAAGTGCAACGTCTGTGTGCACCAGGTGAATAGCTATTTTCTCTAAATCCTCTTTCCTCTTCCTTTATTTTTATCAAATTGTTTTGCTGCCAGAGAGTTTTTTTTAAGGCATTTCTTTAAATTCTTTTGAATGCCCCTCTGACAGGGAAGTACTTGATTATGACCAAATGCCGTTTATTTTGTATTTAAAGTTCAAATTCTATAATGTAGCTTAGAAGCAGCAATTCGTGATGCTCATGTGTTTTTCTTATTATTTGACATGATAGTAAGGAGGGCAACAGAAATGGATGTACAGTACGCTAAGCTCAAGAGCCCCCAATTTATAAGTTATCCACAGTTGTATTCTCCAGTTAACAACTGTCCTTGTCCAGTGGACAGAAAATGGTCAACGTTTTAGCCTCACTCCTGCGGCGAATAGAAATAGACAACATCATTGGTAGATGATGTCACAACTTTATTTTGGAAACCGTGGCGGCAATACTGCTTTTTTTCTTGTGTGCCGGCAAAATCTCACGAACTCAGGCGTTCCCAGAGCTTATAGTAATAGAGGCTAATAGGGGACACAAATACATTTTGGAAGGTAGGATTGCTGTTATCCATTCAATGGAAGGCACATGAGCTGATACAAGTGTGTAACAACATTTTCCTGTGGGGTCTGCTACTGCAGTTTTCCAAAATCTGATTTGGAACACAGAATAGTTCGCTAGACCTTTTGTACTGCTACTGCATTACTATTTCAGTTAAGTTTGAACCCCTAGCACAAGTAGCACATAATATATTTTGTGTTATTTGTTATTTTTATCTTTGCATACAGTCCTGTAATTGGAAAGCTATTTAACATGTTACATTAAAAAAACAAAACAGAACATTTACAATTCCCTCCATATCCCTAAACTTCCTATATAAGTCTTAAGACGTCACTGCTCTCTCTCATCAATGAGAGCTAATGAGCTCTAGCAACTATAGTCTCCTTTGTACAGTGGTTAGCATTTCTAAATTGCAGAGTTCTTTGACCTTATAACTTCACTCTAGATTATTAAGTGTGGCTGCACCATTTATGAAAGAAGAAAATAGGGAACACAAGACAAAGATTAAGTCGGACCTACGTTTTTAGACGTACAGTAAGTAACTAATGGTCAGACTATGCATGTCAACAAATTATCTACTGTCAAACTTCTGAAGTTGTAGCTGTGAGTAAACTGACCCTTTGGGACTTTGGTGAAACTACTTAGGTTCATATCGTTGAACTTTCTGTTTGGAGAATTAGATGGGTCCTCATAGACTTCTCTCCAATAGTACATATTTAACGTTACTTCTCATCTAGAATTTTTTACTTTGGCGATTTTAATAAGTATTTTTAGTAGATTTATTTTGACTGTTTCCTGGTCACCATATAGTCACATTAATTTCCACTCCTGCTCATTGTTTACATTTCATTTCCTCACATCTCTCTCATTTTATCTGTAATACTTATGTTTTTTTCATGTTTACCTTGACCTTAATTACCTTTAAACCAGTAAAGAAACTTACATTTCTTGAAATCTAAGTCAGCAATTACATTTATGCAGTGAAATCATTCCATATGTCAGTTATTTTAACCATAAAATGAATATTATATGGCAGTGCAGTATATATATATATATGTATATATATATAATATATATATATATATGGAAACAACGGAGAGAAAGCAACCTTATAAGAAGCACACAGACATAAATTGAAGTGTGACAAAATAATTTTATTGAGGTGAGTTAAAACAGGGGATAAGATTAAAAGGAGAGGGGGGCTCAACACTACCAAACAGTGTGGACCTGGAGGCAAGGGTCTAAACATAGATCCAATACATGACATGCACAGGACACAGGGGGCTCGTAATAGGCACACCTGTATTGTAAAACCTACACTGGGAAAGTATATATGTCCACATAGAAAAAAATCACCATATAGACATTTTCAATGGTTGCATGAAGTGGATACAGTACAGCTACTGATAGTAACATGAGATATACTTCACCACACAGTGTAGGGGTGTCACAGGCAGAAGGTAGGTCAAAACTCCATGTCAGATGTAAAGAGGTAGGGGCCCCCCTCAACAGACTCCCACTCCAACGCGTTTCGACCAGAAACTGTCTTCTTCGCGGGAGTCTATATATATAAAACAAAAAGAAAACAGCGCGGCTCCCATAGCGTAAAATTGTAATTTAATAGTAAAAATGTCGTGCAAGTGAATCACGGGCACTTACAATATGCAAGTAAAATAAAGACATAAATGTGAAGTAATTCGTAGTCACCCGATGGAGCCTCTGTGGAGAGATGATGAGTAGATGTCCAACACACTCTTGCCGTGAACGCCAGGTGGGTGCGCGTGCACCTAATCTCCCCCTGGAAATAGATCTCGCGAGAGTGTGTGTCCTCCAACGTAACAGGATGCTGACACAACAGTCAGACTTCCTGCATCACCATAATATAAATCCAAGTGCCGGCTCCAAAAACGATCGTGTAACTCATAAAATGTAAGTGAAGTGCATACATATATATATATATATACATATACATATATACATATATACAGGGCTCGACAAATTGTAAAAAAAAAAAAAAACTCACCCAAAACAAAAAGACACTCGCCCCCTCAAAAAACTTCTCCCTCCTCACGAGTCTTACCTGCGGCAGGGTGTGGTGTCTACCGCCATTTTCCTGCTTCTCCCCTGCAACCTGTGACTGTCCCCCCTGCAGCTTCTGGAAAATGACTGCGCTGTGTCAAATGATGCTGCATTTCCATAGCAACGGGATGCTACTTGACGTGAAGACGTCACGCAATGTCAAGTTGTCATGGCAACTTGATGCCGCTTGACGTCAAGTAGCTTCCTGTTGTCATGGCAATGCAGCGTCATTTGCTGCCGCGCTGCCATTTTCACAGAAGCTGCAGGGGAGGCAGTCGTAAGTAGGGAACAAGCAGGAGAATGCCGGGAGACGCTGCCGCAGTTACTTGACAGCGGGCAAAACGCACTCGCCCCAGGCGATTGGTCAAGTGCATTTGTGGAACCCTGTGTGTGTGTATTTATCTATATTAGTGTATGTATGTGTGTATATGTATATATGTGTGTACAGTATATATATATATATATATATATACATATATATAAAAAGATCACTTGTGAGCACATTGAGATGTCTTAGGCAGGTCTGCAACCCTGCCTAAGACATGTGAATGTGCTCACGAGTGATCTTTTCATTTGCTATATGCACTACGTGGAGGTTTCTTGTTGCCTTTTTCAACCACCATAACTTAAAATGTGTATATGTGTATATATATATATATATATATATATATATATATATATATATATATATATATATATATATATATATAGACTTTTGACTGCTATTCAAATATTTGGATCCAAGTGAAAATATGTAGTAGTGCTGTTTGTGCAAAGTCAATGGCAATGGAAAGGCCAAAAAGGACAGTGAGATTACACATCAATATGATGCGAAATATAATATATTAACCTGACTGATGCCTAAAATAATGGAAAAGTTAACCTATTAACTGCAAAGCAATTATGTATTCTGCTGCAAGGTATAGTATTAGCAGCAGAAAGAAAGAGAGTGGTGCCAGTATATTGATTATTGTAAGTCCTCACCTTTAAGGGGTCAGATCAGAAACCCTTTAGAAGTAGCATTTGACATCACATTTAAAGACTTACAACTGATTAAAATACATAAATTAGCATTTATAACATCTGTGCCATATATTTTTACATGACTTTAATCTACAAGTGAGCTTCAGTTAGGTGCATTACCTTGAGAAAGTGCTAGGTGGCGCGAAACGTACGTCGGTTTTTTTATGATGTTCCAACTATGACGTCATCAGGCGGTGCGGGGTCGGAGCGGTGATTGAAAGACCAGGTCGTATACTACCTTCCCAGCAGGACCGCAAGTCTGCGATCGAACCTATTTATGGTTTATACTAAGACTGGGTTATTTGTAGCAAGCCCTGGTTGGCGCAGCAAGCAGCTTATAGCTGCATGAGTCTGTTTCTCTGCTCCACGATAGAAAAGGAAGACACGTGTACACACACATTATAGAATATATGCCTGAACATATCATGACCTTACCAGCAAGATCATAACATCGCGCGACAATAGTCAATGTATAACTGATAACTGGGAGGCCCGCACGATATTTGCGTTTGACAAAAGACCATGTGTATTTATGTGTGTGTACAGTGCGTGTCTGACGATATAGAGCGGTAGTAAACATTATATGCCTGCTCCTCTGTTTGATGTGAGCGACAGGGAAAGTGCACATATCCCATTATAGGGAACAGATATAGTACAATACTTATATGACTCAATTACTGGTGCCATAAGATCACCTGTGTGTTATTACTACAAGTACACATAGGAGGTACCTAGCACATTACCCTCTGTCCCCACCCACCCCCTGATTAATTTTTAACCCATTAGTAGGTATATGTCTTTGCATAGATGTTTAATAAAATGTTTTAATATGTATTACTAAATGGTGTATGGGCTCCTCCCTAGGATTCAATTGTTCCTAACTATTTATTGGAAATAGCTAGTGCAAATAGGTTCTTTTTGGGCTACTCCCTTTGTACCCTCCCCCCTTACACGTACTTACCTATCCCGTATGCACCCTATTTTTTATACAATTTATTACTGTTGGAGAGCGGCAATATATTTTGTTGTGTATGCCTAAGCAACTAGTATGAAATTAGCAGGAGCCATTGCTACATCAAGGCCCCCCTCACGGGATGCATTTGGCCCACCGGCCGAGTTGAAGAGCCCTGTTGATAAAACTTTTCAGAAAGACTAATGGACCTCAACATGGAATGAAAGGAAAGTGTAATATGATGGAAACATTCAAATGCATCAAGGGTGTCAACAGGGTACATGGAGGGAAGCCTATTTCAGAGAAAGAGAAGTGCTAGAACAAAGTCATAAAGCTGGAGGGTGGAAAGGTCAGGGAAAATCATGGAAAGGGTGCTGGATTAATGGGAAAACCTGCCAAGAGAAGTGGAAAAGACAATACAGTAATGACATTCAAACATGCTTGTGATAGTCATAAGCCTATAATAAAAAGAAAGAAACCAAGGATCAAAACAGATGAAAAATAGGCAGTAGTTAATATTGTAGCAGGAATTAAAAGGATATCCAATAAGCACTTTTATGGCTTAACTTAAATGGTGCATTGCTTTTTCTTGATTCCTGCCCTTACGAAAATGTATATTCTTCCATATATAGCACTACTGATCATTACTGCCCATTTTTACCCTTTTACTGCCGGAAGACCAGCACCACCTGAGTGCCAGCAGTCTTTCAGGATCAACCACGTAGTCGCTGTGAGTAGCGACCACATGTTCGCGGACGCCCCCCAGTGATGTGAACAGAAGTGGACGTGATCTCTCCCAGGAAAGCTAGCATTAAAAACATGGCGTGCTGGTCTGCATGACATTCAGAGAACGTCCTAAGGGCATCTTAGGGTTATGCAACCGAGCTTTAGGCACAAAATCCATTATTAAGATTTTACATATGTTGCAACTTGTCACCCTCGCTGCCGATTCCCTCCAGAAGAGAAAGATACAGAGAACCCCCTGCTATCGAAGAGGGCTTTTTGTTGAGCTTATTCATACCTGCCAATTACAGTAAGTTCTGGTCAACAGTGTGATAACGATAGTCCCGTTTTCTTTACATACTACAGCCAGTGTTGTAACTGCTTTTATAACCAAGGCTAAGGAAAAGCAGAAAGAATTTTACAGTGACTCCAAGAGAATGACGTGTATAATTCTTGCAGTAGAAAGAAAATAACCGCACGTAGATGAGAAAAATATTGGTTGACGTAATCCAACATACAGCAGAAAATACACAAATGCAGGTAATTGTAGGTCAGGTCTACTGGTGCAACAGGGTAAGATCATTTGATTAATTGTAAAACATACAGTATTTAATAGAAAGAGCACATATATATGCAGGAAAAATGTTCTGTGTGAATGGGGAATGCAATTTGTTATAACTTATCTTAAAAGGAAATTGAAGGCAGAGGGATTTAATCAGAATATGTACGATACTTTCATCTCAGCAAAGTGCACTGATTAGAATATATGTTTAAGAAAGTAGGTTGGCCTGAAACTTGCCTTAATCAGGGACTCCAGCAAAAAAAAACTGTAAAGATGAAAACTTGCAGGTTGTTACCAGCTTTAAACAGGAATATTCACCAATGTTGGGGGGGGGATATTCCTAAAATTGAGATAGTGCCGGTTGGGGCACTATAACGAGAAAATGCTTATTTACTTGAAAGTACCGATCGGGGCACAATTGCATGGAAACTATCACAGGTTAATGAATGTCCCTCATTGACTTTAATATCTGTGAAGAAGCATCAATTTATTTATTTTTATTTTTACCAGGAAGTAATACATTGAGAGTTACCTCTCGTTTTCAAGTATGTCCTGGGCACAAAGTTATAAAAATACATGGTTACATTAAAAGAACAGAGGTTATACAGTCAATTCACAGACATTGTATTTACATTTTTTTAAAGCTTCCAGTGACTGAGCTCCAGATCAGAACCATCGCTAACACCACCCTAACTACTGTTACTAGTTTTAAATACCTGGGCATATGGTTTGACCCCCACTTAACATTCGGAATGCACATTGATACCCTGACATCCAAAACATATGCCAAACTAGGTGTACGGAGCCGTCGCGGAAACTGGAAGCCGGCAAAATTTTCATGGGCTGTCGCGTCACGTGACGGCCCTTGAACAAATCAAATTGCCGGAATCCCGCGACCCCACCGCCCGGCGAAACATAACTTTCGCCGGTGGCAACAGCGATGGGTGACGTCACCCGCCGTGTCGCCATCGACGGCACTATAGGCACGGCCTTAGCCTGCTGGTCAGAAAGCGTATCGCACAGCAGATGCTAATGCCAATTATCGACTGTGGAGACATAGTATATGGCTCGGCATCCCAAACCCACCTTAGCAAACTTGACACCCTCTACAATTCAATTTGTCATTTTGTTCTCCAATGCAACTACAACACACATCACTGCGAAATGCTCAGAGAACTAGATTGGTCATCACTCGAGTCTAGGCGCAAAGTTCACCTTTCCTGTTTTGCCTTCAAATACTTTCTGGGCAAGCTACCCACCTATCTCAACAAGCTCCTCACCCTTACCAAATGCAGCACTTATCATCTGAGATCAGACTCCAAAAGACTGTTCATGGACCCAACAAAGTATCCGGCCGCTCATCCTTCTCTTACCGTGCACCCCAAAACTGGAACAACCTACCTACCACCTCTCACAACCACCACCAGTTTAAGTTCTTTCAAATCTAAGGTTATCTCACATTTTAATCTGGTCTGTAACTGTTACATAAGCCTATAATATACATCTTCTTTAACTGTGCATGCAATGTATTATATATAATGTATACCCTGTTCATTTATGTAACTGTACTTGTAACCATGTATTATTTGTCATTTTAACTCTATGCCCAGGACATACTTGAAAACGAGAGGTAACTCTCAATGTATTACTTTCTGGTAAAACATTTTATAAATAAATATAATTTTATGGGCAGATAGAGTTGGAAAATTGAGTACAGGGGTTAAAGGGCTTGTGATTTTCCGTTAGAAATAATAGAGCAGCTTTAACATCACCAAACAGCAGCAAACGGCTCACACCCTTTGGCTGCCCTTCGTCTGCGCCAAAGGCTGTCTGCCTTTGGGGCAACGCAGATGTTCACTGGGATGGTTGATTTTCAATGCAGCTGCGAATACAACGTTCTTTGTCCTCTTGGCTCATTAACATTCCTGTGGGTGGGGTTTGACGTTCCACAAAGTACAAGCAAATGTTAACCCTTAGCACGCTGGTCCTGTGCAGAGGGGAGCAGCTCTTGGGGAACCCCATCAGGCGTCCGCCTTTGGGGCAACGCAGATGTACTAAGAATGGACTACGCTTTCACTTTGCCCCCATTATTGATTTAAAAAGGGATTGCCTTACCATATCTAAACAGTTTCCTACATGATGTCTTTGGATTGTGTCATATTTAATAACATGCATCATTACTTGTTAAGTACCAACAGGGCCGCAAGCAGTGGGACCAATGCTGCTACCGGTGTGTCACTAACCCCGTCATGTCCCACTCCCACAAGATACGTGAGTGCCAAGACACGTGGTGCAGGCCCCTCTTGCGCTCAGTGGGTGAATAACCACACACACAGACATTTGCCCCCTGTATTCCTGCATAGTGTATTCCCCCCACGCCATCTTTGTTGCGGGCGGAAGAAGTTAGGCAATGGCTACTGCACTTGTGATTATGTCCCTAAGGAACCTCTATATTAAACTTTTTATAATGGCACTCATACATACTTATACGTCTATTATACACATACAGTACAATGTAATGTGTTACACACTTGTAATCTAAACTGTGAGTGGCAAAAGAGGGGTTTTGGGGAGTAAACGCTTAGACTTGAGCACTATCTTCCTGTAAACTTGACTTTACCAGGACCACCCCCTGATGTCATTAAACAAACCCCAAAATCCCTGGCGACCCCCAGTATCATGACACCCACCCATCATGTTACTGGACACTCCCTAACTTCACTGGATTCAGGGAGCTATAGAATCATACTGTTTTGAATCTTAAAGTGAAGATGTGCAAATGTACTCTGGTTTGCTATACAAATGTAATTCTTGAATTTACCCAGGCTGTGCTGATAAGCTGTGTAATACGGCAGGCATAAGCTTATCAGGGTCCTATGTTAAAATGGATAAGAAATTACCCAGAGTCCCGGCTGCAGTGGAAGCATTGTTTGCAAAGCAGTAATAGGGAAAGACAGAGTTGCAGACCTGTTGTGACATGAAACTGTACCCACAAGTGGCATTTTTATTTGCTGTAAGGTTTTTAAAAGAAAGTTAAGCACCAATCATTTTGTTTGCGAATAACAGAACATTTGCAAATTTATAAAAAAAAGTCTCACACTTAATTTGGGAACATTACCGTGATGAAGCTCCCCTTGGGGAACGAAACGTCGGATCTGCATGTGGAGCATTTTCCAATAAAGTAGTATCTTTATTCAATATTCTGTTTGTGTCTTTTCTGGTGCTGGCAAGCACTTCTTTATTGATACACACACACATGCATATAGTACTTGCATAAACCTTGTGTTTACTCACATGCATATAGAACTTGCATAAACCTTGTGTTTACTCACATGCATATAGTACTTGCATAAACCTTGTGTTTACTCACATGCATATACAGTAGTACTTGCATAAACCTTGTGTTTACTCACATGCATATAGTACTTGCATAAACCTTGTATTTACTTTCCTCAGAGAATCTCCCACATTTTTACAGAAAAGATCAAATATTCATTTGTGAAGTGGCAGTTACGTGCTATTCTCTGAATATGTATTTTCTTAAGTTAACATACTTTTAAATACTGCTGACAAACGAAGCACATAAACAGTCAGCTCATTGGCATTTGGTCTCTGAAGCCCAGGAGTTGGCTCACATGTGCCAGATGCTCACAGAGTGGCATCTGCAGCTCTTAAGAGACTGCCTGCTGAGAAGATTGTCAGAAAGGAGACGTGCTGGAGCCTAACTGTGCTTCTTAAATTTATAGCTCCCTGGCTTTGTTCTCGTTTCAGCCATGCTCAGGTTTGAATGTTTTTTTTTCTTAAAACTGCGTGGCCGGTGAACGCATCACAGAAATGGCTGGCACCTTAGATCCATTTGGCCCTTCTGACTGTGAAACCTTAGACCCGGGCTGTTCAACTTGCAGCCTATGTACCAAATCCAGCCTTGGAAGGGCTCTCAGACCATCTGATCCTATCAACTGCAAAACAGTTGCAGAAAGTTTCAGTTCCCTCCCCCCTCCCTTTTTTTATATATAGATGAGAAGCAGGGGGTCCTCAAAGCTGAACAGACTTAATTTCATCTCCAGGGACCCCTTGGTTCGCAAGGTGCTTACAGGTGCTGCTGGTTACTTCCTGGAATTTCTCTCTCCCAGTTCCCCCAGACAAATTGGAAGCCGCAACAGATTGGCCTGTGTAGCATGGGAGATTTAAACGCCATTTTGTTTGCCTCTGAGGGGATGCTACCGGCAGCACCTTCCCCCGGTAAGGATCTCGGGAACCAGGCGGTGCCCAGAGCTGAAATGAACACGGTTCAGCTCCGGAGCCCCCATGCTTCCTATCTGTTTAAAAGGGGGACAAAAAAACCCGAGCACGCGCTACTGCTCTTTTAAGCAGGTAAATGGGCTTTACCTGAAACTAGGCCAAGATACTGGAAATATATGATGCAAATGTTAAATATGTCTGTAACGTGCACAATGCTATTCTTTTATGGAAGTATAACGGTGTTTAAGTCTTGTTTTATAGATAAAATTACATAGCGTTTCTTTTTCAACCCAACCACTCATAATTTGTTTCTGCTCTGGCCCCTTTCGAAAACTAGCCCTGCCTTAGACATTCCTTCACATGTTACCTGCTTTAGCCTATTTAGGATATTCCTGAGTCAATGGAGGCTACTTGATCGCGAGTGCTGGCACTCAAAGTGATAAGGCATCGCTTTAGGTGTTTACCAAAATGTCATTAATACCCAGACTTTGCATTTAGTTTAAACCAGGCTTTGTTGCAAAATGTATTCTTACAGAATACTTTTTAACATACTGCAAATCTTGCAGCATAAACAAAGATTGTTTTCTTCTCTCTAACGCTCCTTGGCCATTTATTCTTTCAACTACGAATGTAGCATGATCGCGGGGAAACTGCCATAGACTTGAATGTCACTTTTCCCGTGATCTCACTGCAATCAGCATAACGAATATGACCCCTTGTGCCAGCTTTCATTTACTGAGTGCTTATATTTAGAAGTAGGAGCTAGAGAGTAACCTAAAGGATTAAGTTTTGGGCCAAGAACTATCCTTTTCCTCTCATTGTCCTCTGGCTACACAACCTTGCCAGATTTGAAGCAAATTGTAAGATTTTTCAGAGAATAAGCAATGGCACGATAGCCAGTATGATATGATGTGAAGTTTGGTATAGGGAGGTCTAACAGGACAAATTTAGGATCCATAGGAACCCTGGAATTCCTGGTATCAAGAAGTATCTGGTTCTTATAGAGAGCTGTTTTAATCCAGTTTTAACCAGGTTTTAATGATCTGGAAAATGATTGGTTTAAGAATAAGGAGTGGTTATCATATTCTGCCTAGCAACTTAGGGAAGACATAGAGATCCAAATGTGTACAGTAGAGGCAACTCTTATTCTAACAAAAACCAGTGGCAATTCCCCAAAAGACCCAGGTACACCCAGGTACATTCTGAATACATGCCTTAAACTTTCCTTAAACTAGCCCCAGCATTTCTGCATTGATTAATGGCCTATCAGATTAACAGCGGGGGTCCCTGGCAGTCCCATTCAAACTGAATTGGACTGCCAGGGATCCCTGCTGTGTTAATCCTATGGGTCGTTAGTCAATGCAGAAATGCCTTAAATGTGCCTCAAACTAGCCCAGAACATACCCAGAATGTAACCCGGCTAGTTTACAGCAAATGTTAGAATAAACGTTGCCTCTACTGTATATAAGACCTGCTTGGGCCCTCCCCTGACAGAGTGTCTAATTGACAACTTTTGTGTATGATCAAACTCAATGCTGTATATGCAATAAACTACTCATTATCTACGAACCCGTGTTTGTGAGTTTCCAAATAACGACATTGGTGATAGACCGCTCAACCAAAAGATGATAGAATAAATTGACAAAGGTGCCGAGGAAAAACGTCTGAATATATAACACACTGAACGTGACCAAGGGGTCACAAAGGTCCCTATAGAGATGCACTAATTGTAAAAAAAAATAGAAGAGATAATGTGTGTAACGAGATACTAATATCCCCATGGGTGACTGGATATGATGGGTGGCCCACATATGATAACTGAGGTGGGCAAATCAACGTGCTCCATATCACAGTTAAAACAACATAATAAATATAAATTTGTATTAATAAACAAGAATGACGAAAGTGAGAAATATATGTACAGTGAAGGAAATCATAAAATCCCCAGAGTAGAGCCTGCAAAATATTTCATAGGTAGGTATGCCAAAGGCATAATCGGATATACCTAAACCTATTGGCTGTTACCCTATATATGCAGTTAGATGGAAATGAATCTACGTGGATATAAGCCTGGGCTATAATAACTACTGGATCAGTTAATAGCGGCTTGGCAGATACAGTAGGTCTCTCTGCCTGTTGGGATATAATGCCACTGTACTGGATATAAGGTGCCATGGTACTGTAGATGATGGTCTCATCTAGCACTCGGCTAGTAATGGTTTCTATGAGGTATAGACATATAAGTGATGTGTCTACCTATACTGGTAGCACATAGTCAGGTGTACAATCATAGCAAATAATACACATATAACAATATCATGTGAACACCAAGATGGTAAAGAGTATGGGCACACAAAAATCATGCATATATATGAGTTACATAAATAATAATAGTGTAATGATGTACGTATTAGCATGACACAATGTGCATAGTAGGTCTCAGTTGAAACCAGGACCCCTCCAGTAGCCCAAGCAAGTATCCAAATACAACCGTTTTTCAGATTATCAACCAAAGAACAGGCGTCTCACTCGTGAGCGTCACCAGCGTTTCGTCACTACATCCGTCAAACGTTTCACATGACAAGGTGACGTTACGTTCCCCCCTGAAGAATAAGAAAGATGAAAACGTAAACCACATTTTTTTTGCCCTGATGCATTGACCTCTTGGAGCTTTCTGTCGAATTTTAAATTAAGCTACATCATTTGAACCTGTTTGTCTGATACAGGACATTATTGTAACCTCAAGAGAATCTTAAAGCCACACTTCCAGCCCTCTAATTATCTTAGGTTGCATACAAACATAGGAGCAAATTGATTGACTACTAACATGCCTTATTTGAACAGGTGTATGTCAGGTGTTGCTTGTGTGTAGCACCACTTATTTAGCAATGACAAAATTATAAGGCTCAGTAAAGCCCCTGCCATTAAAGTGATTTTTTTTAAGCAGTGGCAGGTGCTAGCTTTGTGGATCACGAAACCAGCTATCCCATATGATTTACATAAATAAACAAAATAAATCATGCGAGAAATAAAAAATGAGGTGAATATGGCCTTGCTTATTAAATATGAATGGCTACGCAAAATGCATTGGTAAATAATTTATTATTTGGAGACCCACTGGTTTGGGCTGTCAGTCAATATATTAACCTTAGAGCTACTGAAGTATCCATTGCCCAGCAATTCTACAGTACTTAGAACTTGATATAAGGTTCTTTTTTTCTATGATTCACATGGAGCTGTTGTTGAGCAGCAGAATTTAACCACTTTTTGCCTTGATACATACAGTAGGGCTATGCCATAGGTACCTGGTTATAAACCTGATGATGTTTGTAGATTACATTGGCCATCAGATGTTGATAAATCACATAAACAAAAAAAGCCAAATATAAATTCCTACTGTATATTTTGGGATTTGTGGGATAAATAAAGCATGGTGGGTTAAAGTGAGGGAATTATACATTATCATGCAGATGTAACCAACGTTACTGCAGCCACTGGATTGCCGCCACTGGTTAAATAGCGTGTTTGGCCCGCCCCTTCTTATCTGCAACCGATTCAAAACAATGACCCCCACCCCTGCTGCTATGTTGTGTATGTCTCGCTGCAATGCGCCAACTGGCTTAATAACGGCTACATCTGTCAAGAAATGGCTTATATTACATTTTGTAGGTGTTTGCTGCTTTATCATTCAGGTAAAGTTTGTTTCACCACTCTTTTACCAAATACGCTTGCTGTCACTGTTCTGTGCACTGAAATGAACTTTCAGGGTAGTGTAATTTTATGGGTTTGTTTGTCAGAAGTGGCACAAATTAAGAGCATAAAAATTGCAATGGTTTTTTAGACAGCCGTGTCTTCTGCATCTCTTCCAGTTGTCATCCGAAATAAATTGTGCTGCGGAGATCAACAAAACTTGTAAAAGCTGCCATGGGTGATAAGTTACTTTGTAGAAATTGTACCTTTTTAGGATGCTTGTCTCAGAATTTCTGATAATAGATTTCCCATTCATTTTATCACATCAGGGATCTTCCACCCACTGACATTGTTGAGTGTGATAGGATGAAAATCAAGATGTATTCTTACTGGAGTTGATGTCATCAGATAATGAGCTTTTGTTCACACACAAAAAGGTTAATATTGTGTACAGGCAGTGTTCGGTTATCCAATGGAATCCGTTCTGGAAGTAGCGTTGGATAGTGAAACCGTTGTAAAATGAGTCCCATGTTTATCAGTGGTGTTGAGCGTTGGATAACGCATTCCAGCATTGGAAAACGGCCCATAGGGTTGCATTGTAAATCATTGGATATGCCATTCGTTGTAAACTGTAACATTGGATAGCGAGGACTACGTGTAATTACATTTTTCATTGTCAATATGTAAAGATCTATTTAAAGGTGCAGTTTCACATTGGAACACTGTGGGGATCATAACATCAATATTATAATAGAACATTATAATACACTGGGGATCATTTATCTCCCCACAACAAAACTGAGGCAAAAACACTGCACCAGATGTATCAAAGAAAATCATACTGGTTTCAATGGGATTCTTTTTTCTCATTGTAATTTAATGATAGTCGTTGCTCAGTATAAAAATAGAACCCAAAATGTACAACATATCTTGTCAGATTGACGAAGAGAATCCAGAAATTAAAGCATTGAGACCACCATTTGAACTATACTATACGAGGGAGGATGGAGAATTCCTGAAACTCTGATAACCGGTATTGGAGCTCAATTGACATTAATTGCTATTCAAATCAATAGCAGTGAATGCTGATCAAGTTCTAAAAAAAACATTATAGGGACTTTGTGTGTTCTCCAACCATTCTCTTTTTAGCAGACTGACCAGAAATAATGCAGTTTGCATGAACAAATATGGAAGCTGACAGCACACAAGTTTAGGAGATTCCCCAAGTACTGTAGCAGGGTAGATATTGAGATTCTCCACAAGCCACCTGATGAAATTAAGTCTTTAACTCGTATTTGCCAAGATTCATTAACCTCCGCTACAGGTTATCGTATTGCAATACGACGCGGTTTGATGGCCCATTTCCAAGCTTAGTGAATCTCCCACACTGTTTTGCAATCCCCAGTAGCGCTGGTTATAAAATCATCTTTTAAATACAAAGATACGTGAGGCACAATAAAATAGGTACAGTACACTTTTTGTTTTATGTATGAGGTTGAAATGTCAGCCTACTGAATGTATGATATATAGACGGACCTTTTATGTAGGATTGCACTGGATTTCAATTGTATTTTTTAGGCAACACTAAAAAAAAATATTAATGAATGAACAAATAAATAAAAAAGCATTTTCTTCTACATGAGTAATTGGCTTTTTCTGCTTTGTTTTCAGGCTTGCTATGGAATCCTGAAAGTTCCCACAGGCAACTGGCTCTGTCGCGCGTGTGCCCTCGGAGTGCAGGCAAAATGTTTACTTTGCCCTAAGAGAGCGGGAGCTTTGAAACCTACAAGAAGTGGGACGAAGTGGGTCCACGTTAGCTGTGCCTTATGGATACCCGAAGTAAGACATTCTGCGGAAGTTGTTGTTGGGGATGTTGTACAGTATCTGAGATAGATGCCTTGAGATTTCTTTTTTCAGAACATGATGCAAGGTTTATGCTTGCAGAAAAATAAAGTTGTAAAGGAATGCAACAAATTAAAGCACAAAGCATTGTAGGCCTTTTTATGACTACAATGGTAAATGGGGGTACTGTAAGTCCTGTTTGAGATCTTGCACTTCTCCTCCTTTACCTACAGTAACAGGTGAACTGGATGAACTGAACTAAGAAACTGAACTACTTGAAGTGAAGAGTTTCATTGAGTAAAACTAGGTGAATAATATAATAAGAAATTCAGACAAGTGGAAACATTACTAAAAATATACTTGAACCCTTTGAGTGCTTAGGGGCTTCTGCACCAGGGTGCCGCAGTCCCTCTGGACTCTGATCACGTGACCGCTCCTCGGTCACGTGACGGTCACGTGATCACTGCATCACTGATGACGGAACGTAAGAGGAGTAAATAGAATATTATGTACATGTAGCTATGGTTATGGGGCCCCTGGAGTACCAGATCCCATGACATAGCAGATATGTAAAATGGCACCCAAATGTTTAAAGTCTCAAAATTGTTGTTTGGTTTCAGTTAAAACAGGGACTCTAAAATGAGATGGTGCTGAATGCCTGTTGTGGTTGCCCCACCCAGTTATAAGTTGTATGTTTGTATATGCCCTTCACACACACTGAGCAACTGTAAGGAAATAGAACAATGTATTTTGATACAAACTTAAGGCAAAGCTAGCTGGTGTGTAGACTTAAATTATACATAGCTTTTTTTCACTACACCATGTTACCTAGCTAATGTCATTGAAGTGAATAGTGTTAATTAACACAAAGTAAAATCTTAAAAAAAGAAAGATTTTGAATCAAATGTCTGAAATCTGTGATGGACTCATTCTACCCACTGATTTTTGCTGTGTCATGTAATTTTATTTATCTTTATGCAGTTACTATAATCGAACCCATAAACAAATTATAACAACTTACATGCACGTATTTCCACATGCTTTTCTCATGGCATCCTACTCCTGCAGTGTATTAGAGCATATTCTGCTTTATTTTGAACAGATGTAGCACCCGTTCATGCTAACGGTTGCATTTTGCAGCGGGACACACACAATGCGCCAATGGGAGCAGATACTATTGTGTATTCATTAGTCATGTGCGTAAAAGGGACGGGCTACTGTGCTATTGCACCAACTGGCGCGTGCCAGCGGGTGCAAATACACCTGCTACATCTGGACCTCTGCCTGTGTTCAGCGGTCTTTTGTTTTTAGCAGATATTAATATTTACATGTTCTGTTCAGGTCAGTATTGGATGCCCGGAAAAGATGGAGCCTATCACTAAGATTTCCCATATCCCACCAAGTAGATGGGCTTTGTCTTGCAGTCTGTGCAAGGAGTGCGCTGGTACTTGTATACAGGTATGTTATTCCATTTTCGTAATCAATTATCATATCATGTATTATCTATCATACTTGGTCATGTTTATGTTAGCAGTGACCATGGAGACTGTCAATCATCAAGAGATGCATAAATATGAATATATTTGAAATGCACCAGTATATTCCTCAATGCAGAACAATGGGAACCGGTCTAAAAGAACGTAACATATTTTGCACCTGACGAATGGCGGGCATGTCCCCCGCCCCGTCCCCACGCCCAGAACATTGTGGGTGTTTTTGTCTCTGCACGGAGGACTGAAGAAATTGCAGTGAAATATCACTGAGGTGGTTAATCCCTTGTATGCAGTCGTCTTTTGTTTACCTGTAGAGAGTAATGTAACATATAACATCTTAAAGCAATATGTATGTAAATAAATGAGAAATAGAGAAAAATGTAAATGTACTAATACAAAATGTAAGATAAAGTGGGTAGATAAGAATTTAATCTGTTTGTCCAGCATTGCAGTACATTTCCCAATATTGTTGAGTTATAGCTTTTGAGGCCACATGGATCTGACATTGTTAACATTACAATAATCTATGAGAGTGTAATAGAAAGAGAGTTTTGTTTACTGCTTTAAATGTTACTAATTGACTAGAAGGCTTCAAACTGTATTACATTTATGTTAGTCCAATAATGTATATAACAACTTGCAAGGAATGCCTTTGGTACTGTAGATAATTATCAGATTTACAAAATGTTGCTAACCCAGCACTTCTATTCCAATGATTACATAGGGGATGTTGGAGTGAGTCCCCCTGGGGTCAGAAGGGAACTATGTTGTAGTTCAAGCCCGCAATTCCCGCAAAGTCCAGCCAAGGTTGCCATACCCTTTGGAACAAGTGTAATTCAGATAACTGGTCATCTTCTCCATTTTGCATGTAAACCAAAGCTCTTGTCTAACATTAAGCAGAGACTCTAACTTTCTCTGTTTCCAGACGGCTACCATTTCACATCTAGTAGCTACGATAATTTGTTTCAGAAGTTTGTTTTCTGTACGGGATAAGCTTTGTACTGAGGAAAAAATGCCGTCTGTGTAGCTCTAAGGTAAGCAGCCAATAGCTGTGAGCTAATGAGGTCTTGATAGAAGAGTATAGGAGTGAATGAAGGGGAGAGAGAGTTGGTGAGATACACTGGCGACACACTTTATTCGAGCTCGGCTAGTCCCACGAATTCGGGTATACCCGGGTGTATTGAGGTTTGTGACTGTTTTCTGCCCGAGTGCATTGGGTTATTTCCCAAGCAGGGATTGAAGCATTTTATTCCCGCTGGCTGCAATACTGCACAGTATATATATATATACTGCATTACAATTCATGAATTTATGCCATCTGGTAGACACGCGAAGCATTGCAGCCTATTAAATCCTAATCATTATCATTTAACAGATCAGCCGCCCGTCAGCCAGGCATGAACCCAGGCTGGGAAGGCAAACGCAACGGGGCTTGTCAGAGGTGAGGAGCGGCGCATTCCAGGTATCTGCCAGGTACATACTGGGTATTTGCTCAAATAAAGTGTGTCGGTGCAGTACACTGCTAGCAATTGTGGTGCGCAAGATGCCCAGTTGCAAAGAAGCACAGTGTGTGGGGATCCCAGTATCCCAGTATGGAGTAGCCAGTTACTCACGATCAATGCTGTCCCTCGCTGCTCACTCTCTCCCGGCGTCCTGTGTCCAGAGAGGGATGATGACGTCACTCCGCGGCGCGGCCGATCACAGGAACAGTACGAAAATGGGGAAACCGCCTCCCACGCGTTTCGGGCGTAGACTGCCCTTTCTCAAGGAGTCTATGCCCGAAACGCGTGGGAGGAGGTTTCCCCATTTCCGTTTGTCCTGAGTGTTCCCTTCATGTAGTTTAATAAAATGTTCCTGCTTTTAAAATCATCCTGGTGAGTCCCTGTCCCTTTTGAGTGGCTGCAGCATCGATCTTACCTTTTCTCTAAGCTTTGTACTGGCCTATTTAGTAGAAAAAGCCAGGGATCACAGGGAATATTAGATTTAAGGATTTGTTGTGATTAGTTTTTCACTATGTTCCAGAGACCAGTAACCGCAGGGCATGACCACCACATATGTATGAATGGCGCTTCTTCTTCGCACCCTTTCAGCCACAGTGGAGAATAACCCGGGCGACACTTGGAGATTGCTAAAGGGGATGTGTACCAGCGTGACAGTACTGTGTGTGAATGTTCTTTCATTATCGTGCAGATACAGCTGGTAGCTATGGATTCGAATATGTAATTCAAATCATCTCTGTCCAGCACCTCACCTCCCATTGTCTTATATATCTGTGTGCTCTGAGGATCCTGCTCTGGAGAGAGAAGTAGCTATAGAGTTGGGAGATTATTTTTTGTTTGCTTACTACTTCTAAGCAGAGTTCCTCAAATTCTTTCAAGGGGGCCCCATAGGGCTTATGCCGCAGCCTACCTAGATGACATTGTCATTTATAGTAAACACTGGCGGGCCCATCTAAATAGGCTGAAAGCGGTCCTCAAATCTCTAAGAGAGGCAGGGCTCACAGCCAACCCTAAGAAATGTGCCTTAGGTAAGGCGGAAACCAAATACTTAGGGTATGCAGTGGGAGGTGGAAAAGTAAGGCCACTAGCCGACAAGATAGTTGCCCTGAAAGAAGTTCCGACCCCCCAAACAAAAACTCAGGTACGCTCTCTGCTGGGTTTAGCAGGGTACTACCGGCGGTTCATCCCCAACTACTCGGAAGTTGCAGCCCCATTAACGGACCTCACAAAAAAGTGTGCCCCTACCCAAGTGGTATGGTCAAGGGAGTGTCAGAGAGCCTTTGAGGACATAAAAAGCTGTCTATCAGAGGGTCCCGTCCTCAGAAGCCCAGACTTCAACAGGCCTTTCGTAGTGCAAACCGATGCATCAGAGATAGGGCTAGGGGCAGTGTTGTCACAACAGTTTGAGGGAGTGGAACATCCGATCCTTTTTCTGAGTAGGAAATTGTTCCCGAGGGAAAAAAACTACTCAGTGATTGAGAAGGAGTGCCTCGCAGTAAAGTGGGCAATCGAGGCTTTGAGGCATTACCTGGCAGGAGTCCATTTTACTCTGGTGACGAACCATGCTCCATTAAAGTGGTTAAATAGTATGAATGACTCCAATGCTAGATTGACAAGGTGGTATATGGCCCTCCAACCCTCCTCATTTGAGATTCAGCACAGGCCTGGAAAAGAAAATGCAAATGCTGACTTCTTTTCTAGAGACGGGGTGGATGATCGGGCTTCAGCCGTGCGTGGCCCCAGCCACACACACTAACAGGGGAGGAATGTGACAGGGTGAATGAACGTCACCAGCCATATACCTGGCAAACCTATGTTTAGGCTTGCAGTGCATCAGTGATGAGGTTAAGTTTCAGTTGAGAAGGGCTGCTTAATTAGTCTGACCCCAGCTGCATAATCAAGGTGTTTTAAAACCCCCAGGCTGTACACACATGCAAGCTAGCTGGTCAGGAGACAGGACTGATATACTGAAGAGATTACTGCTATAAGGTCTGTTTTACAAAGTACATGTGTGATGACTGTCTGTGTCCTGCATGCTGAAGAGAAGCTGCCTTGTTTTCTATGCTAAAGAGAAGCTATTTTGTTTTTGTCTGCTGAAGAGAAGCTATTTTGTTTTTGTATGCTGAAGAGAAGCTATTTTGTTTTTGTGTGCTGTATGTTTTTAAGGCTCAATAAATAAGCCTTATCAAGAGAACCCGCGTGTGTGGTTGCATGTACCCTGCAACAGGGCCACACTATTGTAGAATTTGTGTGGTGCCCATTCCATAACTGGGGTGTTTTCTCCGGGTCAGAATCCGGACAAACTCAAGTTCTTTCAGGGGCAGTGTGGCGAGCGGGGGGTAATGACTCAGGGCCCCAAGGACTTTTGTGGGATAATCACTTCAGCAGCAAAAGTTCTTCCTCTGATTATCTCCCTAGCGCCTCTAGACAGGGGGCTTTATTTATTTATTTATAAAATATTTTACCAGGAAGTAATACATTGAGAGTTACATCAAGTATGTCCTGGGCACAGAGTTAAGACAAATAATACATGGTTACAAGTACAGTTACATAAATGAACAAGGTATACATTATATACAAGACATTGCGTGCACAGTTAAAGAAAATATATGTTATGGGCGAATGAAACAGTTACAGACCAGATTAAAATGTGAGACAGCCTTAGATTTGAAAGAACTTAAACTGATGGTGGATGTGAGAGTCTCTGGTAGGTTGTTCCAGTTTTGGGGTGCACGGTAAGAGGAGGAGCGGCCGGATACTTTGTTGAGCCGTGGGACCATGAACAGTCTTTTGGAGTCTGATCTCAGATGATAGGTGCTGCATGTGGTAGGGGTGAGGAACTTGTTCAGGTAGCTGGGTAGCTTGCCCATAAAGAATTTAAAGGCAAGACAGGAAAGGTGAACTTTGCGCCTAGACTCGAGTGATGACCAATCTAGTTCTTTGAGCATTTCGCAGTGGTGTGTGTTGTAGTTGCATTGGAGAACAAAACGACAAATTGAATTGTAGAGGGTGTCAAGTTTGCTAAGGTGGGTTTGAGGTGCCGTGCCATATACTATGTCTCCATAGTCAATAATTGGCATTAGCATCTGCTGCGCGATACGCTTTCTGACGAGGAGACTTAGGGAGGATTTGTTCCTGTAAAGTACCCCTAGTTTGGCATAGGTCTTGGTTGTCAGGGTATCAATGTGCATTCCGAATGTTAAGTGGGAGTCAAACCATAAGCCCAGGTATTTAAAACTAGTGACAGGGGTTAGGGTGGTGTTAGTGTTAGTGCATGAGAGAGAGTGGAAGTGGTGGGCAGAGTGTCCCAGATAATTCACCCTTAAAGAAACAAGTTAGCGCTTACCTCTGCACTCCCTGTATTCCTGCTTTCTACAGTATTTTCTCATGGGAGGGAACTCGCTAGGGGGAAAAGACCAAAGCTTCTGTATCTATGCACTGTAATAGGATTCCTCCCTACCCATGATGACAACAGATATGATAGGGACATAGTAGACTCCCAAACTCCATGAACACGGGATAAAACTAGCCAGTCCCAACTTACGGGGTCTGCACATGCACCAATTCCCATAATTCTCTGCCTGGAGGATATTCAAAATTCAACTCTTGATGCCCTTTGAACATTTCTGAACATGCCAAGAAAAGAAAGAAGAAAAAAAACCTCACTATTTTATAAAAAATAATCTGAATATGGGTCTTGGAGACTCAACTGATTGCTTAATTAACTCTTACTATGGCAAAATTTAACTATTGCCAGAGGTTTTCAAATGACTTAAATAAAAAAAATTGGTAAAAAGTTTCTGATAATAGCTTTTTTACAGAACATACACAGTTAGTAATTCATCTTTGCAAGCCTACTGTGAGGTCTGTTTCATCATCTTGCTTAACCTGTTCGATTCCAGAGGGGATTGCTGCACGCACTGCAGATCACTGTGGCAGTAAAGGGTTAAACCAATAGAGCGATGTAGGGGGTAGAAGCGCCATCCTTCATTAGCTTTTTACCACATGGCTCTTCTTTTTAATTTTCTTCCCGAAGGCATTTTGGAAAACACTACACTCACATGATGCATCCAAGTCTAGAAGTCAACATACCTACCGTACTAGTGTATCAAAAGATAAAGGCATTAAAAGAGGATTGCTTCATCACAACTTAACAATGGCTGTGTTTCCTATCATATTTCAGCTATACAAGTACAAGTTTATACCTGCTAAATCATCCAAGCAGTCCAGTGGTATCTGGCCAGCTCCTCAACCCACCTATTTCATAACAAATGTTCGAAATTCAGGACTACATTTTACATCTGGCATCTTTAGTAATAGTAACTAATGTATACTCAGACCTTGCTTTCCACCCAATACACTACTTCTGTATCCTCTCAGCCTACTGAATCTACCAACCAGCCTCAGTTCTGAAGTAGCCTCTCCCACTCATCTGCTCGCATACTTTATAGGTCTACATAGCTCTTCTCTACTTCCCTCACTTCACCTACGAAGTTGTTTTTTTTTCATCTTGCTCCAAGTCCCCTTTACTAATTCTATTATTACCATGCCATTGTTGGCATATTCAAAGAAACAATGTTTGATAGAGAGAAAAATGAATAACAAAGCTGCACACCAATTACATAGAATAATATACTTGCAACAACCGGTGCTGCTGGTTCAGGGAAATCTGCCTGAGAATCCTGTTTACGTAGAAAAAATGATGATCATGGGCACAAACGGAATTCCTAAAAAGAAAGTACGACGTTTCGTCCTCCTATGAGGACTTTTTCAAGTGACTGGCATGCCACTTTTTCACTTGAAAAAGTCCTCATAGAAGGACAAAACGTCTACTTTGGTGCTGCTATGATACATTAAAATTCTTTTTTGGAATTCCGTTTGTGCCCTGGATCATCATTGATAGAGAGAAAAGGCGGCTTAATATTGTTCCTTCTCTGGAAAGCATATTTATTTTTCGTGGCAACATTTCAAAATGAAATATACTATGCTAGCAATTTTGGAAGTTATTTTAACATATATGGTTTTTGCACTGCATTTCCTGCCAGATATGAATGTAGACTTTGTATCAGACTCCTATGATCAGATCTTCCTTTAGAAAAGCAGATGTTGCCAATATTATAATTAACACAAATTGGAATTTCCTTGATAAATACATGTTTTGCTGCCATTTCAAAACTCATTCTTTGTACAGTATTTAAAGTTGTCTCTACCATTTAATTATGTCTTATACAGGAGCCCAGAATTTTTTTGCCAAGCTTCACTCCCACTATCGTCTCATTCTTCCATAAATGCCAGCAGCAAGTAAATTCAAATGTAACCTTGGTGCAAATGCTACCCATGGTTTGTATTATAAAGAGTTGAAGAGAGTTGATGATCGTCAGATAAGGCGTTTTGGCCTCGGAAAACTGGCCATTGGTATGCATTATAAATTGTCGGATGTGCCGTTCGTCGAAAAGGGAAACGTCGGAAACCGAGGACCACCTCTACTTGTTTATTTACAATATATATATTTTATTTAAATTTCAGGATTACACGGCTAAAACTACTCAATGAACAGCACAACAATTAGTACGCCCTGCAAGCACTGAATCGAAAGAGAATATACATAAATATATACCACATCCCAATTAGAAACTGGGAGCATGATCCTGAACATGTATGTCAAAGAAAGAGACAACTTAATATGGGAGGAGTGTTTCTTCTGAACACGTGATATACATATATACAGCATATACAGTACCATGCAGATCTTCCTACCATGCTGTTTTCCGATGCCACCTGCCCCTGATTCCCTCTGATGTCACTGCACCCCACGTTTGTGGCGTCCGCAAACGGGACGGTTCTAGGAGAGTTTAAGCGTTTCAGCCCCGGCATGGGACACGGTTGTATACCTTGCATTTCTCTTACAGCTGCGCGTTGATAGCTGTTGTGCTGACTGTGTCGTGGCTGCTCTCTCACTTGTACGCATGAGTGTGCTGATTTTACATGCATGCAATACATTGCTGTATGATAAGTGTATTTACCCTGCAGTCACGCTTTAAGAGGGATATATACCTGTGTGTACTCCGAGCTTGTGTTATGTATTTACCTTAACACGTGAGGCTTTACATTAGACAATTAGGTCACCTGGTAGTTATATTCGAGGGATCACTGTGTGTTTGGCACTGGCATTAACATTGTACTAGTGTTTGCCGTATTACTGTTACTGTCCCCTCTACCAGGTTTCTCCTTAGCACTCTTCACATTTGGGGATTTATTTTTAATTCTATTTTTAATTCACTTATACATACGGTCACTTGTTGTTTCGGCGTTATTGATTATACCATTAAAGATGTATTATTTTCTGTTTTTAGCAGGTCAGACGTCCTGTTACCGTTGTTAGCCCCTTATGTGTGGTTGAGTGGTATACTTGAGTCTTCTCTGTGGATATTCACATCCCTATATTAATTATTGTTGCACCATGAGTGCGTGCTAAAAAGGGACTTATGTGACCTCGGTTACTGCCTTGTTTGCTTTCTAATCATTTTTCCCTATGCACCTGGTGCTTGTGTTTACTTTGTGTTAAAGGGAATTGAGCGATATCTCATCTGTTGTTTGTTTGCAATAGTTGACAGCACAGAACATCACTGCATCTGTGGTATCCCACTAAAAGTACTACTATAATAATTATACACTGTCATCAAAGCAGACATTTTCATACCTGAGAGGATACTACTGTGGCATAAGATATAGGCTATACCAGTACATGTGTTCAACATACACTGCCCAGTCCTCTACACAAAGAGATGGGGCTGTGTTGACAATACGAACAATAGTGGGTTAGCATTTTCTATCGAGCCAACATCCCACACAGATATAGGGATACTCTAATATAGATAGATTTAAGGTAGACTTACCCATCCTGGGTACAGAGTACTGTATCAGTTTTTGTGCGTCCATCTGTTTTATTTTATTGTACGTTTAAGTCTGTCCAACACTATTTGATATTCTTATTAAAGGTTACATTTTAGTTTATTCACCATTACTTTGGATTTAGAGTGCTGTACTAGGGGTCCTTTTCCCTTGCCTCGGCAAGGATAGTTAGATAGATCTCTGTTCCGGGGGATCTCTCTCATTCTGATCCTCCCACCCACTTTGCTGTCAGAGAGCCAGGGAAGGGCATAGGGAAGACCCCTACCAGATAGTAATGGCGGAAACTTCAAACAAACGGAAGAAGTTTACTTTACAAGAAAAAAATTGTTGCGCTTGATAGAATCAAATCTGGAGTCCAGCAAACCCAGGTGGCTAGGAGTGAACGAGTCTATAGTTCGTGGATGGAAAAAGGAGGAGGAGAAACTTTGTGATGCAGCTAAGTCCATAGAAACAGATGATAGACTGAAATGGAATCGTTTGCGTCAACCTCAAGACAGCCAGTTGGATAAAGCTTTGTTTCAGTGGTTTGTCCAAGAAAGATCCGAAGAGCACACGTACGACAAGGAGCTGAGCCTGGAGTAGGGTGGGAGTGCGTCCAAGTCACTCTCTGCTTTTGACCAGCAGGGAAATTCTGAATTGTCCTTTTCCGACCTGTGTCGATTGTCTAATGAAAATAAAATGTTAATGTACCATATTGCATGCATCTGTGCTTTCTTCTCTACATGATGTTTCCAAGGAGCAACCACTTCAGAGGATCCTGTTCCATGGAGTTGCAGTATAATTGATATCAGTGTTTATTTATATTCACAGGGTTTAACTGCACAGTTATATTGCACTGTTATATTCACACTCACTTTGCGCCACGAACACCTGGTTGTTTAGTTTAGTATAATTTCCGGTTTGGGATACCGCAGGTGTTTAGGCTGCATCTGAGTTTGTTCACATTTGTTAATTATATTTGTTGCACCTTATTTTGTTTATTTTTACATAAACTCTTACGGCAACAAAGGTCGGATACCAAAGCTTTGTTGTTGCTAGCTAACTGCCCTGCCCATCCGCCTGCCATAGCCTAATAAACAGGGATGGTAAAATACGAGTCAGCTACTTGTCCAAAAACACAACATCAAAAGTACAGCTGCTGGATTAAGTCTTTATATCAACGTTCAAGATGAACTTCCGAAAGACGCTGATACAGCGAAGAAGAGAGACTTGCCACGCAGCTGTGGATCGTTGCATGTCATTGCGTGTGCGGGAGGCGGGACCAGATTCCGTGCGGCAGCTAGAAGAGCAGCGGGTTCGCGCGCGCTCTGTAATGGGAGTGGGGTAGCACGCATGGGCAGGAACAGTGGCTGCTGCGGCGGCGGCAGAAGCAGGTAAGGTGGGAACACGCCGCAAAGGACGTGTTCCCCGATTCCTTACAGTACCCCCCCTTGAGGATCGGCCTCAAGACGATTCCTATATGGCTTATTCGGAACCCTGGCATAGAACCGCCTTAGTAATCCCGGAGCATGGATCTGGCGAAGTGGTATCCATGTGCGTTCTTCGGGTCCGAAACCTTTCCAATGAGCTAAAAATTGGACTCCTCCTCTGGAGTGTCTAGAATCCATAATTGACTGAATCTCGAACTCTTCCTGTCCCTGAACCATGACCGGAGGTGGCCTAGGCGAGACGTTGGGGAATCGAGAGCTTCGAAGTACAGGCTTTAACAATGAGACATGGGAGACTGATGGTATCTTCATCGATGGAGGCAGTTGAAGGCGATAAGCCACAGGATTGACCTGTTCCCTAATGCTGAAGGGACCCAGGAATCGTGGAGCCAGTTTCATCGTAGGCGTCTTCAACCTTATATTCCTTGAAGATAACCATACTTTGTCAGTCAGCCTATATTTGGGCGCCATATGGCGATCCGCCTGTCCTTTCTGTCTGAGGACTGCCTCCTGAAGGTTTCTTTGAATTCTCCTCCATGAGTCTTGAAGAAAGTTTACCCTGGAGTCTGCTGCCGGGACTCCAAAGAGATTTGATGAGATAGGGTGACGGGCTAGGTGGAAGCCATCATTTAAAAAGAAGGGCGACTTTTGGGTGGACTTGTTCCTGAGGGAATTATGAGCGAATTCAGCCCATGGGAGTAGATCCACCCAGTTATCTTGTGAATCGGATATGAAACACCTCAGGAATTGTTTAAGAGATTGATTCGTTCTTTCTGTCTGACCGTTAGTTTATGGGTGGTATCCGGAAGAGAATAGAAGCGAAATGTCCAGTCTTTGGGCGAAAGCATGCCGGAACTTGGAAACAGACTGTGATCCGCGATCGGAAACAATAGAGACTGGAACTCCGTGGATGCGGAAGATTGCCTTCACATAGATGTCTGCAAGGGTGGCAGAATTAGGGAGACCTCTAAGTGGTATAAAATGAGCTTGATAGAAAAACTATCTGCAATGACCAGGATGGTATTCATTCCGTTACAGCGTGGAAGTTCGACAATGAAGTCCATAGAGATGTGTTTCCAAGAGCGATCCGGAATAGGCAAAGGGTGAAGCAGACCAAATGGCTTGTTGCGAGTGGATTTGTTTCGAGCACAGGCTGAAGCAGACCAAATGGCTATTTGCGAGCGGATTTGTTTTGAGCACAGGCTGAACAGGAACTGACAAATTCTTTAATGCCCTTCAACATGTTTGGCCACCAAAACGTGCGTCTGATTAGGTCCGAGGTTCTAATGGTACCTGGGTGACAGGCAGATTTAGAGGAGTGACCCCACTCGAGGATCTTTTGGTGGAATTGTGGAGCGGCATACAAGCACCCCTCTGCTGCCTCCATACCCTCAGGAATGAGCGTTTGAGACTCCAACATCTTATCCAATATGTCAAAGGAATTAGCCGAAAGGATATACTTAGAGGAAGAATGCTCTCAGGGATATCTTCAGGTTTATCTTCACTGACGAATTGATGGGACAAAGCATCAGCCTTCAGGTTCTTGGTACCAGGAATGTATGAGATAATATAATTGAACCTTGAGAAGAAAAGGGCCCAACGGGCTTGACGTGAACCAAGCCGGCGAGCACTCTCAATGTATAATACATTTTTATGATCCATAAGAATTGAGATAGGGTTTTCAGTACCCTCCAGGAGGTGTCTCCATTCTTGTAGGGCAAGTTTAATGGCTAAAAGTTCTCTATTCCCAACATAATAATTTTGTTCTGCAGACGAGAATTTCTTAGAGAAGAATCCACAGGGGTGCAACTTATCCTGGGGAGATTGCCTTTGAGAAAGTATGGCTCCTGCTCCAATATCCGAGGCATCTACCTCCAAAGTGAAAGGGAGGGTAGGATCAGGATGACGTAAGATTGAGGCGGAAACAAAAGCCTTTTTGAGAGAGTCGAAGGCTAGGCATACTTCGGGGGGCCAGGAAGAGGGATCCGCTCCTTTCTTAGTGAGGGCAGTAATAGGAGCCACAGTGGCGGAGAAATTACGAATTAATTTACAATAATAATTGGCAAAACCAAGGACACGCTGAATCGCCTTGAGAGAAGTGGGTTGGGGACAATCTAGGATGGCTTTATGTTTATCAGGATCCATCGCGAACACTGTATCAGAAATAATGTACCCCAAGAACGAAGTAGAGGTCTGATGGAACATACATTTTTCCATCTTGGCATAGAGATGGTTCTCGCGCAGGCGAGAGAGAACTAACTTAGTGTGCTGAATATGTTCCGGGAGGGACTTAGAATAGATGCGAATGTCATCAAGATATACAATGACGAACATGTTAAGGACATCACGAAAGATTTCATTCACGAACTCCTGGAAAACCATACACCTGAATGCTCCAGACCAGGAAACTGCTAAAACTTCGGCTTTTATAGAGGTGGTCACACTTGCTGATGATCAATTAATCAAGGGCATTTGATTAGCAGCACCTGTCTGCTACTTAGGGGCCTATGCAGAGAGCTGCGGTAACTGTATTAGCGGCATTTGTTGGCGAAATATACCTTTAGAAAGGCAGGTAATGGCGAGTTAAAAAAAAAAGCACCATTTTTTTATTTATTTTTTTAAATCTCGCCGCGCGGGTGGCGAGAACCTAAATCTCGCCAGGTTTCAAAAGTGCCGTATTCAGAAAGGCGCGATCGCCATCTAGCGGCTGATCGCGCCACTAAAATGGAGAAAAATTCAACAATTAGCTCCGCCAACAAAAGTTGGCAGGAAGCTGGAGCTCGGCAGCCAGAGGGAGAAGAAAAAAAAAACGCGGTTTTTTTAAAACATGTTTCACCAGCGCGCATCTCGCCGGTTGACACTCTCCATATGCAGACATGATTTTAAATGCAGTTTTAGGACCTTTCTGCATATGGAGATAAAATCATGCCAAAAAAGGTACTATTTATTAACATCTCCAATTAATTCCACCGCTGCTCTCTGCATAGGCCCCTTAGTATCTTAATTCCTATGGAAGCAGTAGGGTGTACTTAGTTTTTCACACATGGCTTCTCCATTTTTGCTTTATTTTTGTTAAATAAATCATGGCATGGCATGGCATATGTTGTTGTTCATCTGAGGTTGGATTTACCTAATTTTTAGACCTGGTAAGGAACAAATGATTGTTATTATGTCCTGAAAGGGAAAACCATAGAATTCAAAGAGGGCGTACTTTCATTTTCACACAACTGTACATTGCAGAATACAATTTTATAATATTAATTGTTTTTAGCCGTTTTGAGATTAAAAAAAGAAAAAATAATTTAGGGCAAAAAAATTATGCCGATATTCATCAAATTTAAATTCTTTTTTGGTTAAACCTGAGATTACCTCCTCGGGGAACTCTGGAACCCAGGTTGATAACCACTGACCTACATATGTCTTTTTCTCATTGGATGATTGGTGTGATTCCTTTGTAGATACGTGAAATGTGTATTTTGTTTTCATGTTGCAGTGAAATACTCATTACTACGTGATCAGCTTCCTCTTCATTGTGAGGCCAACAGTTCTGTGATTCTGACAGCTTAATGATGCGCTTAAATTGGGTAATAGCCATGAGTGCTGAACTGGGCAATAATAGCTTGAGAAAACTTTTCATAGAAAACCTTTTTGTCAAAGGATTTCAGATATAGGAAAACATATGATTTATTTATGCATGAGTCACTAGGGTAACTCATGCTTGGCATGGTCTGATGCAACCTCATCAAGTTTGCGGACATAAACCTAATTTAAAGCAGCACAATGATATATCAAAAACCATACACTACTGTCTGATTGAACTGATTTTGCTCCACATGGGTGAGCATGTAATTTGGGACAGTGGTTCTCTGAAACATTATGAGGAATTAGAGAGCAGTTGCTACAGATGTACTGTATGTGAGCTTTCAAATTTTGTAACTTTTTCTGCAACCATAAATTTAAATTGGGCATAACACTTCCCTGACAACGAAGAACCATAGTATCAAATATAAGAACCATATAAGAACCGCATCAATAGAGGTTCTTAGATTTTGTGTAGATCTGTTTGCCATGGACATTTATGCCAGCTCAGATCTCACTGATGTTTCCCTAATTTAGAAAGCAGGGAGACAAATGATGGCTGGCTATTTCTCTATGTAAACTGTCCCCTAATTGCTTACTTGTGGACACATGCTCTGAATGATTATTTTAACAGTAAAGCCATAGTTTTAAAGCTTGGGTGAAGATTTCTAGGGATATCCTAATATATTTAAGTGACCACACTGTCTTACAGAATATTTGTGTGTGGCTTTATGGTCATTGTGTATGTAATTATTGCCTTTTAATGTAGTTTATCTTTGTTTTATTTCCTTTTATATGCCATATCTCATAAAACTGACACTTGCGATTGATCAAATGACTTTAAGAAGGGTTTAAAATAGATGACTTCACTTACACTTCCGAACACATTCAGCACGGGTCATTTATTTGTGATAATAAGACATGGTATTTGAATTAAGGAGTAAGTTTTGATGGAATAAGCAATAATTCCATCCCAAGAGAGCTGAAAATGTCATTTGAACAGTTCTTTGCGTAGTCTATGAGGACTGGGGAATACACCATTTAATGATGTAATATTCGTATCATATACAGAAAGCAGGCTTCATTGTTCCCCCAGAAATCACAACATGTCTATTTGCAGAATATTAGAGAGTTTCTATAGGATGCAATGATAGTGTTGATGCAGATATCACAGCACATCCCACCATATCCCACCAACAGACAATAATGAAGCCTGCTACATCTATAATTATCTCAATCTGAATCCAAATAAAGTTAAATGACAATTATTGTTATACTAAAGCCACAACTTTAAAAAACACTTTGTTTTTAAATGACACAGTATAATACATCGATCTAGGTTGTGATACCTGTTAGGGGACCACCATTAGCATTCTTCATAGATTAAGTTATAGTGGACAGAGCTTTCAAAACCTCATTGGTTAGTTCTTAACGTGTACTAAGGCAGCACAGTTAGAAGGATATATATATATATGACAAATCACCCAAAAATCTACTCACTGAACCAAAAAAATCTACTCGCCACCTAGCCCCACCCCCGCTTTTAAAAAAGGAAATTGAATAAATTCCTAGTAAAAACCAATAACATTCGTTTTTGATATAACAGATTATTTGTTGTATTACATTTATACTTTATTACAATTAGTCCTTGTTACATAGTTACATAGTAGATGAGATTTGAAAATTACATGCATACATCAAGTTTAACCTATGACAAACCTCGTTCGTTGCTGACAGGACAGTTTGAATATTTTAGGATTCCGGTCAAACAGGATATCTGGGGCTTCATCTCAGCAGGGAGCAACTGTATTAGAAGTGACTTCTGGTCTCTGTGTTAAAACAGAGTTCCCATACTTTTTTCCTACAGCTATACACATTGTATCTGAGCTGACAAAAATGGAGCGTTGTTGCAGAGTACATGCAACCACACACGCGGGTTCTCTTGATAAGGCTTATTTATTGAGCCTTAAAACATACAGCACACAAACAAAATAGCTTCCCTTCAGCATACAATACAAAATAGCTTCTCTTCAGCATACAAAAACAAAATAGCTTCTCTTCAGCATAGAAAACAAGGCAGCTTCTCTTCAGCATGCAGGACACCGACAGTTCATCATACATGTACTTTGAAAACAGACCTTATAGTAGTAATCTCTTCAGTAGTTCAGTCCCGTCTCCTGACCAGCTAGCCTGCATGTGTGTACAGCCTGGGGGTTTTAAAACACATTCATTATGCAGCTGGGGTCTGACTAATTAAGCAGCCCTTCTCAACTGAAACTTAACCTCGTCACTGCTGCATTGCATGCCTAAACATAGGTTTGCCAGGTATATGGCTGGTGACGTTCATTCACCCTGTAACAAGCATATATTCTTAAACATATAAACATAGGACCCCTACCAAAATATACATTAACATTATCCTATGTCATCTCTTAAGGGGAAAAATTAATTCCTTCCTGACTCCAAGAAATGGCAATCGGAATGTCTCCCTGGATCAACAGCCTTCTTATGTTTACCTATTTGTCATATCTCCTGTATTTGACGCCTCATTACTAATGTTATGTAAGGGGGGGAGCATGGGAGATAAGGGGGGGGCATCGGAGTTAAGGGAGCCATTTGAGGTAAGGGGGGGCCTGGGAGGAAAGGGGGGGCATGGGAGACAATGGAGGCATGGTTCACTACTTACTTGCTCCATGCAGGATCGAAAAGGAAGGCTGGCTTCACTGCGCGAACTCATATAGAGCCTGGCTGCGCGCCAAAAAATAATCCTGGCAGCGCGCCAACATTCGTCAGACCAATCAGGTAGGTGTATTTCTTTTTTTTCTGGCGTGAGCAGGGGAAATGACAGAGAACCGCAGGCGTTGCTTGGGCGCCCAACATGACGGATCGCCAGCGGGCAAAATCCAGTCGCCCCTTGCGATCGGGCGACCGGATTTGGCAAGGGCTGTATGTATGTATGTATACCTTGTGGGTCTCTTCAGTGTGAGGTTGGTTGTACTGGCTCTGCTGTTTTGAGACTGAGAGTAGGTCTTCACCACACATTATTAAGGTTATGGTGGGTAAAAAAAGTGACAGAAACCCTCCACAGTAAAGCATGTAGCAAATGGAAATATTACTGTATGCTCATTTGCAGTGTTCGACAAACCTATACATTTGCACGCCCTGGGCGAGTGGATTTAACATTGTGGCGAGCTCCTATTGGCCCAAGCAGCACACGTGTGGTACTAGGTGGCGAGTAGATTTTTTTGTTCGGCGAGTAGATTTTTTGGTGATTTGTCGACCAATGCTCATTTTGCATGTCTTAGACAGGTCTGCAACCCCGCCTTTCACCATTATCACACAGCACACAGCACTTCCACTGCAGAGCCAGTACAACCAACTTCACACTGAAGAGACCCACAAGGTCGAAACAGTCTGTCTGTGAGTGGGTTTACTGGCTTTGCATCTCATCCCAAGCTATGTTTAAAAGCTGTTTTTAAAGCAGCATGCATTGGCTTAAGGGTTGTTCATGTAATGTGAGCTTGAGACAAAGGGTGGCACTGTGTGCTCATTTGCATGTCATTTCCCAGAATCCCTTGCTGCAGTGGAAGTCCTGTGTGCTGGATGATAATGGTGAAAGGCGGGGTTGCAGACCTGATGAGTAGGGATGGAGATAAATTGTAAGAACGCTTCAAGTGGATTCTTGAGGAGATTGACATAAATTAGCAAATTAAATATGCAAGATATCAGAAGTGGATGAATAGCAGAGGTGTCAAACTATTATTTTCACACCTCTAAAAGGGATAAAATGATCCACTGTTTAGGCATCACAACCTACATCAAATCTGCTTTTCTCCAGGGCAAATATACAGTTAGTAGAAGTCTGAATTACATATTTTAAACTTATAAGAATTGGTGACTGGTTTCAAATAACACAAAGAATGCTGTAAGGCAGGGGTGCGCACACTTTTCCCTCTGCGCACACCTGCCTGCTCTCGGCGCCCCCTCCCCCCCCCCCCCCCCCACCGCTCATCCCCGACGCGTGGGGTCATGTGACGTCACCATGGCAATGTGATGCCAGTTGCCCTAGTACGCCTAGGAGGTGTCTTCGTCCACTCAAGTTCCACAAAGATCGAATGCCGTTCATGCTGAACAGCTACAGTTTCTGCCACACCCCGTATTTTTCACCACTCAAAAGAATAGTAACGTACCTATCAGCCATCCCCACTTTCTTTTGACTATTCTTAAGGAATGTACTCGCTACATCCCTACTATTGCTATGATTGACTCAGGTACAGTTGGAAATTTCATGGATCTTGAATTTGCCAAAGATAACTTGATTTCATCCATACATAAAGACTCTCCTGTGGTGATGGACGTAGTCGACGGTTCTCCACAAAGTTCTGGTCCTGTTAACCCTGAAACTCATAATCCAATGCTCATCGTGGAGCCTGGTCATCAAGAAGAGATTTCTTTCAACCTTATTCTTTCACCTCAGTTTCCAGTTATTCTAGTTCATAACCCCTAAATTAATTGGAAAACCAGAACTGTTACTTTTCCCTTAGAACATTGTAAACCTTGTTGCCTGCTCTCAAGCAGTCTACCTGATTGGGTAGCAATGTATGGAATTTCTTACACCCATTCTGGTGCGCTACCACCGAATATCAATAATTTCTGGACGTGTGTGACAAAAGAAATACAGATAAGCTTCCTCCACACCAACCATATGACTGTCCAATTGAATTGCTAACAGGTGCTGCTATTCCATTTGGGAGAATGTAGTCCCTTTTTGAACCTGAACTATAAGTTCTGTGAGAATTCATACAAGAGAACCTCTCTAAAGGCTTTAACTGACCCTCTACTTCCCCTACTGCTCTCTTCGTTGTTGGGAAAAAAGACGATTCTTGATGCCCTTGCATTGACTTCAATGACCTGAACAACAAAGACAGAGGTCATTACACTCTGCTCATATTACTCGACCTCTCTGCAGCATTTGACACCGTGGACCACCCTCTTCTCCTTCACATTCTCCATACTCTTGGCATTCGGAACAAAGCTCTATCCTGGATCTCATCCTACCTCTCCCATCGTACTTTCAGTGTCTCTTCTGCTAATACCTCCTCCTCCTCTATTGATCTCTCTGTGGGGGTACCCCAGGGCTCTGTCCTGGGACCTCTTTTCTTTTCTCTGTATTCTCTCTCTAGGTGACCTAATAACATCTTTTGGGTTTAATTATCACCTCTATGCTGACGACACACAAATATATTTCTCAACACCCGACCTTACACCTACTGTACAAACCAAAGTTTCTGAATGTCTCTCTGCTATATCATCCTGGATGGCCCTCCGCCGCCTTAAACTCAACATGGCTAAAACAGAGCTCCTCATACTTCCTCCCAAACCTGGCCCTACTACCTCCTTCCACATTACTGTTGGAACTACGATCATTCACCCAGTAGCCCAAGCACGCTGCCTTGGGGTCACACTCGACTCCTCTCTCACATTTGCCCCTCACATTCAAAACATTTCTAAAACCTGTCGCTTTTTCCTCCGCAATATAACAAAGATACGCCCTTTCCTCTGTTGCTCGACTGCTAAAACTCTGACTCAGGCCCTCATTCTCTCCCGTCTTGATTACTGTAACCTCCTGCTGTCCGGCCTTCCTGCCTCTCACCTGTCTCCCCTACAATCTATCCTTAACGCTGCTGCCAGAATCACTCTACTCTTTCCTAGATCTGTCTCAGCATCTCCCCTCATGAAATCGCTCTCCTGGCTTCCGATCAAATCCCGCATCTCACACTCCATTCTTCTCCTCACTTTTAAAGCTTTACACTCTTCTGCCCCTCCTTACATCTCAGCCCTAATTTCTCGTTATGCACCATCCAGACTCTTGCGTTCTTCTCAAGGATGTCTTCTTTCTACTCCCTTTGTATCTAAAGCCCTCTCCCGCCTTAAACCTTTTTCATTGACTGCCCCTCACCTCTGGAATGCCCTTCCCCTCAGTACCCGACTAGCACCCTCTCTATCCACCTTTAAGACCCACCTTAAGACACACTTGCTTAAAGAAGCATATGAATAGGACTGTGGCTATTCTGAACACATGGCACATAAAGCTTGGCCCCCTGCAGATGCACTTACCAGAACTCCCTCCTACTGTCTCTGTACGTTCTCCCTACCTACCAATTAGACTGTAAGCTCCTCGGAGCAGGGACTCCTCTTCCTTAATGTCTAAAGCACTTATTCCCATGATCTGTTATTTATATTATCTGTTATTTATTGGATTACCACATGTATTACTGCTGTGAAGCGCTATGTACATTAATGGCGCTATATAAATAAAGACATACAATACAATACATACAATACAACATCACAATTTAAAACAGATACCCACTTCCTTTAATCCCAGAACTTCTGGAGAGGTTAGGATCTGACAAGATCTTTACAAAGAGTGACCTCCAAGGACCTTACAATCTAATTCATAGCCGATCAGTTTGTGTTTGCCTGTCTGGATGATATCCTGATTTTCTCTGATAATCTTCAGGATCATCAAAAACATGCCCAGGTTCCCTCAGTAAGTTCGCTGCCTCATGGTGTCATTTATTGTTGCTGTGTTCTGGCCCTATTTGGATGTTACTACGTTGCTCCTCTGTTGTCCTGACCACTGCCTGTTTCGTGACCATCGTTACCTGCCTGCCTCTGACCATTGCCTGTCCACAAGCCATCGTTACCTGCCTGCTAGCCTGTCCCAGCTATTGGACTCCAGCCCTGCAGTCGCTCCCCATGACAGTTTGAAGGGGATTCCTCACTTATCCCTGAAGATTTACAGTCTTAATTATTTATTAAACGACTGTGCTCCACTCAGAGTAGATGGCAAGCTCTACTCATCATGTATCTATTAACATACTTTCAATGTACACACAGAAATTATTCATTTTACCAAGATACTTTGAAGATGCTACTCTGCTCTCCAAAGGCTGAAAGATGATATGTATATATTTTTTACTTATAGTTCTATTCCATTTATTTTGATCTTTGTAGAGTTGAGACATAGTATCACTGGTCTTGCCGAGATTGAAATGGAGGCTGTTGGAAAAAGACAATGAAGACTGCTCCAATTTATAGAAGATGATGGTTTATTGAAATGATGTAGTATTACAGCCAAAATATCAGATGCACGGCAGCGCATAAACAACTTTTTTTATACCTTATCTACACATTCAAACTGCCTTTCATACTCCAACCCGCCTTTTGTTCTCCATTCTTTTTTTCATTGCTGTTACCTCCTGTCCTTGCTCTTGTGTGTGCAGCTGTGTTGGTTGCTGGGTAGACCTGTTTCTATCCCATCTGGTTGTAGGGGGGGGATTGGAATTTCTTTGAAGCAGCCCCTCTGTTTATCCACTTTGACGCCTCAGGACATGGTGTATGTGCAAAAAGTCGTTTAACCTGTTCAGCACAGGCTCTTGTATGTCTGTATTTAAGTTTCTTGAGCAATTCTTCCAGTGTTTCTGTGAAAAATGTTAGCGTGGCTCATCATTGCTAATCATTATCTTGGTTGTATCTTCATGGTATCTAATTGATGTGGCATTCTTGTGCATGTTTCTTTATAATATCAATGTACGCTTCTTCAACACTGTCTTTTTAATGCCTTTAATCCCGCTGAGGTGCAGACAGAATCAAATACTTTTTCATAATTTACAAATCCTAAACTGAGTGGTAGATCATACTTCTGGAATCACTTCCTGTGCGACTTGGATGTGGTCCATGATGCACTGTGAAATTCTGCTTGTTCTCTGAGCTGGGCTAAGTCCAGGTTCTGTTGCACCCAATTAGTGAGTAGTGAGTTCTTGAGGCCTTTTTTGTCTCCTTTCTGTGACGGTGAGTGGGTAACCAGGCCATCAATAAAGTTATTATGTCCGGCTGGTTCCCTCTGATCCATATTTGGGGTTTTAGAGTGTCAGCTCTTGAACCAGTTTATTGTATCTGCAATGTATGTGATTGTGCGACAATAAAGAATTTATATGTGTTTTACCTTTACATGGGTGCCAGCAAGCAGAGACTGCTTGGCTCTGAGTTTCATGGGAAATATTGCGGAGAAAGTCTTATCAGATTGTGCCTAGATAGTTGGGGTCCAGAGTTGCTGGGCACCCCAATAATGTACCCGGGAGTCAGGTCAGGTAGCTTGGATACATGTAGGCACAAGGCTTCGGTCAAAATCCTGCTCTGGACTCAACGCTAGGACCCCCTGCCTCAGCACAGACCAGAAAGGTAAGTGGGCCATATGTGTGTAAAGTATCCCCCGAACGGTACCGGGGTCACCCCAGTAACAGAGGGATCGGCAGTTCAATGCCCAGTTACCCAGAACCAGTATAGAGCCTCAGAGGTTGCCACGATGTGAAAGCCATTTGGGCAGCGGGGTTAGCCTCAAGTACTCATGTCCTGGGATGAATGGAAGTCATCGGATCACCATTTGCCCTTCCTCAGACTTTGAGGAGCCTAACTCCGCGGGTGGCATCTGACTGACAAGTGGCAGATGTGCCAGGTTTGCACATGCCCTTGTCAGAATCGGAATCCGTGCTTGCCTGGCTTAGATAGACTGGCAATGCTCTGATAGGCTGGTAGGATTCTTCCCACGCTCGGATTGGCTGGAGTATTTCATGAATGAACACTGAACTACTATAAGAAACCCTCAACCAATCCGGATGCGAGATTTACTCAGATTCTAAGCGCCAAGACAGCAGCAGCAAATTCTAAATCACCAAAAGATGCTTTTGCAGAAATAGCGGCGAGAAATTTTCTCACTTTTCGGGGCAAAGTTCTGAAAATAGAACGTAGCGGTCGCGGCTGGGATTGCAAGCCGAAAAGAGTACCAGGACGTTTGTTATAATCTCCCGGTCAAGGGATTTCGGCAGCTCCGGAGTGGATACAGCGGTGGATGCCGATTTGAGTTCCAAGACATTTCGGGACAAGTCCCGGTCAACCTAAAGACTTTATTTTATGTGCCATTTCACCTAGGAAAGTCTAGTTTTGTTGCCCAGACACCCATTAAGTGTTTTTGCTTCTGTATTTTGTAATCCACTGTGTGTACGTCTGTTTCTATGGAATAAATGACAATTTGTTTTACTATCTTGTTTTGCTCAGTGAATGATCCCGGTAAAAAGGTGTAAATACCTGGTCTCCCGTGACACTTTCGTATAGATGAGAAAAAACTGTAGCATTGCTCAATTGTTATGTAATTTTCCTGTTCTTCAAGCATAATGTTTTGCAAGGATTTTCTCTACTTCTACCCCAGCTTCTATCACGATTTCAGTTTAAAACCATCTTCCCCTGGAGCCTTCCCATTCCTCGTGTGTTTTTTTGCGTTAACACTTTTGCAAGGATGAATGGATCATTGATGCTTTTGTCTAGCTCTCTCTCTGCTGGATTATGCCTTGTGTTCCTACCCATTGTTTTTATACATGTTATGGGCCGCCATCCTGTTGTCTTATCTAGGACAGAAATCAACCTGAAATTCCCCCAGAGCCATGCTCAAGAGCGCTACACCAGATATAGCCCCTTTCCTGTAAGCCATGTTGTTTAGAAAGGGAACATCCTCAGACTTCCGGTGACGTCACAGCCGATGGTTTGCTAGTGAGAGAGCTCCCGGCGCCCTCACCAATACAAACACCAGAATAAGCTTATTCCCCACCTCAAACTCCCCGAAAATCGACCCCACACCGAGAGCAAACACCGGAGAGATGGCAGGGAAGCCGCAGAGGAAGAGCCAATGCCCCGTCACCAAGTTCTTCCCTCTGGCACAACGCCTGGCTGATATCAGCCCCGAGGAGCAAGATGGCGCCGGAGAAGAACCGGAGCACGAGGTGCGCAGCGGCCGACAGAGCCCGACTGACTCGGATCCCCCCGTCTTAAGTAAAGATTTTTTTGATGCCCTAATCATTAAAATGAGGAGGGGAGTTCAGGAGGACACGGAAAAGGCCCTTCAAACTATCCGGGCAGAAGTGGAAGCATTGACGGAGCGAACAGTAGATCTGGAGGTGAAGATGGAGGGAATCTCAAACGAGCAGGCTGAGACCCACGAAGAAGTACTGAGATGCGGAGAGGCGATCCGACACATGCAAGACAAACTAGAGGATATGGAGAACAGGGAGCGGAGGCAGAACATCCGTCTCAAAAATATCCCTGAAAATATCACACACGAAGAACTCCAACCATATCTCCGCAGACTCTTTCTGCAGCTCGTCCCTGATCTATCGGATCACGACCTGCACGCGGACCGAGCCCACAGAGCCCTGGGCCCAAAATCATCAGACCCAAACCGCCACAGAGATGTGGTGCTGAGAATGCACGCATACTCTGCTAAAGACCGCATCATGACGGCGGCCAGAGAACTGCGGACTGTGACTATGGAAGGTGTACAAATCCAACTCTTCAATGACCTTTCCCAAACAACAATAATTAAAAGAAATGCGCTGCGCCCACTTACCTCCTATCTCAGGGACCAGGGGGTAAAGTATCGCTGGGGGTTCCCCTTCAAATTAGTGGTGCTCCGTAATGGCCGCCACCACACAGTAACAACCCCTGAAAGCGTTAAGAACTTCCTGAAAGCGCTAGGGATCCCTCTCCCACCGCAGAAGAATAGCCGCCCCTGCACTGAGGAGACGTCGGAGATGACCCCCCAAGAAGCCCCCCGAACATCGGAGAGACTGGCGAGTCAGCGACTCCGGTGAATCCTGATGATCCAGCCACCTACGAGGTCTAAGAAAACCACAAGAGGCCCTCACAGACATCCCACGCAGACCCAGAGGCCCTAAAGACCGAAGTAAACAACTAACGCAAGAACCCCTAGAGTACAAAAATCCCCTCTGGCCCTGCGGTCCCCAAGACAACAGCCCACGAAACTATCTCCCCCCCCCTTACCCTTCCCGCCCCCCCCAGTCTCTCCCCCCTCCACTCCTCGCCCCCCCCCCTCTTCCCTCTCCCCCTCCCCCCCGCCACTATCTCCCCATACCCCACCGCTGCCCCCTCCCCCCTACCCCCCCCCTTTTTTTCCCTCCCCCCTTCCCGTCCCCCCATATGTAAAATGTCCACTTACCTTTCCCGCCCCCCCCTGAGACCAGGGGAACCGAAGCTTCTCCCGCAGTGTCCCAAACATCAACAGGGGGAAACGGCATTTGCGTTGCACCCCAACCTCACCAAACGCGATCCTCTCGCGACACTCACGTACTCCAAAGCTGCACCCGCGGAGATCCAGGCACCAAGGACGCGGGCTAGTTGCCGCACAGCTCCACAAGCACGCCCCATCGGCACTCCCGACGAACAAGATGTGCACCTGACCCCCAACCTGAGGTGGTCTCGCACCAAGACCGCAGAACCAGGGACTCCCTCTATTGACATTGCAACACACGATCCGTTACCGGAGGCACCCTCCCCCCCCCCTTCCTCAAGAGGCAGGTTGTATGAACAAATATTACCACCCCCCCTTCCCCCCCTATAACAAAAGTGATGTACCCCAATATCCCCCAAGGAAAGACCCACCTCTCAAGTCTACTACGACCCCCTGAGCAAACCCCCCCCTCCCCCCTTACCGTCAAGACTAGCACATATATGCACAATGTCTAGACACAAGTGAGATCCCCTGCAGGAGCTTTCCCCCAGAATTATGTAGCTTCCAACTGAACCCGCAATTGTATGGTCCCCCCTTGAACCCCCCTGTCCCCCCTTAACCCCCCCTCACCCCCCTCCCCACCCCACCTACACCCCCCCCCACCCCGTCCCCCACCCCCAGAACTGAACTGGAGTAGGACTAGACACCACAGCTCACCTCACAGCAACTGACGAACCATATAAGTCTAAGCAAGATATAAATATACAGCTCTAAGCACTGTCCAGGTTTAAGACTGAGCTCCCCTCAGGGGCAAGCCCCAAACACCAGAAAAGGTTATAAATAATATGTCCCCCCCACCTCCCTTCCCTCTCTCCCCCTCCCACCCCCCCCTCACTAATCAGACTAAATACCATGTTAGCTAACTCCCCAAAAGAACCTCCCCCTCACCTACCCTCCCCCCCCCCAGTGGAGACCTGTACTATGCTTAACCAACCTGTATCGCTATACGCCAATGTATGAACAATTATTGAATGAGTAGATGAAAACGGCAATGTGTAAGGGATACCTCGGCCTGGGAATGGGACTCCCCCCGAGAGCAATGTTTAAACCACCTGCTAATGATGCGAATAATGATGCGAATAAATTCGGTCCGCAAACGCAAACTAGCCCTCCAAGAATTTAAAAAAACTAAAGGGGATATAATTTGTATCCAAGAAACCCATTTTAACAACACAGATCCGCCTAACACATTTAAACACACGTACCCCCAAGCGTTTTTCGCTTCCTCCCCCAGCAAGAAAAGAGGGGTGGCCATTCTGATTAAAAACAACACACCATTTGCCCCAACACTGATAACCAAAGACCCTGAGGGACGGTATATACTCCTCCAAGGCACGCTTTCAGGCTCTCCCATAGCCATCCTTAATATCTATGCCCCAAACGCAAATCAAACACAATTCCTCCAGAACCTTCTTAGCACCCTCGACCAACCAACGCTCTCCTCCCTTCTCCTTGTCGGTGACGTAAATATGGTCCTTAGCCCAGGCCAGGACAGATCAGGCCAAACTGCGGCCCCATACTCCACCCAACTACAGACAAAAGCCCAAAAATTCCAAGATATCCTCAGAGAGTACTCTCTGACAGACATCTGGCGGGCCCAGCACGTGGGCCAGCGAGACTACTCCTTCTACTCAACCCCCCATCAGTCTTACTCGAGGATCGACTATTTCCTAGGCACCAACAATGTACTCCAGGCATCCTCCCACTCCGAAATAGGCCCAATAACATGGTCCGACCATGCCCCTATCGCACTCACCCTCTCTCTACCTTTCGTCAAGTCATTAACATATAATTAGAAACTTAGCGACTCGCTCCTCAACGACCCACAAGTGGTCAAAACGATTAAGCAAAAACTGCACACCTTTTTCCAAATAAACAAAGGCTCAGTCCCCTCAGCAGCAACCCTCTGGGAGGCCCACAAAGCCACCATTAGAGGGGAACTCATATCACTAGCCTCCTATAAGAAAAAACTAAAACAGAAAGCCCAGAAAGAACTTACTGATAAAATCCTAGCGCTAGAGCGCTCGCACAAGCTATCCCTATCGAAAAAGGTGTTTAGAACACTCGAGAAAGCGAGATCCGACCTAAAATTGCTTCAACTTGACGAGGTAGAGAGAGCCCTGAAATGGACCAAACAGCGGTTTTACGATAGGGGTAACAAAGCGGACAAACTTCTGGCCTCCAAATTAAGAGGCATGAAGGCAAAGACCCAGATCACAAAGATCAGGACTAAAAGCGGTCTAATCTCTTATAACGAGAAAGATATCGCGAGTGAGTTTGCAGAGTTCCACACAGACCTTTACAACCTTCACCCCACTAACCACCCAAATGATAACGCCAAGAATACCTCCGACTACCTAACCAAATGCAACCTCCCATCCCTCACACAGGAAGAACTCGAGTTCTTAAATAAGAAAATAACTCAAGAAGAACTAAAAAACGCAATATCCTCACTTAAAATAGCTAAAACACCTGGACCCGATGGATTCTCCAACATTTATTATAAAAAGTTAGTAGACCCCCTGTCCCCCCATCTCCTAGAAATGTACAACTCCTTCCTGCAGGGAAAACAGATTCCAGACACTATGTCAGCAGCCAATCTGGCTATCATACATAAAGAGGGCAGAGACCCACTTCAATGCGGCAGCTACCGCCCAATATCCCTGCTAAACACCGACCTCAAGCTTTTCAGCAAAATTCTTGCAAACAGGCTGAACCCTATTCTCCCAAGGCTAATTCATATAGACCAGGTGGGATTTGTGTCAGGAAGACAGGCCTCTGACAACACCCGCAAAATTATTGATATTATAGACCACGTGCACCTCAAACAGTCCCAGGCCCTGATACTAAGCCTCGACGCGGAGAAGGCCTTTGACCGCATCAGATGGTCCTACCTCGACCAAACGATGCGCCAGTTCGGCTTCTCCGGACCATTCCTTGCTGGCGTCCGAGCCCTCTTTACTAACCCAACAGCCCTACTAAAACTCCCAGGAGGCCGCTCCAACCCAATAAAAATACAAAACGGCACCAGACAAGGCTGCCCCCTCTCCCCCTTACTCTTCGCCCTGTCTATAGAGCCCCTGCCGCCCGAATCAGAACTGAACCCACTATTAAAGGTATCCTAGTCGGAGACAGGGAATACAAAATATCCCTGTTCGCCGATGACATAATTCTCACCCTGTCAGATCCCCTCACCTCCCTCCCCAACCTAGAAAAACTCCTTGACCAATTTGGCCAACTGTCAGACTATAAAGTCAATACTGACAAGTCGGAGGCCCTTAGCATCTCCCTACCGAACCCCGTATGGTCAGCCCTACAAAAGAAATTTAAATATAAATGGAATAGTTCCCATATCAAATACCTTGGGATTAAAATAGCGAGCTCATATAACTCGCTATACCAAATTAACTACCCCCCCCTCTTCCGCCAGATCTTAAGAGATCTAGAGACCTGGCAAACCCACCAGATCTCCTGGTTCGGAAGAATAGTATCCACCAAAATGAATATCCTACCCCGCTTGCTCTACTTCTTTCAGACCGTCCCCGTCCCACTAGCAGAATTGAGGAATATCCAGGCCCATATCCTAAGGTTCATTTGGCAACAACGGAGAGCCAGGGTCCCACGGTCAGTACTTCTGGCCTCAAGGACGAGAGGAGGTCTGGGAGCACCGGACGTACTCCGATACTACCAATCAGCCCAGCTGAGGCAGGCGGTAGTGTGGAACAGCCCCCCCGCCTCCAACTGCTGGCTGGAGATAGAGACACACCATGCGTCTCCGAACCCCCTCCCAGCCCTACTGTGGTCCCCAACCCACAAAAACAAGAAGTCACTGAGACTTAGCCTCGGGGCAATGAGATGCACGTGGTCGACATGGCTAAAAACCAAAGGGAAATATGGCCTAGCTTCAACCCCCTCTCAATTGACCCCCTTATTCGGGAACCCGGACTTCCCACCTGGTTGCGCCCGACCCCAATTCAGCCAATTTCAAGGCTTAAACATCAGAGTGGTTGCGGACTTGCTGGAAAAAGACGAGGTTATGCCCCTCCCGGAACTGAGAGTTAAACTTTCGTCCCCTGATTTGCCCATATTTCAATACCTACAGATTCGACACTTCTTAAGAACCCAGTCCCCTAACCTAAGGTTCCCGCCGCGCTCCAGATTCGAGACCCTCTGCCTCAAAGGCGAGTACCAAAAGGGCCTCATATCAGGGATATATAAAATGCTCGAGGCATCCCAGCCCCCCCCCTAATCACCTGTATATGCAGAAATGGAACGAAGACCTAAATACCAACTTGGACCTTGAGGACTGGGAGGATATCTGGGAGGCAGCCACCAAAACATCAATTTGCTCCGTCACAAAAGAAAATATCTACAAAATATTATTTCACTGGTACCTGACCCCGAGTAGACTGAGCCAAATCTACCCAGGCACTTCAGACGAATGCTGGAGAGGTTGTGGTCAAAGGGGGGACATGTCCCATATTTGGTGGACATGCCCGGAGATCCAAAGATACTGGTCCCGGATCCAGGGCCTCCTGACCGAGACCCTGGATATAGAGATACCCCTGGACCCGCTGACCTACGTGCTGGGAAAACCAATTGACGACCTCCCTGCCCCTGCTGCCAGGCTCGCAGCGGCAATATTGACGGCTGCGAGATGCTGTGTAGCAGCGGCGTGGAAGAAAATCAAGGCCCCCTCTAGAAGGACAGTGATCACTAGGGTAGACGGAATTATGAGTATGGAAAGACTGACGGCAATGTTGAAACAAAAAATGCGGTCTGGGAACCTTGGCCAGGATTGCCAACTCCCACATAAACCTTACCGCATTACCTTCCTTGCCCCCCCCCCGACCGACGAACCTCAAATTCCTCCCCCCCATACCCTCCCTCCCCCCCCCCTCCCCTCTCTTTGCCCAAAGTCGTTCCCAACTATCCACCCTTCCTTCGTCGCCCCCTCTCTTTTTCATCACTGAAAAAAGGAAAAGGGATTATTGTGTGTCACCTACCCCTTCCAAGCGATGTACATGTACTGCGCCGTATATTCAAGATGGCCCGTTGGCCAATGTCTGTAACATGTACCAATGCGCTGTATGACACCAATAAAGGAAAAATATTTAAAAAAAAAAAAGAAAGGGAACATCCTTGGACTACCTCAGTGGGAGATCATCCCTTCGTCCTCTGATTATGGGCCCATGCGAGTGGGGTCCCAGTAGACCTCAATCCTATGCTTCCAGACACACAACAAACTTCTGCTGTCTTGTGTCAGCAAGACCACAGTGCTAATGGCATGCAGGGCTCGTTTTTTGGGTATATATTACAGTTAGTAAGTCGGCCCTTTCTTTTTTTCTTGTTCCCTTTTGCCTTCACTTGTACAGTATAGCCTAAAACCTAGGCAATGTCTAAATTGCAAGGATGTTCTGCGGAAGAGAAAGGAGATCCTCCCCCATTAAAGGCTTCGCTTCTTAAGCTTAGAAAAGCTGCTAAGTCCAGGCACTGTGCTGCCTGTGATTTTAAGCTTTCCTCTAATGATTCAAAAAAAACTATGCTTATAAAAACCTGTCGTGGATGAAATGCTATCTCAGATTTCGCAATTACTAGAATGGATGAGCAGATCTATGATGGGTACCTCAGCAAAGATTGAACAGGCATCCTTGTAGAATAGGATCTAAATCTCAAATATCCCAAGTCGTTTCATGTCATGCTGGGAAATCACCACCAATCCATGAGTGCAGGCTATTGGGATACTTGATTTGTGGGGTGATATTTAAGGCTGGTCAGTATTAAATGAAAAGGTTAACACCATTTACAGGGGAAGAGATGGCAGGGACGCATGAGTGAGATCAGGTGTGTATGTCTGACTTCAGGCTATGGGGAGATCCCCAGTAGTCCGAAGGAGTAGATAGAGGGTGTGAATAGTGGATTTGTGTGGGTATTTTTTATTGAGGGGTATAGAAGTTGTTGGGAGAGGGGTGTATACATTATGGTGCAGTGGGGAGTGGGGAAGTTGGAGAGAACAGAGACATTCACAAAGGAGTAAGGAAACAGTAAACAGAAAAAACAGTAGAGAGGGCATAGTAAGATGCAGGAGGAGAGACTTCACAGATAATGAAAGATAATGGCCATTAGTGATGCAAAGATCCAAAAGAGGCATTTTTCCTAACATCACATATCCACTAAACTCCATTAAGGTTAACGCAGGGACTTGCATAAACTTGGCGTTACTCCATCCAGACCCTGAAAAATATGTATTTCAGGGTGTGGGAGTAACACTAAGACATACTTCATGTCAGGTGTATTGGAAGCCAATGCAATATTACGCTACAATAACGTGACTTTAAGCCTGTATTAATGAGATATACAACAGCTATTGTTTTTGCATCTAATTGGCTTTGTGGACATGCGTTAACCTCAGGGACAAAATGTCAGTTACGGTTTTCCATACCGTAACTTTATGAGCCCTGATTTAATAGAGCTTTGTTGATCTAGCCCTGTGTGTGTTTGTCAAGGTAACCTTATGTTAGGCTAGAAAGAGGAGTTACCCACTAACTTCCAGCTGCCATGGAGGGACAGGAACAAACCAAAATATTGTCCGGTAAATTTCCCCTCAGAATGGGAAAATCTAAATTCTCTAAAGACAAGATCACACTATTTAAGAGGAATGAATATACTTTACTACATAATTTATATATGGACAACTCTGACTCTTGGCATATGGTATCCCAGATACATTATTCCAATATATGCCTATTAATGCATCTTAGTGTTACTGCTGACTCACTGTCTGTACTCATTTTCACAACACAGTATGTTATCGCCATGCATATGTAATAATTTGAAACCTCACATTAGCTTCATCTATGGAATATGATAAGCTATAAACAATGCATCATCTACATGTACAAGCAAGAGTCTACTATTAAGTCGGTTTGTAATTTATTTCACAACTCTAATTAGCACTGGTTGCTTGGAGTGTCATTTTGTAGTATTAATTCATAATTAAAGCACCAAAACATGTGAAATTTTACTGTATAAGGTTTTTATTTATTTTTAATAAGTCAGTTCTGTAGTATTAGATAATGGTGGCTTTTTTTAAATTATTATTATTATTTTGTTTTTATTTAACTCTTAATGTTAATTTTAATGAGTTTAAAAGCATCCTTTGATTTCTATAGCAGGTTTTAGCACACCTCCCAAGCAGTGCAAGATCTTTGCAACACTTTCCTGTTTGGGATAATTTGTTGCAAATTTTCCTAGTGGTTTGAGTTGTAAACTGTAACAATGCGCCGTTCTGCGCATGCGCAACATCGGCAAAAAAACCCGTTCTGCGCATGCGCTGACATGGCGGCCCCCTTCTCGGTATCGGCGGATCGCTGAAAAGCAGGGCGCAGAGAAGCGGTGCCTTGCTGTATGTCTCAGCACAGGAAGGTGTCTTATGGCAGAAAAAAACTGCCTTGTAAATATGGCCCAACATGTCTTCTGGAACCTGAAGGTGATTTTGGTATATGAGCTGCTTTAGGCTATGTGACTTAAAAGACAGTGTATGGGGCCAAATATGTCTACAGACAGAACTTTAATGATATCCTGCGAAGCATCCTCTGTAGAATACAAATGTTGCATCGCTGCCAGCAGTGGAGAGGCTTTTGTTGAGTCAAAAACAATCACAGCTGTGCATGACTCCAATAAGTCACACTAATATTCACACGCCCCACTGATAACTTTACCATTGGCTGCATTGGAGCCACAAGTTTTTCTTAAATTGAAATTTGTTGACCGCAAGCCAAGAATGGTAATTTCTCTGAATAAAACGACATAGCCCTAGTGTAGTCAGCGATATAATTCTGTGCAACATCTGTGAGTCTTTAAAACTGAATCAGCGGAGAGTTTCTTTATGTTGCTATGTGAATAAAACACAGTCTGTGCTGCAACAATAGTGGACAGTGGGAAGTGGCAGCAGCCAAGTGTTTAAACTAAAAATACATATGCACCAATTATTCTTCTAACGGTTTCTACCTGCGTCATACAAGGTATTGAATATCATTTCCTTGCCCAGGTACTTTGCAGCAACACCATGCTAAGGTTTTAACATTTTCTTTGGAAAGCTACAGTAATGAGCACTGCTCTTTGCTATACAACACATACAATGTTTCTGATTTCTAATCAAACAGAAGACATTGAAGAAGCAATCCACCTCCAATTATGTATCATTTTTTTTAATCTCACCTGAATCAGTAGGGACCCCAAAATTAGAACCACTGCTTATAGTAACTTTGTCGTAAGTAGGCATCAGCTGTGCCAGCCAATTAGGTAAGGGGAATACAGAATATTCTAGCAATATTCTTTACATTGATTGGCTTATAGGCAGTAACATAAACAGAAGCTATTGTAATTTCCCTTAACCAGAAATTGACATCACACGGAACCAGGTGTTTCCCTGTGCTCACCCACTGGGTACAAGCAAAACCAAAATCATGACAGAAATAAAGATTGTGTATAGGTGCAGTTCCTCAAAAATGAACTATGCTGAAAGTATGCTCAATGTGATGCTACAGTATTTAGAGCACATTACTAGTTTTTATCCTATTTTAATTACTAAAATTAAGCACGTGTCCTGATCTGTATGACTGGTTGATTTCAAGTGCTGGTTGTATTAACTGTGGGGTTAGAAACAGAAGGATGCTGGTTGTGTTAAGTGTGGAGTTAGAAACAGAAGGAGTGCTGGTTGTATTAAGTGTTGAGTTAGAAACAGAAGGATACTGGTTGTATTATGTGTGGAGTTAGAAACAGAAGAAGTGCTGGTTTTATTATGTGTGGAGTTAGGAACAGAAGAAGTGCTGGTTGTACTGTATTATGTGTGGAGTTATAAACAAAAGGATGCTGGTTGTATTATGTGTGGAGTTATAAACAAAAGGATGCTGGTTGTATTATGTGTGGAGTTATAAACAAAAGGATGCTGGTTGTATTTTAAGTGTGGCGTTAGAAACAGAAGGAGTTGGTAGAAGGAAGGGGTTCAACTAGGTATAGTATAGTGAAGTACAGTCAATTGTTAGAACTTATAACTCCATAGTTGCAATAATGAGCAGGATTGAGAATGCCACTCATTGCGCATTTTGCCACATGTATGTGCACTTGGAGCAGCTTTCCAAGGAGCATACCCCTGTGAGAAGTGTGAGCAGGTGGTCTCTTTAGAGTCAGAGATTGCTGATCTGAAGAGGAAACTTGCAATGTTGAGAGACATTAACAATCTTGAAAGGAGTTTAGTGCTTACTGAGCTGGCCCTGGCTGGGACTAGTGTTGCAGATGGTGGCTCTGTGAGTGAGGACCAGGTAGGTAGCTGGGTAACAGAAGGGGAAGCAGGGGGAAGTGGAAGAGGCAGGCCAGTTCTGAGCTGACCCATCCCAATAGATTTGAAATATTGAGTGAAGATATTGGTAGTGTCAGGCAGAAATGACAAGGCTGGGGGAAACTGATTCCTCTAGCTGCCAGGGGAATAGTTCCTCCAGCACAGAGGGGACTCGGGATAATCAGAGACCACGAAAGATTGTGGTGGTAGGGGACTCCATTGTTAGGAAGGTAGATAGGGCAATCTGTTGCCATGACCGCATGAACCAAACAATTTGTGGTCTCCCGGGTGCTCGGGTTCGGCACATTGCAGATCGGGTAGACAGATTGTTGGGGGGGAGGGGGGCTGGGATTGACCCGGCGGTCTTGGTACACGTTGGCACCAATGACAAAGTTAGAGAAAGATGGATGGTCCTAAAAAATGATTACAGGGATCAAGGCCAAAAGCTTAAGGCAAGGACCTCCAAGGTAGTATTTTCTGAAATACTACCAGTAGCATGCGCTACCCCAGGGACACAGTCAGAGATTAGGGAGGTTAATGCATGGCTATGAAAGTGGTGTAGGAAGGAGGGTTTGGGGTTTTTAGAGCACTGGGACTCCTTTTCTGAGAGGTGCAATCTTTATGCTAGGGACGGATTGCACCTCAATGAAGAAGGATCTTCTGTGCTAGGGGGGAGAATGTTAAAAAGGTTGGAGGAGATTTTAAACTAGGATGGAGGGGGGAGGGACAAGAAACAGATAACGAACTAAATAGAATAGATGGGAAATAGCAAGGGGTCATGGAGGTAGAATGGGGTCAAGTGTGAGTTTGGCAAGCAGTGAGACACCCATAGTAAACACAGATAATGCTAGAAAACTTCTAAAGATTAAACCCAATTGATACAGAAAGGCAGGAGCAGATAAGATAATAGTACAGACTGAAAAAAAACTGAAATGCATGCTTGCTAATGCAAGAAACCTGACAGATAAAATGGGGGGCTTATATTAATAGCTGTAAGGGAGCACTATGATATCATATGAAACATGGTGGGTTGAAAATCATAACTAGGAAGTTAATTTAGAGGGTTGTTCCCTTTTTCGGAAGGATCGAGCAAATAAAAGAAGAGATGGGGCATGCTTATATGTTAAACCAGATCTAAAACCTATTATAAGGGAAGATGTCTATGAAGGGAATTATGAAAATGTAGAGACCTTGTTGATAGAAATGAGCGGTGGAGGTAAAAGAATAAAGAAAATGTTTGTAGGGATATGCCATAAACCACCAAATATCTGTGAGATTGAGGAAGCTAAAATACTTTTGCAAATGGAGAAGGCATCAAAACTAGGTCTGTTTGCATAATGGGTGATTTTAATTATCCAGACATAGACTGGGGCAATGAGATTAGGAACAAAAGGAAACAGGTTTTAGGGGGTGCTTAAAGACAATTGCATGACCCAAATTATTGAGGAACCAACCAGGAGAGGGGCAATACTAGATTTGGTAATATCAAACAATGGGGAAGTACAGTAATAACAAATATTAAAGTCTGGGAACATTTAGGTAACAGTGATCATAACATGGTCTCATTTGAAATAAATGATCAAAAAACAGATTACTTGGGTTCAACAAAGATCTTAAACTTTAGAAAGGCAGATTTTCATTAACTGAGGTCTAATCTAGTAGTAATACAATGGGATGATGTTTTTGAAGGGCAAAATGTAGAAGATAAATGGGCAGTCTTTAAAACATTGTTAGAAAAGCACACTTATCATTACCCTTTGGTTATAAATAGAAATACTGTAAGTCAAAAACAATGTGGCTAAATAAACAGGTAATGGAGGAAATGGAAAAGAAGAGGAAGGCGTTTAGATTCTTGTAGTCAGAAGGGACCGAGGCATCATATCAGATTTATAAGGAATGTAACAAAAATTGTAAAAGGGCACCAAATGAGCAAAAATTGACAATGAAAAAAGGATTGCAATAGAAAGTAAGATCAACCCTAAAAAGTTCTCTAAGTACCTTAATAACAAAAAATCAGAAAAGAAAATATGGACCCTTTCAGTGTGAGATGGGCAGGCAGATTACTGGAGATAAGGAAAAAGCAGAGGTATTAAACAAATTTGCCTCTGTGTTTACCAGGGAAGAATAAATTTCAATAGTAGTGCTGCAGGAGGAAGCCACAACCTCAGTATTAACGAATAATTAGTTATCTGAGGATAAAGTTCATAGGCGGCTTGATAAAATTAAAGTAAATAAGTCACCTGGCCCCGATGGCATACATCCAAGAGTTCTTAAGGAGTTAAGTTCCGTAATAGCCAAACCATTACATTTAATACTCAAGGACTCCATTTCCAATGGCTCAGTACCACACAATTGGCGTAAAACAGACGTGGTGCCTATATTTAAAAAGGGAGCTAGATCACAACCGAGGAATTACAGACCTGTAAGCCTGACTTCAATAATGGGGAAGATACTTAAAGGTTTAATACAGGATAATATTCAGGAATACCTAATGGAAAACAAAATTATTAGTAATAGTGAGCATGGCTTTATGAAGGATAGATCATTCCAAATGAACCTTATTTGTTTCTTTGGGGAGGTAAGTAGGACTTTAGACCAGGGTAATGCAGTTGATGTGGTCTACTTACAGTAGATTTTGCAAAGGCTTTTGATACGGTTCCACATTGGACTGAGTAAAAATATATGCACTTGGATTGAAAACTGGTTGAAGGATAGACAACAGAGGGTTGTCATAAATGGAACTTTTTCAGGTTGGAATAAGTTGTGAGTGGAGTACCTCTGGGATCGGTACTCAGACCACTGCTTTTTAATTTGTTTATTAATGACCTTGAGGCTGGCATACAGAGAGAAATCTCCATCTTTGCTGATGACACTAAATTGTGTAATGTAGTCAAATCAGAGCAGCATGGAATTTATCACCAGAAGGACTTGGAGAGACTGGAAACTTGGGCATGTAAATGGCAGATGAGGTTTAATACAGATAAATGTATGGTTATGCATTTGGGAAACAAGAATAAACAGGCGACTTACAAATTAAATGGGGATAAATGAGGGGAATCCTTTATGGAGAAGGATTTAGAAGTGCTTGTAGACAGCAGGCTTAGCAATAGCACCCAAAGTCATGCAGTAGCTGCAAAGGCAAACAAGATCTTATCTTGCATTATGGAAGGGAAGGAAACATAATTATGCCCCTTTACAAAGCATTAGTAAGGCCACACATTGATTATGGAGTACAATTTTGGGCACCACTCCTTAGAAAAGACATTATGGAACTAGAGAGAGTGGAGAGAAGAGCCAATAAATTAATAAAGGGGATGGACAATCTAACTTATGAGGAGAGGCTAGCTAAATTAGATGTACAGCTTAACCCCGTTATAGCGCGGTCCTTTTTTTAAAAAAATTTTTGTGGTGGTACCGTGTCCGCCGGAGGGGGAAAGCTGAGAACTCTCCCAGCGTTCCCAGACCTGGTGGGGCAGCGGCCACAGCACTTACCCGGCATCTGGCAGCTCTTCTCCCTGTCTCGGCTTCCTGCTTCTGCTTCCATCTTGCGAGAGCAAGCTCCCTTATAGAGACAGTGTGTGTGTGTGTGTGTGTGTGTGTGTGTGTGTGTGTGTGTGTGTGTGTGTGTGTGTGTGTCAGTGTGTGTGTGTGTGTGTGTGTGTCAGTGTGTGTGTGTGTCAGTGTGTGTGTGTATGCAGTGTGCTGTGAGTGTGTGCAGTGTGCTGTGAGTGTATGCAGTGTGCTGTGAGTGTATGCAGTGTGCTGTGAGTGTATGCAGTCTGCTGTGCAGTGTGCTGTGTGTGTGTGTATGCAGTGTGCTGTGAGTTTGTGTGTGTGCAGTGTGCTGTGAGTTTATGTGTGTGCAGTGTGCTGTGAGTTTGTGTGTGTACAGTGTGCTGTGAGTTTGTGTGTGTGCAGTGTGCTGTGAGTGTGTGCAGTGTGCTGTGAGTGTATGCAGTGTGCTGTGAATGTATGCAGTGTGCTGTGAGTGTATGCAGTCTGCTGTGCAGTGTGCTGTGTGTGTGTGTGTGTATGCAGTGTGCTGTGAGTTTGTGTGTGTGCAGTGTGCTGTGAGTTTGTGTGTGTGCAGTGTGCTGTGAGTGTATGCAGTGTGCTGTGAGTGTATGCAGTGTGCTGTGAGTGTGTGCAGTGTGCTGTGAGTGTGTGCAGTGTGCTGTGAGTGTGTGCAGTGTGCTGTGAGTGTGTGCAGTGTGCTGTGAGTGTATGCAGTGTGCTGTGAGTGTGTGCAGTGTGTGTATGCAGTGTGCTGTTAATGTATGCAGTATGCAGTGCAGTGTGTGTGCAAAAAAATGTTTGTTTTTTTTTATTTCGGGGTCCACGCTCAAACCGCGGTATAGAGGATCGCGCTATAACGGGGTTGAGCTGTATTTACATTAGAAAAGAGGCATCTAAGAGGGGATATGATAACTATATACAAATATAATCAGGGACAATACAAGGAGATTTATTTATTTATTTTCCCCCTTATGCAAAATCATTAGATGATGTGTCACTGGGGTTTTTTGTTTGCCTTCCTCTTGATCAATATACTGTAAGTACGGATATACAGTAGGATAAAGTATCTGTCTTCTAAATTTAGCATAGGTTGAACTTGATGGATATGTCTTTTTTCAACCTCATCAACTATGTAACTATGTACTCTTTAAAAACACCTGCTGTAGATTGGTGTCCTGACAGTCTTTGCGGTTTATTCTGACATGTTTTACCCCACCAGGAAGCACAGTGCTCCGTCTTATCTGGAGCTTCTCTGATAAAGCTCTAGAAGTCCAGCGATGTCACTAAGTGGAAAAGGCTTAGCAGCCATGTTAATTTCATTTGTGGGCTCAGTCTATCAGAGAAAAAAAAACCCCCATTTGATTTTCAAGGACCCCCTATTGTACAGTATGGGGAATACATCTTTATATATATATATACATGCAAATGGACACACAGTGTCACCTTTTGCTTCAAAACCATTTTTAACATGGTTCCCTATAGGCTTAAGCTTGCTGCATGGTCACAGCTTTGAGCACAGCCAGGGTCAAGATGCATAGCCAGAAAACCCACCCACAGACAGCCGTTTCGATCTTAATGGGTCTCATCAGTGTGGGGTTGGTTAACTGACTATAACCAAGCTGTGCCATGCAGCAAGCTTAAGCCTGTAGGGAACTATGTTAAAAATGGTTTTGAAGCAAAAGGTGACACTGTGTGGCCACTTGCATGTCATTTCCCAGAATCCCTTGCTGCAGTGGAAGTGCTGTGTGCTGGGTGATAATGGTGAAAGGCGGGGTTGCAGACCTGTCTAAGACATGCAAATGAGCATACAGTAATATTTCCATTTGCTATATGCTTTGCTGTGGAGGGTTTTTGTCACTTTTTTACCCACCATAACTTAACTAAGTGTGTGTGTATATATGTTCCGTGTGTGTGTGTGTGTGTGTGTGTGTGTGTGTGTGTGTGTGTGTGTGTGTGTGTGTGTGTGTGTATACACACACACACACATAGGGAACTGCACCTTTAATAACTTTTTCAGTTTAGGCCTAAAAGCTGTAATCCTGCCAAATGGCATGAAATACACATCCTGTACTGGTGCTGTCACTGTGTATAACATACAGATGTTTTTAGTGGTTCCAACGAGACCGTATTCAGGGAGAACTTCTAAAGAAACTCTCAGACAATTTATACGCACAACTATTTTTATAGACCAAATACATTTATAGCAGCAAACACCAAGCATTTTCAGAACAAAACGTGCCACCTGACATCATAAAACAAATATACCATTATCAGTTTATCCCACGAATGCTGGGACAAACCATATATAAAAACCTGCTAACGGTGGACAATTGTGTCCCTGGAGATCCCCCAATCCAGATATGAATATGTTCCCTCTTTATTTATATACAAACACGTGTGTGTGTGTGTGTGTGTGTGTGTGTGTGTGTGTGTGTGTGTGTGTGTGTGTGTGTGTGTGTGTGTGTGTGTGTGTGTGTGTGTGTGTGTGTGTGTGTGTGTGTGTGTATACACATCAAATTGATGCATGATTAGTGGTCTTTACATAGCACCTGCATCTTTCCCTTGATAAATTAACCCCATTAGTGTAATTGAAACAAAACAAAGAATAAATACAAATGTATACCGAAAAATGATGGTTGAAATACGTGATCTGCTTCTGAAAATAATACCCCCCAGGTGATTACAATTCATTTCCAGAGCTAAATATAAACTGTAAACATCTGTCTCAAACTATAGATACTATTGGCACAATGCTGCAGGAAATCTAGGTTCAAGACCTGTCTCCAGGTGAACCTACTGTATGAATGCCAGAGTTTATCCATGCTATAAAATACAGGCAGTCAAATCATACCTGTCAGTTTCAGGAAACACCAGATGTTTGAGATGGCCATTGACTCCATTATCAGCTATTGTTGTTTAAGCTGCAAAAATACTTAGACAGCTAAATATGTCATCTCCAGGCTATAACACCCTTAAAATAACTCATTAGTACAGTGTTGCTACCTATTAGCAGCTGGAAATGCCTGCATTTTATGGATTATTGCTAGAATAAGTACTGTGTACTCAGCAACATTCTAAAAAGTTGAGATGGGGGTTCCAGCTGCATGTAGATGAATGAATTCCATATGCTCTTCTCATTAAGAAAGCTTGTGCTATTCCATGGTGAATTGTAGGCCAATATCCTAGCCACACCAGCAGTGCTGTGCTCCAAAGCAAATGTATCACTTCTTTTGTAAATGTAATTATCGATCTGATCTCAGGCAGTCAGTGTAATTTTATCTTAATTAGCTATTGGCCAATAGATTTTTTTAATAGGTTCAACCCATTAGCTCCTCGCTGCTCCGCTGTTAAATTTCTGAAGAGATCCGTTTATCCATGTACTTTCTTTTTTTTATCTCAGCTAATACTCTCTAAGAATCACCAAACTCTTAAGATGATTACATGTAGACATTGTTGGCAGATAAGAATCTCCGGACCCATGTTATTACCTGTGAAAACGAAGATACCATTTGATAACTTGCTTCTTTCACATTTAGAATACCCTTGCATGTATCCGAAGCAATTTTGAATGCCTTTTGTGCTTTTGATTCAACAATTCAACAATCACTGCTGAGAGTTTGCTCCATGAATCTTCCTCCGGTTTCTGACTCTACCACCCCCTAGATCAGATGCATTGTAAGGAACCGCAACCCTCTCTAATAGCGTGCCTGAGATCAGATGCATTGTAAGGAACCGCAACCCTCTCTAATAGAGCGGATGAGATCAGATGCATTGTAAGGAGCCGCAACCCTCTCTAATAGAGCGGATGAGATCAGATGCATTGTAAATTCTTCTGAATTTGGTCCAATTTTCAATTGACCTGAAAATTGCAGGGAACAAATTAGCGATGCCCAGGGAACTCAAGGGTTCCCAGGAACCCTGGTTGGAAAAAACACTGCCCTAGCTGCAGGGCATGGTTGTTCTAGCATTAGTAAAATGATTTGACCCTGTACTTTGTAACTACATTTGATGTATTTAAATATTCTATCATGTCTCTTCCTCTCTCATTTCTTGCAAGCTGGGTGTGCTGAGGTACATTGGTCTTTCGTGGTGAGGTTTATGCTGTAGATCAGGGGTGAGCAAACTGGGGGGCGCAAGATTTTTTAAGGGGGACGCATGGCCGGTGCAGACGACGGGTGGCGAAAGATGTTGTTCGCGGACGAGCAGACAGCACAACATGCCGTGCGCAGGCGGCCTAAAATGCTGTGCGCGGGCGGTGCAGGCGGCCGGGTAGCTGGTCGAACTTGATGGTGTGTGTGTGCGCGCGTGGTGGAGGTACGGCGGCTGCACAAAAAAATCATCAGAAGAGGCCAGTACTGCAGTAGGACGGCAGGGGAGGGGCACGAACCAGCACTGTGTCGTTGAATGCCCCTCCCTGTGTCTGCCCAGCAATAGGGCTCTGGACCTGCTCTCTGCTGGCACCCTGATTTGCTGTAACCCTCTGCACAGCTGAGATTTGAAAGGGTAAGCTGCCGCTATCTAAATGTTACTTTGAATGCAATAAAATAATATTAAAATACAAGTAAAAACACTACAACTTTAAAAACTGAAAAATAAATAAATAAAACTGGTAGGTACTGTAGGAGTCTGGATGACCCTGGGGAAGGCAAGCTAAAGAGCAGCGGGGAGGGAAAAGGCAAATGGGAGAAGGAACAAAAAATGGGGGAAGAGGGCATGGAGGTGGAAAGAGCAAGGAATGTGAGAATAAGGCAGGGATTATGGTCCCTGCGCTGCCATGTGTTAACGAGTGCGTAGCCGCACCCACTCCTGCAGCCCAAGCGATTTGTGAACTTGGCTGCAGGAGATTGTAGACGCGTGGCGGACACGTCACAAAGCTGGTTCGCCCTCATTGGCTGAACCAGCTCACATGCGCCGTCATGCGGCAGCCGCCTGAAAATACAAAATTTGTTGTATTTTCACAACGCTGCCGCGTCAATGCACCTCTCCGCCTGTAGGCGCGCAGGCACTGGGGTAGCTCCCATAAGAAAATACAGCAGAGTGGTTGCCGGACGCGTGCACGCAAGTGCATTCATGCTGTGACGCCAGCACCATAATCCCAGCCATAGATAAAATGAGCCGACCCAAGCCATGTTACTTAAAAAAAAAACAACACTTAAATTGTAATGTTTAAGTGTTTTAAAAATGTTGAAATATGTAAGTACAGCTTAACCCCGTTATAGCGCGACCCGTTATAACGCGAATCCGCATATAACGCGGTTTTCATGTGGCTCCCGTTTAAAAATAAAAAAAAATGTACATTTTTTTTACATTTTTTTTGCACACTGCACACACTCTCACTGCACACACTCTCACTGCACACTGCACACACTCTCACTGCACACTGCACACACTCTCACTGCACACTGCACACACTCTCACTGCACACTGCACACACTCTCACTGCACATACTCCCAGCACTCACTGCACACACTCTCACTGCACACACTCCCAGCACTCACTGCACACACTCTCACTGCACACACTCCCAGCACTCAATGCACACTGCTCACAGCACACACTCTCACTGCACACTGCACACACTCTCACTGCACACTGCACACACTCTCACTGCACACTGCACACACTCTCACTGCACACACTCACTGCACACACTCTCACTGCACACACTCCCAGCACTCACTGCACACACTCTCACTGCACACACTCCCAGCACTCACTGCACACTGCTCACAGCACACACTCTCACTGCACACTGCACACACTCTCACTGCACACTGCACACACCACACACTCCCAGCACTCACTGCACACACTCTCACTGCACACACTCCCAGCACTCACTGCACAAACTCTCACTGCACACACTCCCAGCACTCACTGCACACACTCTCACTGCACACACTCACTGCACACTGCTCACAGCACACACTCTCACTGCACACTGCACACACTCTCACTGCACACTGCACACACTCCCAGCACTCACTGCACACTGCACACACTCTCACTGCACACTGCACACACTCTCACTGCACACTGCACACACCACACACTCCCAGCACTCACTGCACACACTCTCACTGCACACACTCTCACTGCACACTACACACATTCACAGCACTCACTGCACACTGCTCACAGCACACACTCTCACTGCACACACTCTCACTGCACACTCCCAGCACTCACTGCACACTGCACACACTCTCACTGCACACTGCACACACCACACACTCCCAGCACTCACTGCACACACTCTCACTGCACACACTTTTACTGCACACACTCACTGCACACTACACACACTCCCAGCACTCACTGCATACACTCTCACTGCACACACTCTCACTGCACACACTGCACACACTCTCACTGCTCACACTGCACATTGCACACACTCCCAGCACTCACTGCACACTGCTCACAGCACACACTCTCACTGCACACTGCACTCACAGCACACGCTCTCACTGCACACTGCACACACTCTCACTGCACACACTCCCAGCACTCACTGCACACTGCTCACAGCACACGCACACAGCACTCACAGCACACTGCACAGCACACCACACTCACACCACACCTCCCACTCCCCCTCCCTACCTTTGGTGTCGGCTGCTGAGATCGGAGTGGAGCTGGCATCAGGAGGAGGGGGGTGTCGGGAGGAGGGGGGTGTCGGGAGGAGGGGGGGTGTCGGGAGGAGGGGGAGGGGGTGGTGTGGATGCCGGTAGGGGGGGTGAGTGAGGAGCAGGCTGGGATTCAGAGGGGCGCGTGGGCTAGGCCCAAAACTGATTATGCCGCGGAGGGCCGGTAGGTGTGGGGGCCTCGGGGGGGGAGGAAGTGGATGCCGGTGGAGGGGGATGGGTGCCGGGGTTGGGAGGTAAGGAGCAGGTTGCGGCTGGACTCGGAGGGCCGCTGCTGGGGGACGTGTAGGGCTTCCGGCCACCTCTTCCTTCCCTCCTTACTCCCTCCCGATTTTTTTTTTAAATTAGCGCGACCCCGGTTCTAGCGCGGTCGGATCGGGTGGCTCCCGAGGACCGCGCTATAACGGGGTTGAGCTGTATTTAGACGTATTTGTATTTACATAGTATACCGTTTAATAAAGGCAGGGGGGCCCGAGAAATTTCATGGATGAAAAGGGGGGCTCAGCATAAAAAGTTTGCTCACCTCGTCTGTAGATTAGGCATCGTATTTGTTCTTCTTTGCTCCACACCCATAAATCAAGATTTTTTTCTCCAATGGGAGAAGTTACATGAAGCACATACTGTACAGTATGATGGATGTATCAGATTCTACCACTATAGACTTCTCTAGTGAAAAGTTAATAGATATGAAGTCTGTGTATTAAAAATTCTGATCTTATAATGTTTGATCATTTAAAAGAGAACCCCAAATGTTGAATGTTGTAAGAAGGAACTATTTTTCTATGTTTTTGCTTTACTATTGAAATTAATTGAAAAGTAATGCACTAGCCATTCTAGCAGCAAACTGACTTAAAGGACCATTTCACTTGCCCATCCATGTATCTATTATTTTTTAGAGATTTCTTCACAATATTGTTCAATAAAGTATCTGGTGTCATATCTCCAGTCTTATTTTATTCCTAAACAAAAAGCCCAAGCTAAACTTATTTGTCTGCTAAGCTCCTCTCAATTAGGCTGCGGTCCCAGTCATGTCTCTGACACGCGCGCCCGGCGGGGGGGGGCGGCGCGTGCACAGCGCTAACCGCGATCTGCGGACTGAGGGGACAGAGGGAGCTTGTGACGGGAGGGGGCGTGGTCGGGGAACTGCGGGGGCGTGGCCATCACGCCACGCGTCAGATTCGCCCTCATTGGGTGAACCCCCGCTGGGGGCGTGGCCACGCCTCCGTCGCAAGGTTTAAACTCAATTTCATTGAGTTTAAAAAATATTGCAGCACGGCGCGGCTGCACCTTCAGCGTGAATGTGCGTACTGGGCCCTTCCCGATTGAGGGTCGGTGCTTACACGCACAGCGCACGCCGAGCCCTGCGCTGTGGCAGTGACTGGGACCGCAGCCTCAGTGTCATAAGTAGACCGAAGGCATTTTTCCTAATAAAATCCCTTGTAGACTGTAGTCTGCCTGGTGGAGAGAGAGAGAACAGCAGGAGTAGTCACATGAACACTCACTGGAGGGGGAGGGGAGGAGGGAAATAAAAAATAAGGGTTGTAATCTGTTTTAACCCAGAATAGTACTATTTCCTTTCTTAGGAGTGAAAGGTAGAACTGTTTAATTTCCTGTGCTGTGTTACTTCCTGTGCAGGACATAACTTGGATGCACAAATCTAGCAAAAAGCATTTGAAAGTATTTGCCTCTTTCAGGCATTTTGTTCACTTATTTCCAACGCTTCTTTGCTCTTGATCCTTTTGTTTCCACATGAGCTCCACAACTGCACCATCCACCATGTTTGCACCTCTCTTTTTTTTCGGGGGACAAATTAAGTCTCCATGAGGTTAAATTTAAGCAGGTAGATAAATGTGGAGTCCGTGCTCACTCACCAATAACTACAGTTCCATATTGTTCCACTTGTAGCTGTGTACAATTTCTACAAAAATAATCACCGTGATTTGGTGAATGTAAAAAATAAAGTAATAGAATAAACAACATTATCTCTAAGTTTAACACATCCAAAAGCATTTAAGTAACCCCAAATGCATAAATGAGGGTACATCACAAAACCCCCTAAACATTCAATTGCAGAAAGTAGACTAAACATTTAATCAACTGCACATATTTCAAGTATCCTAAATAACTAGACAAAGCATATTTGATTGAACCCTTTCATTTTGTAGAAGGCAGCCTATTGAAATCCTTTCTGGTTTTAACATGGAGTGTGTCATCACATTATACATTCAAGAGAGTATCTTCATGATACTGTCTTGAGTCATGAAAGGCAAGAAGAAAGAGTTAGGTGCACTCACTGGATTTATGTAACTGCCTCAGGTGCACCGCAGTCGTCCCCCGCTGGGAAGACCAATACTACAGGACACATCCTCCTAAAACAAGGAGCCGGCACTCCAGAGGTCTTCATACAAAAAAAAAAAGACTTTGAATCCACACAGATCAACGTTTCGGTCAAACACAGTGTGTTTGACCAAAACGTTGATCTGTGTGGATTAAAATTCTTTTTTTGTATGAAGACCTCTGTAGTGCCGGCTCCTTCTTGTTTTAGTAGTATGTGTCCTGAAGAGTCATGAAAGACCATGGCCAACAAAGCTACCTAAATAGTACTACTATTGATAGAACTATTCAAATAACTAAAACCAGATATTGTGCAGAGCTAGAGGATCAATGATATTCTACTGATGCTCCAAGTCAATATGGTCTATTCAGCACGTTTGTTGAGCTCTATCGTTTATGGACAAACTGAAGGATAATTAGAGGACAAGCTGCATGCAAAAGCACATATAGAGACAACGTCCAACGGACCCTCCCAATAGAGCGTATTTGCAGAGCCACAAAAGTAGAACAAAGATCCAGTTCTTTATCTCTCTAATATTACGTCTGTATTACATAAAAATAGAATTTAATAACTGATGAAGCACAACAGATATATGCAGCCAGGTCTGCTAAAGTTGCTTGATATTTGTAGGTCCATACATTTTGTCTTGGTCAGGAGATGTGTGTTGACTTGTTAGCACTAGTCTGGAGAAAGATGTGTTGTATATTGGTGTTATGGAGCATAATCTCCCACTTCAGTCCAAACATTGATTAATCTTTAGTAATTTACCCTTGAAGGCTTCATTTTTGAAGCTGTTCAAAGGACTATGCACTGGGAGTGTTTTTTCCATGCTTATGTGTATCCTATACACTTGGGCAGTGCTGTATGTCATCAGATTGTGGTGTTAGATAGTTGAGCCCTTACTTATAAGCTGTTGGGCTGGTTAATAATGGTAGTAAATGCTTTAATTTCCTCGAATTGAAATACAAAGATGATTCCCTTGAAGCTGAAATAGAGACTCTATACAGTATTTTTTTAAAAAAGCAGCCACAGGATTGATGGTAGGACTCCGCCGACAAAAGCTGATCTGCCAGACTACAGCAGTGTCACTGGCTGTCGTAGAATTTAAGGAAATCTCTAACACATATAAGGAGAAATGATCAGATGTGATGATGAGGTTTATACTGTAGCTTCAACATTTAGGAGATTGGGAATAGTTTTCTTTGTCACAGAATAGTGGAATTGGATGAAAAGCTTTGGCCGAGCATCTTTCAAGAAAAGATAATAAGAAATGATGAGTCCTCCTTTACAAGAACGTTTTACTTAAATGTAGTAAATTTACAGGCCACTGTTCTAAAGACGATACTATAACCTCCCACAGAAATATTCTCATACATATACAGGTCAGTCCTCAATACTGTACATCTTGCGGTCTTGAAATTGTTCTTTTACATGTGATGAGATATTAGAGAGAGCAAAGAGATTATTTTTAAAGCAAATTCTGTGTTGAGACATTACAGAGAAATGTTCATCTATTACAACAGCTGTGCCAGATGCTTCTTTTAGCATTGCCTGAGATCCCTAATGCACTTTTATCTTCTTGTGCTGTTTCTGTATGTTTTCCAAAATACCACTTATGGGCACATAATTCAGCCTTCTAATATTTTATGTTACTTTTATGCCTGATGCTCTCGTGCTTGTCATATATTTTCACTCGGCTAGGGTCATTCTTATTACAGTGTCCCAATAGCATGCACCATATTCTACTATTGCTGTCAGATTACCGTCTCCATAAACCTTTACTTAAGCAATGGGAGTCAGTTTGTGCTTCAATTTTCTTTTGCCTTTAGACTGTGTATAAGTCAGTGACATTGTTGGGAAATTCTTAACATACAGTATAACCATGCAATGTATTATATGTTTCAGCTGCCACTTGTAACCAATACAATTAGAGGCTTCATACCACAACATGGCACAGCATGCGTGGAATCTGATATGTGTTACATCTGTATTGTTTGGAACCTTTGGCTGACCTACCATCTTTTTCCAGAAATCTCAAATAAGTCAGGATGTTCATGGAAACAGTATGATATCTGACTTGCAAGGCCTTTTCATTATGTACAGATTATATCAAATACAGTAAATCTATTTGAAATCATGGGGCTAAAAACATCTTATTTACCCCAGAAATTGTATTTTTATTTCCTATTAGAAAACCATCATTACTCTACGTTTTTGCTTAGTAACTAAAGTACACTAATTAAAACAGTAGATCATATCGCATTAACAATTATTTATTTTATCCTGCCATTAACTAACCCTTTCTGTACCAACCTAGAAGTGTTTTAGAGATGATGGCTGCTTTGTGCTGCTCTAGTGAAGTAATCTTTAATAAGGCTATATCTGCCCGCCCAGTATTACCTTGTTTTAAACAAGTGGTCCCTCTTAATTGTTCTAAATATATATTACCTGATAGAAGCAACAAAGGTGTATTGTGAGCAGCCACGGCTATATTGCTTTCCTATTTATTCTCCCTCCTTACACATCTTTACTCGTTCCCTTTATATTTTAAGCCCCTCCGAGCAGGGAGTACATGTATGTGTTAACGTTTTATTATTTGTTTTCATGTTATGCCAATTTGTCATTAATATTATTTAGTGCAATGTTGTGATCACTGTTTGTGTCCTAGAGACGTGTTGATTCAGGGAAGATTGTAATAGCTTGTATTGGACCAATAAGAGAGTTTGTGTGTATGTACAGTACAGAGTTCAATACCTCAGAGGCCTCTTCATATGTACTTTTCCTAAGCAGCAGTTAAAAATCTACTACTGTATCTCACCAAAGCACTCTCTCACTCTCTTTGCCACGTGTTTGAACTTGGTTAGTAAGGTCAATATATATATATATATATAATGCAAAGTCATTACAACCTCATTAGTGACATTTTAGACCCTATTCACATTGGAGCTTATTGAATAGGGGTCTACATCTTTGATGATATGAATTAGATTAGTTTATTTTCCTCTGAAAGACGCTCTCCTCCTTCTGTTGGTATATTTCTTGGGCCCCTATTCCTGTATGGCACCTGTGTTCTCTTATGCAGTATTTTGCATTGTCTATTTTAAAGTACTTTTTGCGCTAAAGATACATATTAGGAATTACCCATTGCCTTTTCTCCACTTTGCAACTCTCCTTATTCCTTATAGTGATTTCATTTTATTTGCTTGTGTGTAACTTACAGTGTTCCATGCCATCCTGCATCACCGCTTTTCACGTTACCTGCGCTTTCGACCACAACCTTGAAATGCACACCACCTTAGCAGATAATGATGAAGTGAAGTTCAAGTCTTTCTGTCTGGAGCATAGCAGCGGAGCCACCAAACCGGAGGACCTGCAAAACCAGAGAGCATCGTCTTCCACCACCCAGCAAGAAGCTGACCAAACGGAGCAGGATCTGGAAAAGGTCACCCTGCGAAAGCAGAAGCTTCTGCAGCTGGAGGTGGACTTTCATGAACTCGTCAAGCCAGAAGACGTGGCTGAAAACCTTGATATGAACGAGAACCTGGTTGATTTTATTTACCAGTATTGGAAGCTGAAAAGGAAGGCAAACTTTAACAAACCTCTTCTAACTCCCAAAACAAATGAAGTGGACAACTTGGCCCAGCAAGAACAAGATGTGCTTTACAGGAGGTTAAAGCTCTTCACGCACCTCAGGCAAGACTTAGAAAGGGTAAGTCAATGATATTTGTTTTTGTTTTTATTCTGTTGGGTAATTATTTTTTAGTTTTCTCTAAGTTTGATAAAAAGTGTCAAGCTTGTTTGGGAGTTAAATATCGAACCAAATCAATCTTACAGGGAGGATTCATGGAAGCGCGACAGCAGTAATCGTACTTCAACTACTATTGCGCATTTGTGAATCTCCCCCAGTGAATTGGTATATCTCACTTTGATCATTTTTGCTGCTAAAGGTCACAAGGCAGTACAGTAATATCTCAGATTTGGAATTTAATATTCTTAAAGGCAACACCAGCAAGAAGAAATGGCTAATTCTTTGATTTTGTTTCGAACCAAAAACACCCAGGCTTTGAAGATGTAATTCTATAGATGAAAGTTCTGTTACACCCTCATCCACCTTGGAAATTAATTCTCCCCAAAGTTAGCAACTTAAATTAACCAATGTATTGGTAGAGAAATATATCCTGAGGTTTGCTTATTTGCATATCAATGCCGGAAATCAAAATATCCACCGTTTGTGCTCTGTGTGATGATTTGGAGACATGTTTAAGCAACCCATGTGAGAAATAGAAATGCATTCTTAAATTTATTCTGTATTTACTTTTTGTTCATGTGTCATGCCTGGCTGTATTGTCGGGAAATCTTCAAATTACGTCAGAGGAGGGTCAGGGGGCTATGTTCATGTTGACGTGGCGGGATGTCTATGTTGCCAGATATGTGTGGCCTTGCCTTACTCATTAGGGGAAGAGATAGCCAGACTATAGAAACTGGGGGCAAGCAAGAGAGAACTACAGATCCACAACTTTTTAAATGATAGGGAACACAGACATATTAAAAATGATGCAGCCTGCCTTTATATACTCATTGTAGGACCTTTAACCAAGCCAAATAAAGCATATGGTTATTTACCTACATACTTTCGGTGCTTTTTATACGTTGTTTTTTTTTTTTTTTTAAATCAAAACCACACTAAGGATTTTGCCCTTTTGCACCATCTGTAAGACTTGCCTAAACCAACACTTCTATTACTAAAAAAAATAAACTCAAGTCATACTAGTATCTAATGCAGCATTTAGGGCCATATTTACTAAAGAATTTTGCCATAAGGTGCTGTTTGGTGCTGAAAGACACGTTACTCTATTCTAGTCAATGGACTGTAAGGTGTTTTCCAGCATCAGAAGGTATCTGATGGCATAGAACTGCTTAGTAATTATGCCTCTTAATGCTTAGGAGGCCTACTAAAAAGAGCCTTGCTGGTACTGTACATTCAGAAAACCTTCAAGCCTCTACAATGGAGACACAGAAAACATTACTGGTTCCTATCAATAGTTATACCTGCTCACACTTACTGCCTGTCCCTAGCCTCCTCTTAGTCCCATCTAGTACAGTATCATCATGCAGTATATATTGTACATTTTGTGGTAATTGTCATTTTTTTTTAAAGCATGGGAACCACAGTGAACTTTGGAGCAGAACTGCGTTATTTTCTTCTCCAGGAACCCCTGGTTCCTTACATGCTTACCGGCAAAGTTAACGTTACTTCCTGGTTTTATATATATATACGTAGACCCTTTCCCCGTGACTTAGGGAACTACGAGTGCTGAATACCTGTTTGGCGTACAGGAGGCCTACTCCTCCGCCACTGGGAGCCTGGGGTGATCTCGTTCTATCAGTATACAGCGCCTCCACCTGAGAGGAATCCTAGCACTGCAGGATAACCCCTCTTCAGGACCAATGCAGTAATGAATAAAGATACACACACGCTGGTATGACAACTTATCTTTACTAACACATATATCTATAAAAAATAACAATATAGTCCCACATACAGTACACACACCATATACGCGCACCGGTGAGATCTCCCAAAATACTGAGGTGCCCTGGACACCTAACCAGCCGGTGTCCACAGAGCCAAAGTCACCCAAAGTGTGTGGAGTAGTGCTACCCCCTGTGTGAGGCTGTTGATGCACGTGGGTACCTTCCTGGTCTCCGTCCGGACCAGGTTATAGGGAGATGATGGAACCGCAGCACTGCACAGTGATCCCACGACGTGCAAAGTGATTCTTTCTCTCTGCCTGCTGCGTCCACCTCTTGAGGGGCTCAGATTGGAGGTTGTCCCTTAATGTCTATATTGTGCCTGTGTTCTGGTTCTGTGAAGGACTGAAATCTTGGACTATACAGTAGAACATTTGGCGCAACTATTCCATTTCTCTTTTAAACACACACACCGTGTGGCGTCCGTCCGACGGTGATACTCAATACCATTATCAGCACTAGCGTAGTGACTACGGGGAATCGTCCCTGTTTGGGGGCCTTCCCTACAGCAACCACCACCTGGAAGGGACTTAGGGCCTATCTTGGGCCTAAGGTGGGAATCTGGCCTTATCCGGGAGCCAGTGGCACCCGGACACTACTTTTTCCCTTGGTGTCCCTGCTGCAACTGCCAGCAACATTCTATCCTGCCCACGTGGTATTGAAACCTCTAAGGCTGCTGGTACTTGTAGTCCCTATAGGTCTTCTCTGTGGAGCCTGCTCTAAGATGGCCATCGCTCACGGCCGTACTGCGCATGCACAAGACTGCTACGGCGCATGCGCAAAGCAAACAAGATGGCAGCCCCCACTTGCCAGGTGCGCCGCGGAGCTCCTGCGACCCGATCGCCACACAGACCTGTCCCTGACAGCCCGCAGCCTTATGGGAGCGCTCCCTGCACCCATGCCGGGTCCGATCACAGCGCTGGTGGCACCCGAGTAGATCTGCAGTCGTCCTCCCACCCCACAGACCTGGAGGCAAGGGACCTGGCTACATCCTCCCCCTGGTGGAGACTCCAACATCCCCGCTTGGGAACAACATACATGAGTTTATATAATAAAAATACAGATTATTATATACAACTTAACTGATGCATACTCTAAACAAGGTTTAACAACTCCGTAAACATAGTTATGATCGAAGCTAGCTTGCTCTGATTCATCTGCTGAGACTTATATTGGGGTGGCCCTAATGAATCATATGCCACTCTAGTGGGAGGGCGTCTCACTCGATGACTCCTGCCAGTCTCTTCTTCAGCGTCTCCCTTTTGGGAGTAGCGGTCGTGGGCTTGAGGCCCTGACCCTCTCATACGGGGTGAATCAGTCTCTACAAAATCTCTTTGGGGTATGAAGCTCGGGCTTCTTTAGTTAAGTGGACGGCTTGTTGAATCCACTGGGGAGGGTACATGCGGCACGGGTCCATTACCCGTTGCTCCTTCGGAAGGTGCCCATCAGTCTCCATTTGAACTAGAGGAGGTTCCTTACATAGGATCCTGATTTGGTTCAGCCACTGAATCTGGGTTCTCGTCGGACCCCTCTGGCTCACTGGCCATTGCTACAGTCTCTGGTTCGGGGTCACTTTCCCCTACTTGAGGAATGGGCAGTAAGTGATTTCGGGGCCAGACCTTTACCTTGCCATACGCATCTCGGATGCGGTACGGTGAGGCCTGACATCTGGGACTCTACTTCGAAGGGTCCTTCTCTCCATCAGTCGGCTAGTTTGTGTTTACCGGGAATTCCTAGGTTTCGTAGGAGATCAGCGTCTCTGGGACGAAGTTCCTGATAGCGGACCTAGTAGTCGTACCTTCGCTTGTTGCACGCGTTCAGCTGAGCCATGGCTTTTTCTACCAACTGATATGCGCGGTGCAGGCTGTTCTTGACTCGCTTCACATACTTGAAGTGAGCTATATTGGGTACCCCATTGTTAGATACTCACGATACCCACATACGGATGTCCACAGGCAGTCGTGCCTCTCGCCAGAACATCATGAAGTACGGTGTGAATCCCATGGATTCATGTCTGGTGCCGTTGTACGCGTGCACTAGCGACTCCACATGTTTGCTCCATTCGGCTTTCTGCGAGCCCTTTAGGGTGCCGAGCATGTCGAGTATGGTTCGGTTGAACCTCTCTGGTAGAGCATGTCCCTCTGGATGGTATGGAGTGGTCCGAGACTTCTCGATGTTGGGCAAGTTGAGAAGCTCCTTGATCAACTTGCTCTCGAAGTCTCTCCCCTGATTGGAGTGCATCCGATTCGGCAATCCATAGTGGATGAAATATTTCTCCCACTGCACTTTGGCTACTGTGAGAGCCTTCTGATCTTTTAGTCGGGAACGCTTGGGCATACCGGGTGTAGTGATCGGTCACTACCAAGACGTTTCCGATGCCCTTTGAGTCTGCTTCAATATAAAGAAAGTCCATGCAGATTAGGTCCATGGGACCAGAGCTCTTTAAGTGGCCCATTGGTGCTGTGCGTGTGGGTAGTGTCTTTCGCGTGCTCTATGTGGAACTTGTCCCATTCCCTCATTATGACAGCGACTGTGTCGGTGGGAGCACACTTATCCAATGAGGATTTCTTTTGTTGTATGGCCTGGTGGATAGCTCTAGCCACTGGGACACGCAACTGGTGTTCTATCAACTCCTTCCACCTCATGATGGTGTTTTGGGAAGGCAGTGCCTTTGACTGATATCCCAGCGATTCGGCTACTCTTAGCTCAGAAAACGCCACCTTGTCCTCCACTATTCTGGCTGTTGAGCACATTGCCCAAATCCCAGGTCCAGGGATTTCTTCCCACGGGCCGTCGTCCGGTGTTGCTCTCAGTCCAGGTTTTCCGATGCTCCAATGTTTAAGGGCACCGGCTTGTACTTGAGGGTGAATTGGTAGTTCAATAGTGCCGCTAGCCACCTGTGACCGGTGGCGTCCAATTTGGCGGAGGGCAGTATGTTGGTTAGCGGGTTGTTATCTGTCCGCACCTCAAAAGAGACTCCGTACAAATAGTCGTGGAGCTTGTCGACTACCGCCCACTTGAGTGCAAGGAACTCCAGCTTGTGAACTGGGTTGTTCTGTTCGCTTGGTGTCAAGCTTCGTCTCACATACGCCACTGGGCGGAGGCCAGCGGGGTACTTCTGGTGCAGTACAGCTCCCAGTCCTTTGAAGCTTGCATCTACATGCAGGATATATGGTTGCTCGGGGTCGACATAAGCTAAGACGGGTGCTTCTGTGAGGTTTTTCTTGAGCCTGATGAACGCCTGTTCGCAGGCGGACGTCCTCTTGTCTCCAAATGGTGTCCGTGGGTTTGCGGCCTTCTGCCTAGGTTCCTCTGGATACATTTTCAGAAGATTATTGAGAACCTTGGCTTTACTGGCATAGCCTTCTACGAAGCGGCGGTAGTATCCGCCGAATCCCAGGAAGGACCACAGCTCTATCACGTTGTCTGGTCTGGGCCAGTTCACTACAGCTTCAACCTTAGCGGGGTCGGTAGCCACACTGTCTGCGGACACAATGTCTATCCAACACCTTCCAAATTGGAGGAGCGCCGTGAAGTATTCTCCACTAGCGACTATGTCGAGCAATGAGTGAGTGGCAGGACAAGCAATATAAAGTGCGGCTGACCAATCAGAAGCGGGGGCAGACCTGGAGGAGTGCGTGGAGCTGTCTTGGATAGGTTCCCTTGATTGGCAGGCAGGTGAGTAAGTTTGGTCTGGGGAAATAGCCTGTACGTCAGTTGGGGGCGTGGTTACACTGCTAGTGCAGTGAATAAATTATCTTCACCCGGGACAAATGGCAGCCGCATGAGAGAGAGGCGGCCGCGGAGCAGAGGCGGACCGCCGGAGACGGCGGGGAACCCCCAGGGCAGCGGAAGATGACCGGTGCCGGCGAGGGGGACGCACCACGGCAGCAGCAGGAGGTAAAGGAGGTGAGGAGGGGTCGCGCTGTGAGCGCCGCGATCCCCGAATCCTCACAGTACCCCCACCCCCCTTCAGGGTCGGCCTCAGGACGATCCTCCCATGGTCTCCCATGGCCCACGCAGGTACCAAGGAAATGTGGGACAGAGGGGAAGTGCCTAGCGAGCTCGCACCCGCCAACCTTGCGCCCCTCGCGCGAGCCTCCCGCCCCGGGCAGCAGCCACGGGGACCAGGGAGGACAATTTCTCCCCCCCTAGCAGCAGCCACAGGGGCAGGGGAGGAAGCGAGGCAATAAAATAAGGGAAGATGAACCTTCCTCTGCGCGCCAAAGAAAAAAAGTCCTGGCAGCGCGCCAACACGCGTCAGTTCAATCAGGTAGGGGGATTTTTTATTTATTTATTTCATTATTATTTTTTTCCGGCACGAGCAGGGGAATTAAGAGAACCGCAGCACGGATCGGCAGCTGGCAGAATCCGGTCGCCGTTGCCCGGATTTGTCGAGCACTGTATGTATATACATAAGTTCCCTGAAAGGACTTCTGGGCAAATCTGGGGCCAAAGGCATTTATTTCATCTTTGAAACTGTATCGGGAAGAATGGCCACCTACAGTATTGCTGTGGTTGCAGACATTAGGAGAGAGAAAATATATGGAAATGTCATGATTTGTCACTATTAGAGACACAAAGTTTCATGAAGACTTGTAGCCTAAGTACTCTCTATATCATAAATAAAGAGGAAGAAGAAAAGGCAGCTAAGTGGTTTGACTGTCAGATAATGTTGGCAGTTGATTATCAAAAGGAAAAAAATTAAACGGAGGGAAGAAAATGCATGCTAAACCACTTATTTATCGTAATGCCAATATATGTTATTTAAGATTTCCTCCCAGCAGCTTAGCTTCTAATCGAGCTCAGAGCAGCGTTTTATTTGCCTATTTATTGCCTGCAGTTTGGCTCTGGAGTGCCACAGTAGCTGCTTTAAGGAAAAGTAAATTCTCACTGTCAAAATACATTAACTCCTATATTGCTAGTTGCTACATCAACTGTGTGGAAATTGACATGTAGTAAGAAAACACTATTCTGGGGTTTTATTTTATTATAATTTAATATATTATGTGTGTCTGTCTATGTGTGTATGTATGTACAGTATGTATGTATGTATGTGTATATACAGTATATATATACATACACACCACCCAATAAACACACTGAGGGATATATAAACATACAAGTTTTATTGTTCCCACAGATGTATGTATATATAATTTTATTTATGTAGGGCCAACCATGTACGCAGCACCTTATTACCAAATTACAGTAAAGGGAAAATAAATGACAAACGATGGGGATAGGAGCAGCAAGTACTGTAGATAACAACGCAAAAGATGGACCTGCCATGGAGAGCTTAATGTAAATTGTATATTAGCACACTTACAGACACTGTTGGAGAAAAAGTAAATGTATTAAAAATGCACGTCAGGGAGGTCAAGTGCATCTGAAGTCAATAGAGTAGGCATATATAATTAAAATGCTTCTTTTATGACTTTAATTTTGAGCTGGGCTTTAAAAATGGAGTGTTGAGTGTAAGAGAGTTCCATAGGTACAGTAGAGAGAGATGAGAGAAAAGGGATTAAGATGTGACGGCTATAGAGGTAAAAGGTCCAAAGATGGGAAAACGTTGGATTGAGCATCAGAGACAAGGGGTGTAACAGGAGATCAGAATTTATATATATATGAGGAGGTGCAGAGCCCTAAAATAAGAGAGGATCATTTTGTAGATGGCACAAAGGTTATTAGGAAGCCGGCAAAGATATTTCAGGAGGTGTTATTGATTGTAATGGACAGGGGAACAATGGGGCCTGGTTTGGGAGGAGATCCTTACTGATAAGCAATCTGTGATTTCTCTGGACTACAGGTATAAAGTTAGGTGCAGATAGGTATAGTTGTAAGTCATCAGCATAGGGATGATAACAGAGGCAAAAATAGTTAATTACATCACCCAGCAAGGATGTATATAGAGAGAAGAGCAGGGGACTGTCACGATCAGAGTTGATAGCAGCCCGAGGATCACCAGACAGACAGAACACACAGGTTTAACAAACCGGAGTTTATTTAGCCGGAGCTAGCAGTAAAATCACACAATACATATAAGCAGTGGTTGACAAATCACCAAGAAATCTACTCGCCACACAAAAAAATCTACTCGCCACCTAGTACCAAACGTATACTGCTTGGGCCAATAGGAGCTCGCCACGATGTTAAATCCACTCGCCCGGGGCGAGCAAATGTATAGGTTTGTCGAACACTGCATTTAAGCACAACGATACAGTATCGGCACAAGGGGACAACAGGGAACTAATCTTACTAGGTGCAAGGTGCTGAAATAGCTAACTTACCTCCTAGAGTGTTTCTTTTGTGCGCGGAAACACAATCTTTACAAAGTCCATAAAAGTAACATGATGCGGTCCCGGGAAACATGGGTTTGACTGAGAACACTTATTCCCGATAGGTAGAAGTTGCTGCTGCAGCTAGCTGGCCTCCTAGGATCTTCTTAAGGTCGGAGTAAATAGGAAGTACGTCTGGGAAAAGACTTGCGGCTTACGTGTAGCCCCAGGGCCCTAGGTCAAAGCTACAGTTATACCCTTTCGTAATTAGAAAGGTGCCGGCCAGTGTGGACACAAAGGCTGTCACACCCACCCAGGTTCCCAAGTGTTAAAAGGTGTTGCACACGGCCGAAAAGGCCAAAGCAACATGCCCATACATGGACTTCCCTCTCCCCAGGCATGTAATGCCTGATACAGCTCCAGGATTTATAGCTCTCATCCAGAGCAAGCCCAGAGATAACAGTGTCGCTAGAGACTGTAGAAGAGCAGGATCACTGCTTTCACAGGCATAACACAATACAGGGTAAATTAGATTGAAGTGGAAAACCTGGAGGCCCAACATTAACCTGGTGGTTCTCCTGATGAGAATAGGCCACAGGGCAAAGATTCAAATGGTTTCAAGGTGTGTTTTTCTCATGCGGCTGAGCACACTTTTGTGCAAAGAGAAGAAACCTTAGTGCCTGGCTGTCCCAAGGCACAGGGAACATATTACTGGCCAAGGGTTGCATTACCTACCCAGGGAGCACCAGCCGGTAGCGGAAATACGGGGCAGACCTGCGAAAGTAACCAGCGCAGTACAAAATACAGTTTTACAACATAATTTTCTGGGCAACTCTCTTCCAGAGAAAGAGAGAAATTTTGTGCCCAGCCATCATAGGGACCTAAAAAAAAAAACTTTGAGGTACAGATGTAAAAGCCGTTTATGCTGAGACGTTGCAGCGGGAATCACACAACACGCCAACAGGAGCAGACACCATTATGAAGGGATTCGACATGCATGAAAAAGGGGTGGAGCTAATCCGTGTCAGTGGTGTGCAATAACGCCTGTTACATCTGTTACATCTGTTCACCTACGGTGTAGGTGAACAGATAACAGGCGTTATTGCACACCACTGACACAGATTAGCTCCACCCCTTTTTCATGCATGTCGAATCACTTCATAATGGTGTCTGCTCCTGCTGGCGTGTTGCGTGTTTCCCTGTTGTGTAGGGTCTACAGAGAGATCCATAGAGGTAGAGAAGGAGTTTTCAAAAGAGACACTGAATGAGCGGTAAGAGAGATGGGAGTAAAACCAGGAGAGGGCAGTGCCACGGATGCCAAAAGAGTGATGAATATGCAGTAGAAGAGGGTGATAAAGAGTGTCAAAAGCAGAAGAGAGGCAATACTTTGGTGAATGAAGTTTTAGTTGAGTATGCTGTGCAGAAGCCCAATTAGAGAGGGTCAGGTAGGTTATTGTAGTTGAGAAAATGAAGTATGCGTAAAGAAAGAGGGCATTCCAGAAGTTTTGAGACAAATGGCAAAACAATGACAGGGCGATAGTTATAAGGGGATGTAGGGTCAAAGGTGATATTCTTGACAATCACATGCTTAAAAAGAGATGGAAAAGTGCCAGAGTAAAGAGATGAGTTAAAGATACGAATGAGAATGGGGACCAGAGCAGGAGCAAGAGATATAAGGAGAGGGGAGGGAAAGGGGTTGAAGCTGCACATGTGGTGGAGGTGGAGGATAAAAGTACTTTTTCCCTCTGTAACTGGAGAAAATGAGTCAAAGGAAGAAAGAGTATTAGGGAGGAGAGGTGTTGAAGGGCCAGAGGGGATTTATCCGTGTATAGCTTCCACCTTGCCCTTGACATACACGTACAGATGCAACCTTTCCTTATTATCCATGGAAATCCTTGAGCATCTCGCAGACATTCTGCTGGATAGTCCATAGCAAATTTAATGGCCCATCGGATTAACGTTTGATGGCCCATCGGATTAACGCTGTGTGAATCCTACCGGGCTGCTCCTGTCTGTAAGAGACACACACCAAGGGCCTCATGCTATAAACAGTGATAAGAGCAAAAATCGCCTGTTTTTTTGACTGGAAAAAAAAACGTCAAACGCGCGACATTAAGCCGCTTATCGCTAGATTCTCAAACTCGCTCAATTCTAGTAGCCCCGATCAGCTTATCGAGGCTGATCACCGCTCTAGAATTGAGATTTCCTCTCCAAATCGTCCCACCACAAAAACTTGGCAAGAAGGTGGTGAGAAGCTGCCGATGAGCGGCGAGGCGGCACTTAGAAACAAAATACATTTTTCCTGCATCGGATTGATGCCGGGAGACTCCGGAGCTGATATCCATTAATATCAGCACCAGAGACCCCTGGCATGAATCAGATGCATGAAAAATATGCTTTTACAGGCAACTTCATTACCTTAGCGGCTAACCGCTACGGCAATGAAGGGGTTAACCACCAGTGCCATGCTTATTGTGGGTAGCGGGGGTGGCTGACTGTGGTTTTTGGCCCTTGGTATGTGTTTACGCCTTGCGGGGAGATTCCGGGTTGGCTTAACCCCTTCATTACTTTAGCGGTTAATACCGCTAAGCTAATGAAGGGGTTAACCCCTCCCGCTACCCACCCGATAGGCCTAAACACCCATTCTTGGGGCTACTACACCCTTCACCCACCAGCACTACCTAGAATACAAAAAAATACAACATCCCTACTAGCCACCTCCTAGGCCACCAAAAACCATTACAATATTTAATAAACAACAATACACAACCCACCCAGCCCCTGTGCCCCCACATAAAACCATTATTTATTTTTTTAGACACAAAATTAATACCACAGGCCGGCTGGGGTCCCCGTGTGGTCCCCATGGGTGTCCGTGGGCGCCACAGGGCACCCCAAGGGTGCCCACGGGTGTCTGGGGGCCCTCGGGTGGTTCCCACGGGTGTCTGGGGGCCCTCGGGTGGTTCCCACAGGTGTCTGTGGGCACTTGGGTGGTCCCTGCAGGCAACCTGTATTTAAAAAAACATGGCCTACAATAATAGTTATTTTGCACATTACTGTACTGTATGTGTTTGGTGGGGGGTGGGGGAGGTGTATTTATTGAAATGTAGGCCGTGTTTTTTTAAATACAGGAATGGTACCGCAGGCCTGCGGGGATCCATGGGGACCACCCGAGGACCCACAGGGACCTCCCGAGGACACCCAGACAACCGCAGGGACCACAGACACCCGTGGGAACCACCCGAGGGCCCCCAGACACCTGTGGGAACCACCCGGGCACCCCTGCCGGCCGGTTCGGTGGTATTAATCCTGTGTCTAAAAAAATTAATAATGGTTTTATGTGAGGGCACAGGGGGTGGGTTGTGTATTGGTCAAAAAACAATATAGTTTTTTTTTAATGCTTTAAAAAAAAATCTACAGGCTTGATTGCCAATAAAACCCCGCAAAAAATCAAAATCAATCCAGGCCCGAATGCCTACTTGTAATCCAAGGTCATCTGTGGCATGGGGACGGCGAATCTTCATGTTCACCGATGCCCTTGATCCTCAGTTTATTGCAGAGTCTTCTTCTGTAAGTATTTCTTCCTCAGTCTTCTTTCTTCTTTTCTTCTTTCATCTTATATCATCTTTCTTCAGCCACCGGATGCGCTATCTAGAGCAAAGCAATCACTACAATAATGGGATCAGATCCCACGATGAATGTTGCTGTGATTGCTCTGCTCTAGATTTTCCTGTCTTATTATTCTCTGCTTTTGCTCCTGTCTATTGGTAACAAATAACTGGTTACAAATATAGGCGAGCTATAAAGGGAAGTTCTACGGTTATATAGAACCATTGGGAACGGGCCTGAAGATTGTGTTTTCCCCCAGAAGTGTTGCCCCCCCTGTTTTAGTATATGCCCCCCCTTGTCCTTATATTTGTATATTTTTAAAAAAATTCTGTTTAGTAGCGTATCCCGGTGTTACCCACCTTTGTCAACTAGCCCCTCTTTTTTCCCCTTTTGTTCTCTACCTCTGTGGAGTGTTCATCAGAGCTTAGACTACAATCTGAGATAATTATTTCTTATCATTTTTTCATTGTTGCACGTACTGTATCATTAATTTTACACTTATTCCATCCACAGTGTGTTACTGTTCAGATATTCAGACTTCTTCTTATTCTGATATTGGTTTTTGATCTTTTTGAGTGCGGGTTCCCATCTTCTAGTGTTTATAATTGATTTTGAAGGATAAAGGGGTTCCTCTGGATTCACTGGACAAATACATTAATCTTGTCTCTGTATTATGAGTGCTGATTTTTACATTTTTTACATACCATGGTCTCTATGGGTTTAATACTCGGTCTTGGCTGAATATTTTGGCATAGTGCAGGTTATTCACTTTTTTCTTTCTATATTTCCAAAGCAATATAGGAAGCCAAAGTGCTTTACATCATTATCCTGGACAACGCCCAAAAAATTGCTGTTACTTAGCGTTATGTGCTTCCAGGTTTATCTATGACCTAAAAATGTTTGCGTTGAGTCACGCATTAACTTTAACGGACTACTGTGGAAATGCATTGAGGTGTTCCAAATCTCTTATGCACATCATTATTAAGGGCTGTTACAGGTAACGCCAGACTGTTTTAGCAATAAGAGGTCTTAACACTACTTTTGGGAGCTTTAATGATCTTCGTTAGCACTTCAGGAGCTAACTTCAGTTAGTGCCTCGTTAAGGAGTTAACGAACCTCTGTGGATCTGTACCATAGAGTATTATAACCAAAACATAACAGGTTTTTAGCAAATTGTAGCTGAGAAGATGTCACTATAACTACAAATATTGAAGTATCTTAGTCGACTAAGGTTAACCTCATCTACTATGTAGATATGTAACTAAATGAAGAAATCTCCAATGTTTTATATGTTGATATGCCGACACACCCACCCATTCCCAGCCACTTGATCATTTCAGAGGGTGTAGTTCTTTTGATAACTAATTTGTACAGTTGTGTTAATAGAAACCCTTATACTGTATCTTCACAGGTCAGAAATTTGTGTTATATGGTCACCAGACGTGAGAAGATGAAACACTCCATATGCAATCTTGAAGAGCAGATTTTTCAACTACAGATGAAGCTTATCGAGAAAGATCTTAATCATGGTAAGAAACTACAGCAAGTAACACTTAGTAAGGCAAAACATATATCTTTAATCTTTGCAAGTTTATATATGAATTTTAAAAGAAAAGCCTACTATTGGTCTGGAATAATGTATTTCTGCCATGCATCAGATTGAGTAAATTATTTTCATTATCAAGCAACTTTGTTTTTCTAGACAACATTTTCTGCTTAAATGGCAAAAAATAAATTTAAAAAATCAGTAAAATGCCCATTCCTTAAGTCAGCACTGGTCTGCATCTTTGAACTGGCTTCGCCATTCATTCCCGTTATGTACAGTATATGTCCAAGTAGTACCAAAGTCACGTGCATTTTGTATTATTTGTTGATGCAGAATTCAAAGTATTTTTTTTCTGCTTGTAAATTAAAAAAAACAAAGCAGTAAATATCTTTCTTGACCTTCCCGTCATTATCCTTTTTTTTTTTTGTGGAATGTCTGAAATAGGAGACTCACAGTATTAGACTGTGGAGGACCTGCACTGTTAGCTTTCTGGGGTCCAGATCACTTTTGGTGAACTTGCACGTCGCTGTTACTGGCCAGCAGCTTCCAGTCGGCCGCCATTTTAAATTCACATATTGCAGTCATCAGGGAACGCTTGGTGTGTAGAGGGCAACAAGTCCTGGACACATAGTAATGTCTGTTGGTACCTGATATAGAAGTGCTGTTATACTGTGCAGAACATGTACCCTCTGCCATGTATTTAATGTCTTCCCCTATGTGACATAGGGACTATTGTAGATCAGACAGGACATAATACAGTTGCTCATGCTCTTCAGGGCTCTGCTTTACTGATTTACCATTGCATCTCCATATGTGGTATGGTTTTCATTCTTTTGGGTGGATGGAACCGATGGAACTGAATGCAAAGTAACTACCAAGTACCTGTAGGATACACTCTCTATTTGTGTCACATAGCCAGTGTATTACAACACTAAGGATAACCTTGCTATGGATTGGAACGTGTGCTCACACCTTGGACTTATGATGTATTATCACCAACTAGGTATTCTGGACTCTGGAATGTATACTTTCTTTTTTAATATAACAGTACTACATTGATGTCTGTTCATTAGTTTTTTTATACCTATTGCTTTCATTATGTACATTAAAGTCTGTGTACCCAGTAATGATTCCACTCCGGGATTTTGATTCCCACATGCATAACTTCCAAGTCCTCAGGACAACTTGCTTTGATCCATGTATGTTTGTTATCCATTTGATAGTCGGTCATTATATTGTTCACTACTCATAACATAGTTGGCTAGTATTTTACTTGATTGGATAGATTTTGCTTTTACAAGGGTGTGTAACAGGGACTTATCATTGTTTGAGAGAACTTGCCTCTAAATCCAGCAGTGTGCTGGTTAATTGCACACAGGCAATCAACCAGACTCCACCAGGCTGATTAGGACTTTTAGAAAAAATGTGAGATGTGAGAAACAGGAAAGAGATTCCTTAGCTCAGATTTTGGGCTGACATAAGGAGAAAGAGGACTGCAGAAATTTCCTTAGCTCACAACTGGGCTGACCTAAGGAAAATATGATGTCTTGACGCACATAAAAGGACTGTATGCTGACAGCAAGACAAGGGGACAAGACCTCTATACCTGGACACAGAGGGTGCCATAGCACACAAGGATGCTGACCCAGGAGAACAGAGAGGCCTTCCCCTACAGCTACAACAGAAACAGAAAAGAGACTTTCTTGTTGGACTGTTGTGTGTGTGTGTCTGCGTGTGTATATATATATATATATATATATATATATATATATGTATTTGTATATATATGTATGTTTAGGGTGCTTCTTATGTTTTATATATATGACAAAAAAACCTCCACTGTATTTCAATATAGCAAATGGAAATATTACTGTATGCTCATTTGCAGTGTTCGACAATTATATACATTTACACGCCCGGGGCAGGTGGATTTAACCCCCGGGCGAATAAATATTGGCCCAAGCAGCACACGTGTGTTTTTTAAATTTCCCGCGCTCGCGCTGCTGTTTTTACAGCGCTCGTGCTGGAGAAAAAAAAAAAAAAAGCCAGAGGCGGGTTCATGTTGTTGGGGGAGATTACCCCGCCTCCGGCTCTCTGAGCAGTGGCCTCCCTCCTCAGCGCTTCTACTCCTCCCCCTTCCGGCAGCCAGCCGCTTCCATGCCTGTCTGCCTCAGGGCCCTGCAGGGCCATCTGTCACCCCTCCCATCGGGCCATCCGCCCCCCCCCCCCCGCACCAGGCCATCCGCCCCCCCCTCGCATCGGGCCACCCGCGCTCCCCTCGCACCGGGCCATCCGCCCCCCCCTCGCATCGGGCCATCCGCCCCCCCCCCCCCCTCGCATCGGGCCATCCGCCCCCCCCCCCCCCCCCCCCTCGCATCGGGCCTTCCGCCCCCCCCCTCACATCGGGCCATCCGCCCCCCCCCTCGCATCGGGCCACCCGCCCCCCCTCGCACCGGGCCATCCGCCTCCCTTCGCATCGGGCCACCCGCCTCCCCCCCTCACCTCCCCGCACCGGGCCATCCGCCCCCCCCTCGCACCGGGCCATCCGCCCCCCCCCCTCGCATCGGGCCATCCGCCACCCCCCCCCCCCTCACACCAATCTCTCCCGGCCTCCGTGACCCCCCCCCTCACCCCACGCGGCGTCGGTGTGCCGCCTCTACGGACAGTCTGACGATCTGTCAGCTGTTAAGGAAACCCCTGATGGCCAGCTCAGTTGTTAGCAGGGGAAATCCCCTAACTGGCTCTTCTCCCTGCTCTAAGCAGGGGAAATCCCCTCACCGGAGCCTCTCCCTGCTCTAAGCAGGGGAAATCCCCTACCGGAGCCTCTCCCTGCTCTGAGCAGGGGAAATCCCCTACCGGCCCTTCTACATCTATCAGTGAATACTGCGGCGTCGGCGTCCCACTCTGGAGGGGGCGTGGCCCCTTGCAGAGGCCCTCCTGCCGTGCGGAGGCCCCCGCTGCCATGTGCGACCCCCTGCCTTACGGGTGAGTGTTTGTGTGTGTGAGTGACAGACTGTGAGTGTGAGTTTGTCTGAGTGAGTGTGTCTGAGTGAGTGTGAGTGTCTGTGTGTCTGTGAGTGTGTCACCCTCTCTCCCTCTCCCTGTGTCACCCTCTCCCTGTGTCACCCACCATCTCCCTCTGTCACCCTCTCCCTGTGTCACCCACCCTCTCCCTGTCACCCACCCTCTCCCTGTGTCACCCTCTCTCCCTCTCCCTGTATCACCCTCCCTCTCCCTGTGTCACCCACCATCTCCCTCTGTCACCCTCTCCCTGTGTCACCCACCCTCTCCCTGTCACCCTCCCTCTCCCTGTGTCACCCTCCCTCTCCCTGTGTCACCCTCCCTCTCCCTGTGTCACCCTCCCCCTCTCCCTGTGTCACCCTCCCCCTCTCCCTGTGTCACCCTCCCCTCTCCCTGTGTCACCCTCCCCCTCTCCCTGTGTCACCCACCCTCTCCCTGTGTCACCCACCCTCTCCCTGTGTCACCCTCTCTCCCTCTCCCTGTGTCACCCACCCTCTCCCTGTCACCCTCCCCCTCTCCCTGTGTCACCCTCCCTCTCCCTGTGTCACCCTCCCCCTCTCCCTGTGTCACCCTCCCCCTCTCCCTGTGTCACCCTCTCCCTGTGTCACCCTCCCTCTCCCTGTGTCACCCTCTCTCCCTCTTCCTGTGTCACCCTCTCTCCCTCTCCCTGTGTCACCCTCTCTCCCTCTCCCTGTGTCACCCACCCTCTCCCTGTCACCCTCCCCCTCTCCCTGTCACCCTCCCCTCTCCGTGTCACCCTCCCCTCTCCCTGTGTCACCCTCCCCTCTCCCTGTGTCACCCTCCCCTCTCCCTGTGTCACCCTCCCCTCTCCCTGTGTCACCCTCCCCTCTCCCTGTGTCATCCTCCCTCTCCCTGTGTCACCCTCCCCCTCTCCCTGTGTCACTCTCCCCCTCTCCCTGTGTCACCCTCTCCCTGTGTCACCCTCCCTCTCTCTGTGTCACCCTCTCTCCCTCTCCCTGTGTCACCCTCTCTCCCTCTCCCTGTGTCACCAACCCTCTCCCTGTCACCCTCCCCCTCTCCCTGTCACCCTCCCCTCTCCCTGTGTCACCCTCCCCTCTCCCTGTGTCACCCTCTCCCTGTCACCCTCTTTCTCCCTGTCACCCTCCCCCTCTTGCTGTGTCACCCGCCCTCTCCCTGTGTCACCCTCCCTCTCCCTGTGTCACCCTCTCCCTGTGTCACCCTCTCCCTGTCACCCTCCCTCTCCTTGTCACCCTCCCTCTCCGTGTCACCAACCCTCTCCCTGTGTCACCCACCCTCTCCCTGTGTCACCCACCCTCTCCCTCTCGCCCTCTCTCTGTCACCCTCTCCCTCTCTGTCGCACTCTCTTCTTCGCTCTCTCTGTCGCACTCTCTTCTTCGCGCTCTCTGTCGCACTCTCTTCTTCGCGCTCTCTGTCGCACTCTCTTCTTCGCGCTCTCTGTCGCACTCTCTCTGTCTCTCATTCTCTGTGTGTGTGTCTCTCTTTCTCTGTGTGTGTGTGTGTGTGTGTGTCTCTCTCTCTTTCTCTGTGTGTGTGGGTGTGGGTGTGGGTGTGCCGCTCTCTGTGTGTGTGTGTGTGTGTGTGTGTGTGTGTGTGTGTGTGTGTGTGTGTGTGTGTATCTCTCTGTCTCTCTCTCTGTGAAGCGCCGACGTCAAGACACTGGTTACGGGGTTCAGGAAACTAGTCATTCACATCTGGCTTTTATTTCTAGATCCGACATTTACACACGCGCACACACACGACTAATTGTAGTATAATGTAATAACAATAAATACATTTATGTAAAAAACGAATGTTGTTCTGACTAGGAATTTATTAAATGTATTTTATTTATATATTTTAAAGCGGGGTTGGGGGCGGGACTATGGGCGGAGTTGGGGGCGGGACTAGGTGGCGAGTAGATTTTTTGGTTGGGCGAGTAGATTTTTGGGTGATTTGTCGAACACTGCTCATTTGCATGTCTTAGACAGGTCTGCAACCCTGCCTTTCACCATTATCACCCAGCATACAGTGCTTCCACTGCAGCAAGGGATTCTGGGAAATTACATGCAAATGAGCACACAGTGCCACCTTTTGCTTCAAACCATATACCATGGTCCCCTATAAGCTTATGCTTGCTGCATTTGACAGCTTTGAGCACCGCCTGGGTTAAGATGCATAGCCAGTAAACCCATCCAGACGTTTCGACCTTAATGGTATATATAATACGCATACAGTACACACATGTTTTCACTGCGGATTGCAGTACTGTTGCCAACCTCTAGGTCGTGTATATTTATCAATATCTCCCAATTGTAAAACTTTGGCAAAGGCAAAAAAATGTCCTCCCAGCCACCCTCATTGTCCCAGGTCTCATCCAGATGTGAATACAAGACCTCAGAAGTTTTCTTATGAATTCCCAACACAAATTCAAGGAAGTCTGCATACCATAGTAGGTCATGACATACCAATTTCCCTTGATCCCTTGACTTGAATGATCTCCTTGCTCCTCCCCTCCCCCTTATTTCATACCTTCTGACTTTGACTATAACCAGATGGACCCCTTCACTCACTTCTCTATTTCCGTACTATGTTACTAAACTATAACTATTTTTTCATGATATACCAATTTTTACTCTACACCCAATATGCTTCAGTAAACTTAGAAAAATGGCAAAACATGAAGCTTTATTTAAAAAAAAAAAAAATCGGGCCAATATGGTCTTTACTCTGAATCTTTTGGCAATAAAACCACCAAATATCTGTGACATTGAGGAAGCCAAAATTATTTTGCAAATGGAGAAGGCAGCAAAACTAGGTCATGTTTTCATAATGGGTTGCAAAGGGACAATGAGATTAGAAACAAATTGAAAACAAAGTAAGTAAGATCCACCCAAAAAAGTTCTTCAAGTAGCTTACTGTTAATAACAATATAGGACCCTTTCAGTGAGAGATGGGCAGGCTAATTGTTGCAGATAAGGAAAAGTTGGGGGTATTAAATACATTCGTTGCCTCTGTATTTACCAAGGAGAAGTCAATTGAAAAGATATTGCAAGAGGAGGGAGCTACAACCTCTATATAGATGGTTTTCAACCTTTTTTTTTTCTCGGGGCACCCTTAATCACAGTACTTAGTTGCCGAGGCACCCTTACAACAGGACAGTCAGTCACAGAAGATACAGGACAGAGAGGGGAAGAGAGTCACAGGAAACGGAGGGCGTCACAGAGGGCAGGGAGTCACGGAGAGTCACAGAAGACACACACAACAGGACAGAACAAATACACACACAAAAAACAGGACAGAGACAAACAGCCTCACCTCTTTCTGGGCCCATGCAGCTTCCTCCTCGCTTCCTCCTCTACTTAGCTACACCGCCTATGCTCCTGACACCACCTCCTGATTGGCTGCATTACACAGCAGCAACAGCAGCCAATCGGGATGGAAAAAACTACCCAGTCCCCTAGCAAATGCCTTGCTCTGGGAGATCAGGGAAATCCTGCGACAGCCTTTTGATCATCTCAGGGAAACCCCATGCTGCCATGGAGCCCCGGTTGGGAAACACTGCTCTATATTAATGGCTTAATAAAATGAAAGTAAATAAAGCACCTGACCCCGATGGTATGCACCCAAGTGTTCTTTAAGATCTAAGTTCTGTAATAGCCAAACCATTATATTTAATGACTCAATTTCCACAAGCTCAGTACCACAAGATTGGCGTAAAGCAAATGTGGTGCCTATATTTTAAAGGGGAGTTAGATCACAACCAGGGAAATACAGACCTGTAAGTCTGACATCAATAGTGGGGAAGCTACTTAAAGGTTTAGTTCAGGATAATATTCAGGAATACCTAATGGATAACAAAATTATTAGTAATAGTCAGCATGGATTTGTGAAGGGTAGGTCATGCCAGTAGGAATTTAAACCAGGGTGATGCAGTTGATGTTATTATTTATTTTATTTATACAAATTTTCTTCAGGAAATAGAACATTGGGAGTTAAAGTCTCGTTTTCAAGAATGAAAGTTACGATGATAGTACATGGTTACATTAAATGAACAGAGGTTATACATTCAATTTACAGACATTTCATGGCCATTAGAGATAATATGGGTGTTTGATGTGGTCTACTTATATTTTGCAATGGCTTTTTATACGGTTCTAGTAGGGAAAAGCAACACAAAGCACTTTCAGGTTTACTTAATCTAATTTATTACAGCCAATACACAACATTTCGACCCATAGGTCTTTCTCAAGTAAACAAAACGTGGCATACTGTACTGTGAATGTCCAATAATGTCCTTCTTATAGCCCCCACCTTCCCATAGTGCCCTTTGTTGATTATCCACTATCTTCTAGATCTGTGGTGATGTTGCTTCAGTTCACCTTGACACAGTTCCACACAAATGTACAAAATAAAGGAAAATGGTCTTAGTAAAAATATTTGCACCTACAGTAGATTGAAAACTGGTTGAAGGACAGACAACAGAGAGATGTCGTAAATGGAACTTTTTCAGGTTGGGCTAAAGTTGTAAGGGGAGTACCTCAAGGTTCGGAACTGGGACCTCTGCTTTTTAACTTGTGTATTAATAACTTGAGGTTGGCATAGAGAGTAAAATCTCCATCTTTGCCGATGACACAAAATTGTGTAAAGTAGTAGAATCAGAGCACAACCCAGGGACAGAGTCCTGTAAGAGTATCCGTAGTCGGTATGGAAGCAGGGGTCAGGGCTGGCGGCAGATTTGCAAAGTCCAGGGGACAGGCAGAGGTCAGGGCTGGCAGCAGAGGTGCAAAGTCAAGGAGGCAAGCGGAGGTCAGGGCAGGCGGAAGGCAGCGAGGTCGGGGTCACGGTCCGGGGTCAGCAACAGGAATTCAAAACAGGCAAGAGGGTAAGGTGTAACTGCAAAGACCGACAGGAGCTGCAAACGTACAGAACTTTGCTCGACGACTCCCTATGGTAACTGCAGCCTTATAAAGCAGGCGGCCAGTACCCAAAATGGCCACAGAGAGCAGAAAGGGCAGGAGAGGCAGAAAACCCGGACTGCAGTGAAAACCCGGCACGGATTTACTTTTTGGTTAGGGCAAGAGAAAAGGGAGCTATAGAAATTGTCCTGTTAACAGGCTAAGCCCTCTGGCATTAAAACACGTTGCACTGGTCTGTACAATCTTGCCTATTCATTAAGGAGTTCCCTCGAAAAATCAGATCAGAGACAATGCTTGCTAAATCATAGTCCTGTTCATATAATCTGTCATATTAAAAACTTAGTGGAAATTGCAATGGTATGCTCTGATAGTTAAGAAAAAATATATAATATATTCTGTGGTTGCATGCTATTTCCTAGAACTCCTTTCTGCATTCCTACATCTCTACCCCTTGTTTGGATGGTAATTACATATTTCGGACGCCAAGTTTATATATTTTATTTCTCTGAAAGCTGCATCTGGCGCATTGGCACTTGTTACTGGCAGTTCAGTGGGTTTCTGTGCCGCTGCCTCGCCTCAGAATCAAAAAGGTTAAGCTGCTGTTTGGATAAAAATCGATTTCTAGAGACAGTTTCTTATCCGTTAGAAGGCCCCACCTAAGTTGTTAAAATCCGGTTTTCTTCCAAGAGAGAGGAAAAAAATAAACTAAAAGTGGAGGCAAGCTTCACATTTTATAAATGTTTTCCCTGTCCCCTTGTCGATGGCAGCACATGAGGTAGAAAGCCACATTTGCATCAGGTTTTTCCAACGGGAGCATCTGACTGGTTGGCGGCTGCTTCTTCATACAGTAGTGTTTGTGGCTTTGGAGTAGGCTCCTAAACGGTCACATGTTTGGTTTCCTTAGCAGACAGTCTGGTTTGGGAATAGGGCTGCACAAAACAATACTTTGATTCATCCTTTCTGTTGAAGTTCCTATTTACTATGCCTGTTTTGTTTGCTGGAAGCATATTAAGTAGGAAACATTTATTTTTTGGAAATAGCCATGAATATATAACTCGGTAATAATATAATGTATAATTGATATACACTGTATAAATATTTTTAGATTGTGCTTACAAGGGCTATGAATAGAATTTAGAAGAGTAACAGTAGAGCAACTAACACCTATCAAAAGAACTTTTAAATTGAGTTTTAGAGAGTTCTGATCAGGGCACTATTGAAAAGCCCATTGAAGTCCATAGATGTTTCCGTGCGATAACTTTCAGGCACTGTTGGAATTTAATGAACGACCGCCTTAAGTCAAAAGACAACAGGAGCAAAAATGACGTACTGTACTTGGGGTCACAAGACGTAGACATGTTTTGTACCTGATTCTCAAGGTACAAATGCTCTTACAACTCAATTCTAAATCCAAATATAACTAGTTTTGTGTCCAGTCTGGGATAACATTACAGCCCCAGTTGTGGTCCGAAATAGATGTTAATATGGAATAGCACTGCTTAGTAAATATATATGCCTGGCTCTGCATTAGATTTCATGCTGTCATGCATTGAACACACATTGGAAAGTGATTTTATTTAGAAGCACCTGAAATATCTTACTTCACTTCTGCTGTTAGGCACCCCTTATTTTAGCGTCTATTTGATAGAAGTATCAGTAGTCGAACAGTGCTGTACACCAGTAGTTCAAAACCTGCACTTGAGGTCCTACAAAATAGAACGCCACAACCATGGGTTTCTAAGCGTCTAAACATCCAAGCCAGATCAGATTGTAGGATTAATCAATGGCACACACAATTGCCCTTATACTATATTTGATTGTGACTATCGTACTTGGTTATCCACAATCCACAAAACATGGCCTTGCTGGGGTATTCCAAGGAGAGGTTTCAGAAACACTATTTGCTGTGGCAGAGGCAGACGTAGAAGCTAATGGCATTAAGCTATAATATTTTATTTCAATTAAAGGAAGAAAATATATATTTGTACCCAGTTACAAAAATGTGGGAATGCAGAAATGTTGGTCCTTTTATTATGATGATACAGAATATAATAACATTGAGGACCGCTACCCTGTGCCATCTAAAACATTGCATTCTGAATTGTCCTTGCAAACTACTGGGGTGTTCATGATAGAAACATAGGAGCAACCAAGAACCACTTGGTGTTAAGACATCAATACAGAGATAATATTGAAACCTTTCTTCTGAATTTCACGCAGTGTTACCCTGAGATTAGACATGTATTTATTATTACATTTATTGCATTCCATCACACTATTTATGCAAAGACTACAATGATTTTTGAAGGAGATGTTTTAGTGCTTCATTAGTACCCAATTATAGGTAGGACCCCTTATTGATTATCTAATTAATAACTACTGTATATACATTTTTGCTTACAGATCTGCAACTGAATTTACTAATGTATCGTCTCTGAATCCGGATGGAATACTGGAGAAATTAGAAGAAAGGGTAGAAATAGATCTTTTTTTTTTTAGTATACAGGCATACCCCGCATTAACATACGCAATGGGACGGAGCATGTATGTAAAGCGAAAATGTACTTAAAGTGAAGCAGTACCTTTTTTCCCACTTATCGATGCATGTACTGTACTGCAATCATCATATACGTGCATAACTGATGTAAATAACACATTTGTAACATGCTCTATAGTCTCCCCGCTTGCGCACAGCTTCGGTACAGGTAGGGAGACGGTATTGCAGTTCAGGATGTGCTGACAGGCGCATGCGTGAGCTGCCGTTTGCCTATTGGGCGACATGTACTTACTCGCGAGTGTACTTAAAGTGAGTGTCCTTAAAGCGGGGTATGCCTGTATAGTGTAACAATTGCATCGTTAATGCTAAGAGGGTTAAGTCGTCATTGTCAGATGTTTGAAGCAGTATTCCGGCCCCTTATCTTCCCCCCGCCCGCCCCCCTTTTTTTTTATTTTGTACCTGAACAAGGGTTTCCTCGGAGCTGATTCGTTGTTCCCCAACCTCCAGAGACTTTCATGTCCTAAGATACTGGATTTTCTTTTGTGCCAGTGTATGACACTATAAAACTACCAATATGCCTGCGGGTTCACCAATAGAAGGTGGCAAAGTTTTCTCCCAATGGCGTTGCAACTTTCTCCTTGCAGACGGAGCAAGCCTGACCCTGCAGCCATTTTGTGTCCACCAGGCACGTATTCATGCTCAGTGATGGTATCTCGGGAAATGCGGGGTCCCTGGAGTCCAGGGGTACAATAGATCAGCTCTGCGGGACACCCTGGTTCAGGTAGATAGGGAGGGAGAGAGCAGTGTGGACTACTGCTTTAAAGCAAGACTTCCTTTTATCATTACTTCATAGTGAATCACAGGTACCAATTCTTGACAGCATCAACCATATACTGGGAGCCTTAACCCTCTACATACAGAGATATTCAACAATACATATTTGAAATCCTCTTTTCAGGGAAAACTGTGCGCCAAAGCGGAAACCAGCAAAGCCAACTTCACAGGGATGTATTTGCTTCTTGAATGCACATAGTCCACCAGTGCACTCTGGGGTTTCTCCATCCTCAGCCTTCTCCTGAACCACTTCAATGCTAATAATCATGGGGAGCAGTACTGTAGAAAGAAGAAGAAGCAGGCACACAGTCTTACTCAAAAGGAGGTTTAATATGCCATAAAGTCCAACGTTTCGGCAGTCAAATACTGCCTTTCACCTTGAGAAAGGCAGTATTTGACTGCCGAAACGTTGGACTTTATGGCATATTAAACCTCCTTTTGAGTAAGACCGTGTGCCTGCTTCTTCTTCTTTGTACTGGAACTTTTGGGACTACAGGAGCTCCCCAGGACCAGCGCACCGGCAGCTAAGAACCCCACCTCTATTACCATTGATATTGAGTGCGTGTCTCATCCTCTGAGCAGTACTGTAGATACATACATAGACCATCAACATTTTAATAGCTACAAATCGTGGAATATATTATAACACAGAGAAAAGTGTGTTTGGATGCACTGCTCCATTTTTGGGGCACAGTTATGTCATACGTAAGAAAACGTTTCTTACATCAGGTGCAGAATGTTAGACTTACTTCACTTCAGATCTAGCTGATGTTTAGGCACAAATAAAAGGCAAAAAGGGTGGCACACTAAGACGCAACATTTTATACATCTCTATGTTATATGTGCTCCATGTACAGATGCAGTGAGCAACATTGTTCCACCCGATAACCTCAAAATATGTAAGCATGCCTCGGAATATCACAGTGTCTCCATAGGATTCAATAATGATGTAGCTGCAGAATGCAACAGTATTCCTGGGCACATGGGGAAAAAAGTCATAGACCACAGGAGAGGGCTTTCCAAAAAGAAATGGCAGATGTTTTCGGGACCACCACTAAGTGCAGCTCAAATTACAGCTTGTAAAGTAACTATGATACTCATTGATAGTGACCCCTTCTTCCTGGGAAAGCTCTATTCACATTAAATTAAATGAGGCTTCACTGACGAGGAGAATGACATCCTACAGCATTTTGAATAGGTATCAATGGCCAGAAAAATAAACTGAGACCAAGATATTGTAAGTCAACCACTTGGCTTCGGTATTAATCTAGCTCATGTTCTTTTGATTATCTCCTATATTGTCCCAACAGTTATAAGTACTTAAATTGTCACATGGGGAATACAAACCACATATATTTTGAGAGGATTTAGAGCAATGCTTTTTAATGCGTTTTAGCATTTGTGAAAATGTAGCTAGATTGCTAGTTTTGGACCAATACTTAAAGTATTTTTTCTTTTTATATAGTGCTGCCAGCCTCCGTAAAATAAGTAAGAATGTATATGCAGAATGTATATGCAGAAAGCAGTGTCCAATCTTTATGGCTACAATATTGTTATCCCACAGCAAAGATGGTAAGACTTATTGTGTAAACTGCAAGTTCGCTATGTCTGTGATCTCGCACGGACAGCACAATAGGTTACAATGGGGCTAACCGTGTGAGATCGCTAAAACGGGCAATCTCGCAATGTACAAAATATGCCCCAAAGTGTGTCTTCACGTGGGCAGTTCGATCGTCATTGTTGGCATCTGGTGGCTTTTCTTAATCCTGTTTCCTCAGTAATGGTAGAGACAGATCAATGTGTTTTTTTATGTTTTAAATTTTCAGTATGATCAGCCTTCAAGGAATATTTGTCTGTTTGTTTCTATCTGTCTGCTGGTTGTGTCTTTGTTTGATATTCGCAACTTAATGCTCATTCTGTGCTGGCAATGAAAAAAAAATTTATAACAGAATACGACATACATTTGTATATCATATAGCACGGTCATAGAGCAAGTACAATACTGTATGTATGTGATGCTGGAGCTCTGACTGCTTCTTAAATTCAGGATCCACCTACTGCTGCAGTATAAAGCAATACTCAGATGTGATATGAGAATACATTCAACTGATTGCTGGTCATATTTACTAAGGGGTTCTATGCTATAAAACAGGGGTAGCCAGCCCACGGGTCGCAGGCCCTTCAGTACTTAATGTGGGGCCCCTGCTGCAGCTACAACAAAGGTCAGTGGTCGGCAACCTGGCACTTTCATGAACTCCTCGTACTACTTGCTCTGTTCGGGGGCCCAGCCGGCACTTCATCCTTTTGTGCGCAGGCTGCGTCGCTGCGTTGCACCAGAAGCTGGTCCCGACTTCATCAACGCGAGACGATTGTGCGCCAAGGTAAAGTGTGAAGAGTTGTGTGATTGATTCTGTGTGTGTGATTGAGTGGGGGGTGGGGTGGGAGGATGGTGTGTTGGGAGGGGGGAATTGAGTGGTGTGGGGGGCAAGAATTGAGAGGGGCGTGGGGGAGAGGGTGGGGGAAGTGTGTGAGGAAAGAGGAGGGGGGGAGTGGGAGGAGTGAGCTTGGGAGAGGAGGTGAGTGAGGTGAGGGGGAAAGTTCTGTATAATAAATGAATTAGGTATTAATTAGATTTTAAAAAATTTTTGCAGCCCTTTGAAAATGACACTGCTATAAGACAACATTCTGCACAGATAGACACCTTATGGCTCATTGAAGTAAATGGGGATTGTAAAGTGTTTTCTTGTGCCGGAAGGGGTATTGTGGCTTAGATTATTAAGGCTACGGCCCCAGTGCACGACGAAATGCCTCCCGGTGCACCCCCCTCCAGCCGAGCGATCTGAAGGACTTCAGATCACAGGCGACTGGGGGTCGTGGCGGGGGCGCTGCCATGGCTTCACGCGGCTTGTTCGCCCTCATTGTCTGAACCGCCGGCGTAGCCATTGCTCGACCGATGCGCCAAAAGACAAAATTCTTGTCTTTTGGCAAAGGTGGTCGCGCATTGTGCAGGTGTTTTCGCAGGCAGCTACTGGGGCCGGCCCCATAGAGGACCGTACCTTGTGTGCGTCATGCGTGCAGCCGCCGGGGCCTAAGCTTCTTCTGCTTAGAGTACACAGACTTTAAAAACAATGCTGATCCTCATTGTCCACCCCTGAGGCTTTCTAAGCCACTAAAAACACTAACAAACAAATATCTAGTGAGTGAAAAGACTATCCTACTGGTTGAAGAGGACAATGAGGGTGGGCACCACACAACTAATGTTTCTCAGAAATAGTGAGAGCAGACTGAGGATACTTCAAGTTCTATTATCACTGTATGAAGATACTACAGATGTAGTAAGACTTACTGTCCCCAGCACCGCGGACGAACAAGCAAAAGTCTGCGACACTGGGGACAGTGCCTGACGCAATCTTGCTGTGGGGGGTGCAACAAAGGAGTTAAAACATGTGCTAAAATAACAGGACTTGTTACAATAGAACAGGTTCAAATTGTGCATTTTACAGTCATGATAATGGTAGTCAACGTTATCTTGGTTCTGATGGCATTTTTAGCATTGTGAATCTCCTGCACTAGATGACATGATTAAGGTAGCAGGTCGTGTTAGAATGGCACTTGGGTCTATATTATAAGGAGCCTCTTCTCAGCTTGGAAGGCTGCTCAGCATTACTCATCATTGATCCAAGGCAATTATTATTATTACATGTCTTGGCAGTCAGTAAACACAAAAGTAAAACACAATCCATCTTTTCTTCTTTGTGCAGCTTGCTTATACTTGACTGCGGCTACTTCATAGATTTCCTTTGAAAGAAAATCAGAATTTGGGACTGTTTTTTTTGTTATTATTTTCTCCAATGTTGTAATATCCATGTTACGCTGCCAAAAGTCTATTTGTTTTTTGTTTTTGTTTTTGTCCAGCCAAGGCATTTATTTTTGGCATGTTAAACTTAACCCTCATTTTTATAATGTAGTGCCATTTATTTAACTCTTCCTTTGATAGAAGAGATTGTATCACATGGCTCTGGCAGTGACGTGCTTGTCTATTAACAAGAAAATATCTGCTTCTTTCCTATGATTAAAGAATAGCATGTTAAGAGCCACCTGGAAATGAACATGGAGCAGTTTGAATATGCTTCTTAATAGTTCTGGTCCATATTTACTAATTTTCTACTTGGTGCTATTCCATACGACGCCTTCCAGTGCTGGGAGACACCTCACTGCCCGTTCACTTCCAGCACTGCAAGATGTCTTAGCACCCCTTAGTAAATATGAGCCACAGTCCCATGTAGAACCAAAATGAACTAAAACTGTAGCAGCGATTTGTTTAATCAGATACACCTTGAGGATCAAGACCAGTAGAACTTTTGCGGAGGGTCTGACATGTTAGTTTCTTTATGTGAACTAATAAACACGCTTTTTCTTAATAGAGAAAGAAGAGAGGGAAGCCGTGTTGGTCCTTTCTTGAAGTCAGTGGTAGTTTCTGTGTGATTTCTGCACTATCACAGTTTAATGAATAACCCCCATAGCTCCCGATAAGTGGAAATGATGGCTAGGTCTTTTGCCCACTTCAAAACCTAATTAGAATTGAACATTGACCTTGTGGGCATATGCCTTTTTCTCATCCTAATCTGTTTGTTATGTTCTTATTCTCTAAGCTTGTTGTTTGCCAAAGCACACTTTCTGGGAACTTGATACGCAATCCCCTTTATATAATATTTCAAGGTGAGATAAGTGAATACTTCAACATTAACTAAATTAGTATTGGGAGCAGTTGGACTAGAGAAGTGCTACATTTTAGCAGACGTACACAAAACCAGGAACATTTGCAGGGTTTTTTTTTTGTGTGAAAAATGTAGCAAAGCACAGTTAAAGGTAATAACATACCTGAGGTCACATAAGTCCATATTTGCGTAATTTTGAGTGTGTGAACTTTGGCAAAAAAGCTAAATAAGTGAAAAACCTACTAAACATTTGCGCAGCCTATCTGAAGATATTTAAACACCTCTAAATGATACAGATGTAATACACTGAGTTTAGTTCTACCTATGTTATTGTCATG